>NW_026988431.1:14200000-14532500 GCF_030222135.1 Aotus nancymaae
CACTTAAATTCCCAAACCATGATAATAAATTTTATTCATGAGATATATGAGATTATATGGAAGAAAAACCATTAGAGAGGTTAAAAAAAAAAGGAAATGCATGAAACACTTTATAATGCATATATGTTGGAGGTGAGAGGAGCAAAGAGGCTCAATCTTGGTATCTGTAATAGATAGTGACTATTATCTAAATTAATATACTAACATCAGCTAAAAGGATTGCCTAAATATTAAATGTATACCAACTAGCAGAAAATAATTATATGTATGGTGTGAACAATTTAATTATAAGGTCAAACTTGGGAAAGAGGCAACCACACAATGAAACTCACAACTTAAATAAATGTTTCCTGTGGTTTCATTTATATCAAATAGGCCAATGTACAGCATTAACCTATTGTTAGGCATTAGCATGATTGATGAGTTTGTGTGTAACTATTAATCAGTTTGCTTCAGAGAGACAAACTACTATTTTAATTTGTTTTCTAAAATACACTGAGATGAGCCTTTACTTCCTTCCTCTAACGCGTATCTCATGTACAGCTTTGATATGTGTTGCAGCTGCTTAGCTGGAAGCTGTGTGCTTCTAATATACTCTCATCTAACAGGCTGTGTAGGGTTTTAGTAAAGAAAGCACTATTCTGAAAACAGGTATCTTTATTACATGCTCTTATTTAGTCATAACAGAATTTTTGTATCTTGTTAAATTTACTTCTTATAGATATCTTAATTCTTCCTTTTCCTTTTCTCCTGCAAAACTGTGTTTGCTGAAAATAAGGTTCCCTGTTGGCACAATACCTTTCTGGCTAATGCAAATAAATAAAAGATTGTATTCCTTTAGATCCCTGATGTGCCAGGCAAGGTTAAAGCTTCCCTTTCATAAGAAAACTAAGCTTTTTAAAGTCGTCTCAGAGTCTGATTTATTCTTTGCATTCGCTGTTGTTAGGTATGGCTCATGGGACTGGCTAGCTCAAGGGAATGACAATGAGCTATGGAACTGCTCCCTTCTAAAATCCTGGTGCAGATCCAGTTCATTTTGATAATGGCTTAAAAAATTTAAGGACTTGATGAATTAAACATTGGGTGGAAGGGAGATAGAGAACAGATTTGAAGTTAAAATCCACGGTCCACATTTGAATTGGCAATTGTCCATAACTTTTGAATAATCATTAAGTTGGATGTTCATATTCTCTTTAGGGACATCTGAAATGGATTAACTATATATGTTCATGAAGTGACCAGTATTGTCATGCATCAAAGTGCAGATGTGGCAGCACATATGGGCTCCAGAGACAAAATTTCCCTGATGAAGTAAAATAATAATAATAATGAGAAATGTTATAACGTTACAGATACTGTCAGTCTTTGGTTTATCTCAAAAATGGAAAACAGAATTCCAACACTGGCATTAATTTCACTTTTGTTTTATAATTGCCAAATGGCAAATTTTTGTGACAAGAGTTTTTAATAGGAAGCAAACATAGCTCTTAGAACATATATGAATAAATGAAATCATTTGTGCCAAAATCCTCATTTCGCCTTCTACAGAATTTTCTCCTATATTGTTAAAATGGCTCCCAATCTTATGTTTATACCTACGGTACCTGTCCTTCATCTTTTGGTGAAATTATTTTTTATTTTCTATCATAGTTGCATATTTTCTTCCACATGTCTTCTTCCTTCTAGTTTAGCTTATGTGTCTCTCCCAGCTCATAATTTCCTCCTTCCATTCATCAGTTCAGTATCTGAAGAATCATCTGTTTCTGGTAACTTCCAAGTGCAACTCCATTTTATAGCACGTATTTATGGGCTAAGAGGAATGCTTTGCACAAAACATATTGCTTTATTTATTTCTTCATACATATTTATAGTCTATGTACTTTTATTTGTAAAGTAATTTGGACATGTTTATCTTTATATGTTGAAAGATTTATAAGCTGAGAGAGGGTCACAGATTTATTTTTAAAATTCATTTACTCCAAAATTTCCTTAGTACATTAGTCTTAGAATAGATTTGATTGATTGTTCTTCACTTTGGGATTTGGCTATGTTTGGGGAGGCTTATAATCGCAGTAAAATAATCAAAGCCTACATGGCAGGAAGAGGCAGAGAAAGCACTAATTAGTAATTAATGAATTAGAAATTACCTTTTAAACATATCCATATATTTAACTTATAACTAGGTAGGATTTAAGTTTTACAGTATCATGAATACAAAAATACCCCAAACAAAACAGCTATACTACTTTTATAAAAACAAAGTCACTATAACAAAAATATGTATTTGGTTCCTGAGAAGGAAAATAGATGATTCATCAACCTACGTTTAAAAATCACATTTTTGGATTAAAAATCGCGGTAGCTGCAGCATGACCTCTTCATTAGTTTTAAGGAAGAAAGCACCATGAATTAATAAACAATAGTTCCTGGATCTGTTGTGGAACAAGCATGGTCTATGGCTAAATACTATAGTACATTAGTTGAAGAAAATACTTGTGCCACAAAGTTCGAAGGCAAAGTTTGAAAGCAAGCCTATTATTAATGTAAGGTTTTCTTTTAAGTAACTGAAAGGCATTTGTTTTCATCAGGTGTTAAGTCAGCATAAATCACTTAAAGAAATTTTTAAAAACTCACAGAGTAGAATGCATTCTATAATTTTTTAATAAGTATAGAAACCACCTGATGATTAAAAGAAAAGCCATAAAAACAAATTGCTGTTTTAAAAGGTTTAACTAGAGATGACCAATTTTGAAGCCCTTGAATCATTCATTTGCCGGATTCATTAAAGATTAACTGAAATTTCATCTTGATTTTACAACTCCAGGTTAATTTCCTTCAGGCACCTGGTCATCTAAAATCAGTTATTGCCCCGGGAAAGTCAGAGCTGTCTGAAAAAGAGAAATTCTGCCTCATGGCTACAGCACTGTACCTCTTCGGGCTGCAAGAGCTGATGGTCTAGCAATGCATCAATGTCACAATGTTATTTACAATTGTGAAAATCCAGAGGGGGTGGCAAATATTGTTAAAGGGAAAAGTTACTACTCTAAGTTTAGAAGGAATAAGAATCCCTTGGATGCACCAGAATGAAGCCTAGGCCGGCATTTCTAGCAAGCTCTCCAATGATGCCTATACAGCTGGTCTGAGAACCATGCTTTGAGTAGCAAGGGGCTGAATTATCCGTGGGCTTTTTGGAAGATTGCTATAACATTATGAAAAAAAAAAAATCTTTGTTTTCTTAAGTTTCACCATATGTCATGTACAAACATTGCCATTTCTCTTGGGGTTTTGATCCTTATGTGTCTATATATCCAACCTGAGTTTTATTGGTTTGGTTACAGACAATTCCTTTCAATTTGGTTCTCAAATGACCAAACTACTCACTGTATTAACTGGTCCAAGTGTTCTTTCTCTCTCAAAATATCTTGGTGGGTGGGACTTTTTCGAACAATAAACAATTACTGTCTTAGTCTCTTTTTCTTTTTTCTTTTTTTTTTTTTTTTTGAGACCGAGTCTTGCCCAGGCTGGAGTGCAGTGGCGTGATCTTGGCTCACTGCAACCTCTGCCTCCTGGATCCAAGCGACTCTCCTGTTTCAGCTTCCCGAGTATCTGAGATTACAGGCATCTGCCACCATGCCCTGCTAATTTTTTTGTACTTTTAGTAGAGGCGAGGTTTCATGATGTTGGCCAGGCTGGTTTTGAACTCTTGAACTCAAGTGATCTGCCCACCTCGGCCTCTCAAAGTGCGAGGATTACAGGTGTGAGCCACCGTGCCCAACCTAGTTTCTCTTTTTTTCTTTTTTCTATTTAAAATTCTAACACAAAATGATTTACAGTATGTATACAGAACACTTTGCTTGTTCACACACACACAAAAATAGCATTTTTTAAAAAAGCAGTTCAATAAATAAAGGTTTGCTTTTCATTAAGACAAATTTCATTATTGAACTGTCTTTTGGCTGATAAAGAGTTAATGAGCTAAAGTAAACTGATAACTCTAGATATAGTGATTGTACCACCACTAAAACCGAAGTCTGTCAAACAATACGTTAAAAGAAAAGAAAAAGTCTGTTTATGCAGTTCCCAAGGCAAATATTACAAAGCTTATTTTGCCTTCTGAATGCATTTGTAAATTTGCCATAGAAATTCTGGATGCCCATCAATAAGAGAATTACTTCTTGAACTTAATTGGATTAAATGGATCTGCAGCACACTCCATGTGAATACTATAAAGCTCTCTCTTGAATGATTTATTGGTGGTCTCACCCTTCATAATAAGAATAGAGGTCTTGCTGAAGTCTCATTTGAATTAACATATATTAACTATTTTTAAATTTGTTAAAGCAGAGTTTCGTTTTACTGCAAGGGCCTGTAAACACAAAGAGCAGGAAATATTTTCAGGTACTCTGAAAATTCAGTATGCTTCTAAAATTGTGTGTTCCTTTAAGCTAAGGAAAGTGTGAACGTAAACTTTTTTTGTATCCTCTCTTATTTTCAAGCAAGGCTGCTGTTTTTGTGGACTCAGGTTTTATGTCCTCAAACCTGAGGCAGAGACCACGATTTCATGATTTTCTGCTCAAGTTTTAGTAGAAAGAAGGAGAGCAGTAATAAAGAACAGGCTAGCGGAAGAACCACATACTGAGAATGGCTAGATAAGTTTCCAGAGAAAATATTTTAAGCAAATAGTACCCAAGACAGGTTATATGTTTATTTATGGGAAAAACTTCCACATCTTCTATTATGCTCTGAGGTGAATGAATGCTGATCACGCTCCTGTCTCTAGAACTATATGCATTTAAATTAAAAATATCGAAAGTACAATATCCACTGAGGTGGGATCTATGGACTGTGTCAGTAATAGCATTGTTTTCATTTTTCCTTTTGTAATAGAAGCCATTGTGTGTGTTCTCAGGATGGATTCTTAGTGTTTATTAATCTCAAAAGTGAGAGCATTTAGGATTTTAAAAACGATTGATTTTTAAAAAGAAATCGGAGTCTTTTTGTTCTATGGTATCCTCAACTTCTATTTTAAATCTGTCATAGAATAGGTATTCAATGCAGAGGAGGCCAACACTTCGTGTGATGGACTTCAGGCACCTTCGTTAATGTGTCTTGAAAGATTTGGATACTTGTTTATTTTTAAGAAATAAAATATAATCTAGTTTTAATTAATCATTTTTTAAAATCCTATTCTTTTTTCTTTTGACAGTTTGATAAACAAGGCCTTCAGTTGTGGCAAGAAAAGCTGTAAAACGGGAACTTGTGACGTCCTTCATTTGCATTTTCTCCAAAGTCCTCCTAAGTAATCTATTTCCTCTTCTAGTCACCTTTTTATTTTCACTTGCTTCTGAACCTTACTGCCTTCTCTCCTAAAGTATCAGAACCTTTGCAAGCCCCTGATATTAATTGCTTACCTTTTGCAAATTAATCATTTACTTGTTATTAACATCAATACAAAATGAATTTTGAAGCAAAATTAATGTTTTTTATTATTATTCTATGATATTACTTTATACTGTGGGAAGTAAAAAAGTTCCTCTTTAAAGTTTCCTTTTTTGTTAAAGAATAAATCATAAGTGTGCTAATAAATCTTTGTTAAGCCCTATCCTACGTAGCTGTTAAACATGCCATGCTTACAGGCACATAGTATATTCTATGTCCTTGTTCTTTAACCAAGATATTTGTGCTGGACGTGCTCACAGGCATTGTCCCAGTTCTCCATTGCTTTTACCTGTTTAGAAAAGTTTTAAGTTATTAGCCAATAGGGTTTTAGTTTAGATTGTAAGTTCTAGCTTTAGCCAACGGAGATCAGACACAGCAATAAGGACAACCCCAAATGCATTAAAAATAAATTTGTCTGTTTTCCTTTGTTCATTGTACTCTCGTGGCAAGTGGCTAGTGAGAGTACCCTTCCTGCAATCCAGGAAGTAAAAACTGTGTTGCTGAAAAATCCTTTGTCTCAGTGCTTATTTTTCTTTGTGGCACCGAGGATCTATTTCCAACATAGACGTTGGCATTTGAGGAAAAAACCAAAATGTAATATGCTAATATATACCATGCAGCAAAACCTATTCACACTTTGCTTGCATTCATAATGATTTAAAAGTCTCTGTCCCGAGCAACAAATGATGCCACATTGCAGGAATACAAAGCAAAAGGCAAACACTAAAAAATACTTCTTAAAATGGAGAACACATTTGCTTTCTTTCCCTGATATGTAATTGGGATTAAGAGAAATTAAATACATGACTGCAATTCTTATTCATAATTAATTATTCAAAAGGGAAATTCATTGAGTGACGGATCCTTATGAACAGTTATGAAGTGTCAAATAATTATGTGGGCAAATATAAACACACTAAAATTCATTTTGTAGTGGCCAACAAGTATAGTTGTGGCATAGAACTTTACATTATATCTCAAGGCCAGGATATACAGTCACGAAAAAATGCAGAGAACATATGTATGCAAAGATCTAAAACGCAAGTCTGGGTTTGGATTTAGGGGTGAGAATGTGGGACATACCTGGTAGTTACTTAATACTTTGGAAAATTCTGCATGTATGTTTTTCTTTCATGGTATAATTGTGGCTTAAATAATAAAAGCATTTTTCATAATACCTTTTTCTCAGATACCAGCAGAACATGCATGCTTTGGCAGCTTTGTAATTTTACACTTAACTGCTCTAGTTTATCAGCTTGTTATTACCTGGCTAGATGTAAAACAAAATGGCTGTAAGGAAATGAGTGCTTCTGACAAACACTCACATACTTTTTTTTTAGGTTCAGGGGTACATGTGCAGGTTTGTTATATGTATAATCTAAACTCTTGTCACAGGGGTTTGTTATATAGATTATTTTGTCACCCAGGTATGACGCCTAGTGCTCAATAGTTATTTTTTTCTGATTATCTCCCTCCTCGCACCTCCACCCTCAAGTAGGCTCCAGTGTGTGTTGTTCCCCTCTGTATGTCCATGTGTTCTCATCATTTAGCTCCCACCTGTACATGAGAATGTGCAGTGTTTGGTGTTCTGTTCCTGCATTAGTTTGCTAAGGATAATGGCCTCCAGCTCCACGGTTTGTCTATATAAAGATAATATCCTTCAGGAAATATTTTACACTACATTTCCAGATTAATTATATTTTGGATGCTAAAAGATTCTGAATCTTGCTTTGGGGATTTATAACAAGAAAAATAAAATAACTGCAAAAGACAAACAATTTTGTAGAGATTGTGCTGTAAACTTTTCATTTAAAGCAAGAAAAAAAACTGAGTGTTATATGTTATTTTGGGTTGTATTATTCAAATGTTTATTTTAAATATAGTAATATTTTAAATATTTTTAAATGTTTTGGCATAGTTTTGGTTGCAAAAGGAGGAAAAAATTTTATAAATGTCACCACCAAGGTACAAAGGCTATTAAAATTTTTTAGTTTTTGTTTCCAATCATCCTAAGTAACTATATGTTTTATATAGTGGCTTTTAGTGAGTTATAAAATTCACATTGTTTTCTGAACTTAACATTATGTTATATTCACTTCTCCATGTTTTTACCAAGGCTAATTTTAGAGGATGTAGTGAATAGTTTTACATATGTGATTTCTTCCATTAAGGCTGCATATTAAAGCTATTAATAATTAAATTAATATCTCAAGATTAGGCAAAATTTAAAAAGTATTTGTTCAACAATAGCATAATATAATCCAAAACTGGTCATATTCACATACGTAAACATAAACATATACATATATATGCTCCATCAAATATTCCTGAAAGGATGAAGTGATTGTCATTACTGTAGAAAGTTGGTGAACTATTTGGTGCTTGTGGTATATAAGGTATATCAGAAAAGAATAACTTTGATATATATGCTTTTGTACTAGTTAGCCTTTAAAAATTATGGATAAATATTAGTGATCTTTCCAAAAACTTGTTCATTTCCTTACAAATCAACTGACAATCATCATTGTAACAAATAGAAGACTGCTCTAGTCAGTCTTTTCTTGACCATGATAGAAGCTCAGATAATGCCACTAACAATAGTGGCAAAAACCGTGATTATGTTTGCACCAACCTAATATGTTAAAAGTGATAGAATGAATAGGTTCATCTTAAAAAGTTGAACTTATATATATTTTTAAATCTTTTTGCTATCGACATAAAACATACTTACTTTTCAATAAGTTGTTTAGTGACAGATAAAAATTAGAAATTTGCCCATTTGATTTTTAATTCAAAGAAGAAAAACATATCCACTTTCTAAGGGTAGCCTTTCTTACTCTGTAATCTTCTGTTATGAAGGATCAAGTACAAAAGATATTCCCTCAAAATGTTTAATGTCAGACACAATGACCAAAATACAAGGTCTAACTTGAAAAGTGCCCCACAGGGAAGACCTACATGTTTTGAAAATTCTTTGGCAGGAGGTTTGGAGTATAGGAAAGAAGGAAATGTGAATAAGGCTAATGGGTAAGAATGAAGTTACTTATGTGGACTGTATTGCCCAAGAAATGACTTTAATTCACACTTGATTTAGGAGGATACAATTTTATAAAACCATTTATAAATGAGTAATCATAGAAAGATAATTCAGTAAACATAATTGAAAGCCTAATAAATGCTATTTTTCTTAATTTGAATAAGGAGTTTTAAATTTCTCTGTTCTAAGAAGCATATTTTTTTCCCAACGTTTTATCTGGAAAATTTTCAAATATACAGTAAAGAGAACATCACACATATTCATATAACAACTACATC
This sequence comes from Aotus nancymaae, assembly GCF_030222135.1. NCBI lineage: Eukaryota > Metazoa > Chordata > Mammalia > Primates > Aotidae > Aotus > Aotus nancymaae. The sequence continues at coordinate 14,208,755 of NW_026988431.1, forward strand.
TAACACTTTGTTACACTTGCTTTATCACATTACCCAGCCATCCCTAAGGAGCAAATTTTGAGAAATAATTTTTATGTTTTTATAATTTAACTTTAGTGAAGTTAAATATCATTTCACAACCAATATATATGTTAAATATGATAATGTTTTTCTTTCAAGAATTTTTACTAATTTGGTGATGATTCTTATAATCAAAGATAATTTGCAATTGAGGAAATATAGTCTTAGTTTTGACAAAAAAGAAGAATTATGGTTCAGTCTTCCTATTGAATTTTGTTTTTAGTTTTTAAAAGAAAACTTTCACATTATTTAAGACTTTGGAGTTAACTTTAGCAATATTATCAAGACTGAAGCTCATTATTCCAATATAAAAAACATGATTCATGATTGAATTACAAGAGTAGACTTTTATGACATATAAAAGAGTGGAACAAAGATTACAGGAAGAACTGGAGCATTAAATGTCAGGAACAGTATTTTCTCAGGGAAGTTATTAGGTGGTTGATATCACTCTATCATTATTTAGGCCAGGATAATACCTTCTTACCATTTTTTGACTTTTGAATATTGATAAACACAACTATAATCACTACCTTATTTTGGTTATCTGGTTTCTATTATATTCTGAATTTTTAAAGGACAAAGATTAAATGAATATAATTTGCATGTTCAATTTCTGCTGATTTTCCTTCCTCATTTTTTCACTTTGTGCTGTCTTTTTAGAGAGCAAAAAGGCATGTTTTTTTTTTTTTTAAAGTAAAATCTGGAGAATAGTTCTATGTGAAGATATGTTAATTTTTGCTGCAACCTATTCACTAATGAATTTTCTTCTTCAATAACTATTGTTAGTTAAATTAATTGACTTAGTTTTAATGTAAGTGCCTGCAGAATATTTTTTAAATATTCTGAACTGTAAAGGAGGAAAACTTTTTTTAACTGTGATTTAGAATTTCTATATTGTTACTCAATTATCTGAAATTGTTAAGGAGTAAGTTATTTCATGCAATTATTTCTTTCCATAGCCCATCCCACACAGAAGTACTAAAATTTAAAAAAAAAAATGCTTTTAAAATGTATGAAAAAATATTCCTGCTTTCTGAAACAGTGAATTCTAATCATAACAATCCCAATAATTTAGCAGAAGCATCACCTTTATGTATTCACTCTACTGTAAAACACAAAACGATATTTTCCATCTAGAGGCTGTTTGTCCCTCTACAGAATGAACAGTTCCTGGTTTTGCCATGTGGTGGTTTTGTTTCTTCACAATGTACAGCTGGTCTGTCTCTGTTCCCACCATGCAGCTATCAGCTCTTTCTTTTCGCTCTTGTCAGAGAGACTGTTTCTAATGGCCACCATATTTTTACCTGTCCCTTGTTTGCCATAGTTATAAGGGGAAAAAATTCTATATTAGCCAGGTATTAGCACTGAATGGAAAAGAAGAACAAATTCACTGAGTGAGAGCTTGAGACTTCTTAGAGAACGAATTACATGAGCATCAGTCTATGAACTTTCTGGCATTTCTTTCTAAAAATATTCCCATATTTAAATTCTATATTGTTTACTTTGTTCCAAATAGTTAAAGATGTTAAGCAAGTAACCTCAATATATGAGATGTTATTATATATTGTAAATTAAATTCCAGGGATTCACTATGTGTTTTCAAAGAACACTGAATACTAGGTTGTCTGCAATTTTAAAGTGTTTTAACTATAGTATTAATTTCATCAAAAGAGCTAATACATATTTACTGCCTACTATGTGTGAGACACTATTTTGGTTCCTTTATATATATAAATACATCTGTTCATAACAATGTATTTATCTTAATTCATAAATTCAGATTACATGTATGCCCATTTTATAGATGAATGAACGGAGCTACATGGAGTTGAGCCAACTTGCTAAGAGGAATCACCATCTAAATTCTTCTAGAGTCCATAATCTACAAGATTAATTATTTTCCTACACTATATAGCTTCATATTGACATATGTTCATCTACTATACATGTCATTTTCTAACATATATGTTATATATCTAATATTTATGTCATTTATTATATGTCAATATGTTATTTAAGAACGTAATCTATGTTTATTAAATAAAATTGCAGAGAAAAAAGTAGAAAAAAAGTGAACAGGGTGGGACTTGATGGCTCATGCCTGTAGTTTCAGCACTTTGAGAGGCCGAGGTGGGCAGATGACCTGAGGTCAGGAGTTCCAGACTAGCCTGGCCAACATGGTAAAACCCTGTCTCTACTAAAAAAAAAAAAAAATTATCTGGGTGTGGTGGCACATGCCTGTAATCTCAGCTACTTGGGAGGCTGAGGCAGGAGAATTGCTTCAACCTGGGAGGCAAAGGTTGCAGTGAGCCAAGACTGCATCATTGCACTCCCACCTAGGCAACAAGAATGAAAATTTGTTTCAAGAACAAAGAAAAAAGTGAACAGAAATTCTGTCACACATGTAGAAATAAATACTATTAATATGATTACATATTTTCTTATTAAAAGTGTGTTGCTTTTTAAAACAAAGCTCCAATCTTATTGAGTAGATATGTATATTCTTGTATATACAGTATATACTATTTTATATATTCTATTTACTATTATATTTTAAACTCTATATGTAGTCTTTTTTATCGTTATTTTTAATGGCTAAATAACATGCCACCAACTGCTTGCATTTAAAATGGTCTCATTTTAAACAAAAAGTCACAGAAAAATTATTGCTAAAGCTAGTAATAAGCCCTGTAAAATATCTAGCCTTCCTATTTAAATTATTACTTTTTAAATTGACTTTTCACTAGCCCAGTGATCTAAATAGGGTCTTAAATAAAAGAACATTAGGATGGGCATATAAAGAGTGAGTGCTGGATAGTCATATCAAGAAAGTACTGGGAATATATTTATATATCTAATATAAATGTGTGGTTTGCCTCCTCAGATAATCCTCAGATGGAAGGCTCTATTAAAGTTGTTTGATATCATCTCTTTAAATAGAAAAGCACTTATAAAATCCTGCTTTGAATAATAAAATCAATTTCTTATACCTTCATTTTAATGACATCACTAGGAAAGTAATAATTGTACTGCAGCCATTGTTCATTTTTCAGTATTAATCTTACAGTCTAAATGGCTCACATTGGAATCATCAACTTCTCTTTTATATGGATAAACTGGATAGTAAAAATGTCCCCAAATTTGATTAAATAATGCAAAGTGGGTGATAATGTCTGAATGTTTATGTTTCCCCCAAATTCATATGTTGAAAACCTAATCACCAGTTTGATGGTATTAGGAAGTGGGACATTTAAGGGGTGATTAGATCAGGTGGGCAGAACCCTCATTGATGGGGTTAATGTCCAAATAATAATGGTGCCCATAGAGCTGTCTTGCCCTCTTCTGCCATGCTGGTACTCAGTGAGAAGACACCTTATATATAACAGGAAGTGGGCCTTCACCAGACACCACATTTTTGGGTGCCTTGATCTTGAACTTCTCAGCTTCTAGAACTGTGAGAAATGAATTTCTGTTGTTTATAAGTCACCCACTTTATACTATTTTGTTATAGTAGCCTAAATGGACTAAGACAAGGAGCATCTATAATTTATGTATCCCATTTCACCAAGTCATAAATATAGTATGTGTCTTTCTCTCCCTGCAATGCACACCAACACGGAGCAATCCAGACTTTTCCTTGTCAAATTTATAAGTCATGGTTAAGTGTATTCCATAACTTGTAAACTGGATGAAGGATGCAACTTATCCACTGATGAACCTGATCTTTAAGCTCAGCAGCCCACCCAACACAGTAACTAGATTTCTGATATTTAATTTTTACCAGAACTATTACAGTAGGTAGCTAGTCAGGCATAAGCAGGGCAGGAGAAGGCTCCCCTGCCACCACCACCACCACACACACACACACCCCCCAAGAATGTCAGGTGACCATCAAATGATGGTCATAACTGTCTCTCTAAAATAATAATTGGTCACAGCCAGCACCAGGGAAAGGTAATCTTCCAATGGAGTTAATTTACAAAAAAAAAAAAAAAAAAAAAAAACACCTTGCAAGTGATGATCAGTAGCTTCCTGATAAGATCTCAGGAATTGGGCAAGTGGGTTCAAGCATGCACACTAAGAGGCAAAATGGTGGAGTCTAACCTAGACCTTTCTCTAGGAACGCTAGACTGGTAAGGGAAGAATGCCTCACGTGAGCATACCTATGACTCCTTTAAACACACTGGCCACTGAACATGGGACAGCCCACTGCACATGCCTCAGCCCACCCCAAGGGAAGAATCAAGTGAGAAGTAACACAATACCCAGGAAGTATGCCAACATATAAAGCCCCAAGTTAAAAGGTCAAAGGGCACACTTGAGCTCTCAAGTCACCTGCTTGACTCTCTTGCAGGTGTACTTTACTTCCTTTCGTTCCTGCTCTAAAATTGTTTAATAAACTTTCACTACTGTAAAATTTGTCTCAGTCTCTCCTTCTACCTTATACCTCCTTGGTCGAATTCTTTGTTCTGAGGAGGCAAGAATTGAGGTTACTGCAGACTCATGCAGATTTGCTGCCGTTAACAGAACTATAGAAAAGGGTTAATTTATTGTATGTTATGATTGAGCATTTCCATCCTATTGGGTATATATTTTGGATTCAGGCACTGGTGAAATGTTTGATTGGACAGAATTTATTACAGCAAAGGGCCAAAAGAATCAAATGTTAATATATGGAGAGAATGGATAGGTTTTATTCCCTATTGTTTAATATTTTTATTTTAACTTTAAGTTCAGGGGTACATGTGCAGGTTTGTTATATAGGTTAACTTGTTATTCCATCACCCAGATATTAAGCCGAGTACCCATTAGTTATTTTTCCTGATCCTTTCCCTCTTCCCATTCTCCACCCTTCAATAGGCCCCAGTGTGTGTGTGGTTCCCCTCTATGCATCCATGGGTTCTCATCATTTAGCTCCCACTTATAAATGAGAACATGTAGTATTTGAATTTTCTGTTCCTGTGCTAAATGGAGCCTCCAGCTCCATCCGTGTTCCTGCAAAGGACATAATCTCATTTTTTTATAGCTGCATACTATTCCATGGTGTACATGTCCCACATTTTTTTTTTAAATCCAGTCAACCATTGATGGGCATTTAGGCTGATTTCATGTCTTTGCTGTTGTGATTACTGCTTTAGTGAACATATGCCTGACTTTATAATACAATGAATTATATTCCTTTGTGTATACACACAGAATTGCTGGGTCAAATGGTATTTCTGTTTTTAGGTCTTTGAAGAATCACCACAATGTCTTCCACAATGGTTGAAAGAATCACCACAATGTCTTCCACAATGGTTGAACCAATTTACACTCCACCAACAGTGTATAAGCATTTCTTGTTCTCTGAAGGCTCTCCAGCAACTATTGTTTGACTTTTAATTTCTCTGACCATTCTCACTGGTGTGAGACGGTATCTCATTTTGATTTTGATTGGCATTTCTGTAATGATTAGTAATGTTGAGCTTTTTTTCATGAGTGTTGGCCACATGTATATCTCCTTTTAAAAATTGTCTGTTCATGTCCTTTGTCCACTTTTTAATGAGGTAGTTTGCTTTTTTCTTGTAAATTTTTAAAGTGCCTTGTAGATGCTGGATAGTAGACGTTTATCAGATGCGTAATTTACAAAAATAATTTCCCATTCTGTAGGTTGTCTGTTTGAGAGTATGTACAGCCAAACACTGCAATCTGACTGAGACTAAAGGGAAAAATATATCCACATTTACACACACACACACACACACACACACAGAGTTGTATAGTAGTATTTGTTTCACTAAAAAATAAAGGAAACAATCTTCATTTATAGAAATGCAGCTAGTATTAAAGAATCATTCTTTAGATTTGTTGGTTTGGAAAGGACACAGTAAATGCAAGATATTCCCAGAGCAGTAAGTTGCAAAACATGACTGAAATAAAGTTACTCTAAAATTAACAAATCCAATGTTTATTCTCATTTGAAACAGCAATAAACCACTGAGGTCGTCAGTCTTTTTCTTTTTCAGAAACTATGGTGCAAAATAGAGAAAGTAATTTCCAACCTTAAAATCACCATATGAAGAAAGAACCTGAGTCTCAAAAACTAAATAAATAATTCTAGTGCCACATAGGTAGGAAGTGGCATCATAATGATTTAGGATTTACATTTTGGTCTTTCTGACCCCAAAGAGTAAATCCTTTCCATTAGGTCATTATCTCATTTTTTTTTTTTATGTCTGCATACTTTTGTGTGAGAAGAAATCTTCTAATCCTATACATACATAAATAGGAAAAAAAATTAAGGCAACATATAATTTCAGAGTTGTAAGACACTTCAGAAATAATCTAGTCTAAATTTCTGCCTAGAACCCGTCCAATGGACAGTTGATCACTATTAATACTTCTAATAAATGTTACTGAATTCTTCTGTGTTTCTGCACTGTGCAAGCTGTGTGGGTTCAGGGAACTAAATTGACATAATGAAACAGGATGTTTTCAAACATTTCTCCAAAAGGATGAATCTGACACACACACTAGTCATCCTTTTCCAGCACTACATGCTATAAATTAATCAGCAAAATGATCTAAGATCTCGATCTTACCTACGTTCCTCTCCTTGAAAACCTCACTAAAGTGTTTTTTTCTAAAAATATAATAGAGACATCATATAGTATGTTTTCTGAAATATTCTACTTAAGTTTTAGCAATACTGAGACGTTTTTATTCCGCAGACAAAGGCTATGTGGTGTACATACGTACATTATTTAACTGTTTGGTTTTGTTCGTCTGTCTCCCACCTCTAATGGATTAACTTCAGGAAATAGAATTTTAACCCATTAGAGAGTAACTGCACATCTGTGAAATTTTCTCGTTTTCATTCCGTCTAAAGATCAAATGTGCCTTGCTTGGCTGGTATTGTTAAAAAGAAAGAAGGTAGGCCGGGCATGGTAGCTCATGCCTGTAATCTCAGCACTTTGGGAGGCTGAGGCAGGCAGATCACGAGGCAGGAATTTGAGACCTGCCTGACCAACATGGTGAAACACCATCTATACTAAAAATACAAAAATTAGCCGTGTCTGGTGGCATACACCTGTAATCCCAGCTACTTGGGAGGCTGAGGAAGAAGAATCGCTTGAAGCCGAGAAGTGGAGGTTGCAGTGAGCCAAGATCATGCCACTGCACTCCAGCCTCGGGAACAGAGTGAGTGAGACTCCGTCTCAAAAAAAAAAAAAAAAAAAAAGAAGATGAAAGTCTGAATGTATATATTTCTTTGTGTTGTCCGAATATTTTCTGGGCATGATTTGCTACTATCTATACAATTAGTTTTACATTACCTACTCTATTATAACAACTATAAAAGTACACTGCTTCCCTGAAATACCACAAGTTTCACTTAAAAATCAAGTTAGTGGAGCTATTTCACAGATTTCAATGTTCTAGTAGTGCATTAAACTCCTGTAAAATTAGTCAGGGTATCTAGGTTGACGCATTTGGATCTTAATGGAGCATTACTTTCTAAGTACTGTAATGCTTCATTTCCTCCCACAATGTATTCTACATGATCTCATTTTAAAAGTGAGAATAGATTTTTTTTCCTGGAAATAAATAAATTTTTATATGTGATTTGTCACTTGATGTGTCCATCTGCGTATTGATTTAGTAGCAAAATATGCACGTAAGATACATAAGGTAAATTTTCTACTGAGAATTAGTTTTAAATGCCCAGTTATTTAAACAAATCAGCATTTATTAATAGTGATAGAGAATTCTGTATGTTAATTGTTCACAAGCTGAACGTACATGGAGCTGCTTTGGATAGGAGAAATTTGAATTATTTAAGTACCATGGTTAGTGATTTCCAAGGACCCCAAACAATTTTAACCAAGTGGTGACACTCTTTAAAAGTAACAGCCGCACAGATAGAATTCATTAGCTATCTCCTGTATACAATCTTTTATTGACAACCACTATGGTTTTAGAAACACACATGTGTACATATACACATGTGAGGATACACACACACACATACACACACACACACACACACTCTTACTTTATGATCCCAGAGAAGGAAGGAATTTTTAGCACTCTCTAGCAGCTTCAGGATAGGTTTCATAGAAAATATGACAATTTAATTGGATTGTGAATGATGTATAGGAGTTTATTAGGCAAAGAGAATAAAGAAAAGCATTTCCAGTCCAGATGAAAGCTTTGGTGGAGGACAGAGCAACACTGTCTGGGCCTCTTTGGACGTATTTCCCAGAATCCAGAGCGGATTCAGAAAAATTGTGAGTGTTCAGGATATACCACTGAAGTTTGAGTGGAATGATGCAAAGAAGGGTAAGGCCTTATTTCCCTATTCCCTCAAAGCAGCTAAACCAATAAAGGAAACTGAGACTAATGGTTAAAGACTTTGTTAAACATACATATATATAAAATATGTGACATTTCATAACATTTCTTTTCATATATACATATATATAGAGAGAAATGTTAAACGTATTTTAAAAACTTGGAATTATGTGATTGCCTGTATCTCTTCTAAATAAAACAAAATTTATTTGAAATATATTATTTTTATAATTTTACAAAACATCTTGCTTTAAAACCACTGGCCAAATTTTGGATACAAACTATCATATATATTGGACAAATAATTAATAAAATCAGAATTTAATTGGTTTAACAATTATAAGCTAATCGAATGATATAGTGTGGGCAGATATATGTAAAATAAGTGATGTTGCCTAGTTTAATTACTTAGTCAGATGTTGTTACACCCACAGTGATTCTTCATATAACAATGAAAAGTATATACTTTTAGTATTAAATTAGCTATTTCTATGCATGATTTGATACTGATAAAATTATTAAAGCAATGAAATTTAAATATTAATAGCTTATTTTCAGTTCCACTGAGATTTTTATATCTAAATACTGATATGCTCAAGAATCAATAATCCACTTATGCATTATTTTTATGTCCTTTTCATTTTTCTAGTTAGCTCTAATGGTAAAACATAAATATCTGAAAGAAAATTTCATTTTTCCTTAAGACATTTTTCATATAGAAATGTTTACCAGTCTTACTGTTAAAAACTGAAGACAGTGTCAAATCAGTTTGCAGAAATGTCTGCCTATCTGGCTCCACTCTGCTCTCAATTAGAATGTGTAATTCCTGGGCAAGTCATACTGTCAGCTTTGGCATCAGGAGGATATTCTGATCACTTTGTGACATTTTCAATCATGTCTGGCATTTACTTTAAAGGACCGCTTAATCAAAATTATTTCTAATCTAGGAGCTCTGATTATCATTTAAATAGATTTGCTAATTTTTATTGATTAAGGATTAGAATCAACCAATATTATGTGGTTTAAAATCCTTATCTTCATGTAATAACTTATCTTGACAGTATGCTTTTTTAAAATAATTATTGATTGTATCATAAGTTTTCCCATTTCCTATGATATGGAAATATATTTCTTTACAAATATAATGAAATTGTTTGTATTTATTTTTAGAAGAGTTAAAAATTAAGTTAGACTATTGTAAGAACATATTTTAAATAATTCAATGGAATTCAGGATGCAAATTTATGGTAGATTTTGTAATCCCCTGTCGAATAGCCTCTGTTGCTCATCCAAGGGTCTGTTAGCTACTCCAAAAGACCTTTGGCTTGCTCTGATTCCACAGCACAAAATTCAGGAATGTATTGGGTCCAAGTTAGGTAATCTTGGGAAGACCAAGAGTGGTGGATTAGAAGTTTATTCCAAGTTAAGTGTGTCTATTATGCACTAGCAATCACATTGTGCACTGTAAAACCCTAAGATTAACCAAGAAGCCCATGGCTCAGGTGTAGTCCTGGTCAGCATGTATCTGCTGGGCAAGACTGTGTCACAGATTGCTTAACCTTTGTCTTTTTAAAGCTAGGCTGAAGAGAGCAACTGAACTTTCAGAGGGTCTGATGTGCCCCTTACTTGCTAAGAATCGTCCACAACTGTGTTTCCACTAGTGAGTTGGCACTGGGAAGCTCAGAAACTTACATCAATGTTTGTGGTAAAATAATGCTGCTGATTTTTCTGCCTTCGAATTTGATTGTACTGACTTCCTTTTCTATCCTTTAGAAAGTAAACCTTGTGCAATTTGCCAAAGTAACATCTGTATCTGATCCTAAATACAAAGTAACATCTGTATCTGATCCTAAATATTATGACTTGCATTTTATTCCAGATTTTCAATATGTTTTCAACAAGAAAATAAGTAATGACCCAGAATTTAAACTCACCCTTGTCATCATATAATTGGTTATTACTATAAAGAACATTTTGGAATTAAATAATTCTTTTGTATATTTATGTTTTTACTAAAATAAGCATCATTTAAATTAGTATGAAATCATAATCACAAAAAACACCCAAACCACAGAAGCTTAACCATAAATATTAGCACATTATCATCTTTGCCAATAAGAAATGGGCAATAATTGTGATTTATAAAGGCTGTTTCATTCTCTTAATTTTTCTAGGTATTTATAGAGAGAAACACATGAGAGTTATTTACATCTTCAATTTGCCATTTGAAATCAAGCTTTTTATTTTGAGATGCTCCTTCTACACTGGATTCCAAAAAAGCTTATGTTCGAACATTCCTAAAAGAATCCTATTCCCAATCTTTTCATTGTTTTCAATTTCACCTACTCCCTTCCTGAATACTGTATCAGACTACTTTCTGCTAATGTATCTGATAAACCAAGCTCTGCTTTTATGTTAGATGAGAGCTAACAATTTGCTTACTACCTCATTCCAGGAAACATTTACATTTAAATCAAGATATTCTTAGTAATTTAAATATAGTATTTATTATCATTTATTTAACTAAAAGGACCACTTTATTATTTCTCTGTGGATCTTATGTTTTGAAAGATTTTGATTGTCATTTTGTATTTGTAAGGAAATAAGTGATGGATATGGGCACTGTGATAACCAGACATGTGATTCAGGTAAGTGTGTCTGCTCTATCATCATATTCCAGAAGTTTTGGTGATATCACCAGCAGCTAATCTGAGCTTCTGATTAGCATGAATTTAGAATTGTAATACTTTCAACCAAATGGAAAGAAGTAAATTAAGATTTTCATTAGAATTTCCAAAACATTGAAAATAATCTTTCAGGCTTCACTGCTACATATAGACTTTTAGAAGGAAAAGAACTCAGAGAACCAGTGTCTTAATCCAAAGGAGTGATGCCAAGATTTGGAATTTTCTACCGCTGGAAGAAATGATTTTAGTTAAAACCCATTAGCTACATATTCAAAAGATGTGCTCTTCAATGTTCATACTGAAACTACTTACATATGCTAAAGTGCCTCCCTCAAAATTCTGAACTTTTATTGTTCAAAAGCAAACTGACACAAGAACACAAAACCAAACACCACATGTTCTCACTCATAGGAGGGTGTTGAACAAGGAGAACACATGGACACAGGGAGGGGAGCACTATACACGGGGGTCTGTTGCGGGGGAGTGGGGGGGACAGCGGGGGGGGGGAGTTGGGGAGGGATAGCATGGGGAGAAATGCCAAATATGGGTGAGGGGGAGGGAGGCAGCAAATCACACTGCCATGAATGCACCTATGCAACAACCTTGCATGTTTTTCACATGTACCCCAAAACCTAAAATGCAATAAAAAAAAAAAGTTATTGAAATATATGCAGCATAAACTCTTAGCTAAACTTAATTAAATATAAACTAAAACTTGTAGAAGTTGTATATAAACTTTATGATTGAATGGAATAATGTTCTAGAAGAATGCCTTATGTATCCCTAATATGACTTCATTCTGTTTCTTTACTTAAAAATACCATGATTTTCTTGACCTCATTATATCTAAAATTTTATTTTTATTGATTCATTATTCTCTTAAAATATGATTAGATTATTGTTATATATCTTATATCAATACCATACAAACATAGACTAAGGAGTTATTTAGGTAATGAAGCCATTTGATATTTATATGGAATTTCACTCAAGAAAATTCCACTCAAGAAGGCATGCTTTACTCTGAGTCACTTATTTTATTAATCAGAAAATATGAAACTCTTTACATTGGAAGTGGCAATATATCTTACTGTCTTCAAGTTGAGTCATTTATGTTTCAAATCTACTTCATAGGTATGGACATATTAATATTGGTAGTGATTCACTCAGTCATTCTCTTTAGCTTCTTCACTGCTACTTTGCTATGAACTCATTTTGAACTCCATAGTCAGTTCTTTCTGGGGGGCTCCAAAACGAATCTTTAATATTTTACGTTATGCTAAAGTGGCAAGCACCAATACCCTTCTCCCCATCACTCACTGTGTCTGCCTGGTTTGTTCCTGTTCTGGACTGGAAGCTTTGTGGGAAGTAGACAGCTTTACAGACGCAGCTGCCCTCACTTTTGTGTTGCCCAATTTTAACTCAGACCTCACCATTACACCACAGTCCTCTATTTCACCATCAGTATCCTTGATGTGCTCCCCACTTTCATGGTTTTATTAACATAAGTTAAAACTCCTGAGTTTACATTTTCCAATCTTATTTTTGTTGTCTTACTGGTACCTGTCAAATAACCATTCCAGCACATACTGTTAGTCCTCATGCCAAAGTTAGTTCTCCGTAGGCTTTCTCCAGTCCCTGTCTTACAATGCCATCTTTTAACTCACACAAGATCAAAACCTCCTCCTCCTCTGCTCCCTTCCCCAAGGACATAGTCTCTCCTTAGGATGGGGAGTTCTTGTATCATACTTTCTTGCTAAGTGATATTAGGCAAACTCATGTATTCTCTCGTTCATTTGCAAAATGAAAAGAGCATGCAATTGCCACTCAGTGTAACTGCGAGGATCAATACAATAACATGAAAGTAGACTTAGACTTACTTTTCCAAGATTCTCCCCTTTATTTTCCCTTTTCTGCAACCAGGTAACATAATTACTTTTACTTCTCTGTTACCAACTATGCATCTTTTCCACCCTTTAATTTATTCTGGTCTTTTTCACATGAAACTCCTTCTAATCTCTGCCTTTTGAAATTCTTTTTGAAGGCATTCTCAATGCCAACTTCTTCAGAAGGCTTTCCTTATCTTGCAACTAGATCCTACTTTGATATAAGCTGCTTGAGAGCAAACCATTATGTCTATATTCTTGGAAATTCTTAGCACAGTTTCTCACAGAAAACATGTGCATAATAAATGAATGAACTAAGAATAATTCTTATTCACTTGTCAGATTCATATTTCCAAATGCCCACTTTCTTTTTTTTCTTTCATTTTTTTTAGACAGGGTCTCACCGTCACCCAGGCTGGAGTGCAGTGGTGCAATCTTGGTTCACTGCAATCTTCTCCTCCCAGGCTCAAGCAATCTTCCCACCTCAGCCTCCCAAGTGGCTAGGCCTACTGGCCCACATTACCATGCCCAGCTAATTGTTTTCTTTTGTGTTTTTGTATTTATTTTGCTTTTATAGAGACAGGGTTTTGCCATGTTGCTCAGGATGGTGTTGAAGTCCTGGACTCAAGTGATCCACCCGCTTCGGTCAGTTTCCCAAAGTGCTAGAATTACAGGCATGAGACATTGAACCTCACCCACCTGACATCTTTTTTAGATGGGATAGCCTACTCCTGCCTCATGTTTCCTACAACAAAACTAAACATTCACCTCCTTTTCCTAATTGATTCTATTTTCCTAACTAGCTATGTCCTTCAGTATCCTACCAAGATATCACTGTCTTCCAAGCTTTAATGCTGCCATCTTTAAAAAACATTCTGAACAAATGCTACAGTATCAAAAATCTGAAAGCTGCCTCACTTCCCTGTTGTCCTTCCCTGTGGTCACCAAAAAATTTAAAAGAGTTTTCCTATGTAGCTTGTAATTGTTTAAAAATGTTATATCTCACCCTTGTCCATTATTATTTATTTATTTCATTTTATTTTTTGAGACAAGGTCTTATTCCCTTGCCCAGGCTGGAGTGCAGTGGCGATCATGGCTCATTGCAGCCTTGACTTCCTGGGCTCAAGTGATCCTCCCACCTCAGCCTCTGGAGTAGCCATGACCACATGTGCATCTACCATACCTGGTTAATTTTTAAATTTTTTTAATAGATGGGGGTCTCATAATGTTGCCCAGGCTGATCTTGAACTTCTGTGTTCAAACGATCCGCCTACTTTGGCCTCCCAAGGTGCTAGAATTACAGGCGTGAGCCACTGCACCCAGTGCCCGTTACTACTAATGAGTATGCCAACGTCATAGTAATTTATCAGTTTATATATTTAGCAAGTCCTGACATTCTCAAAAAAAAAGTTTTATAATGTTCTAATATTTAATATGTGAACTTTTTATTTAAAAATATCAGTGATAGTGAGGCATATATTATAAATTATCTTGCAAATAATAGCCAACAATAAGGCATAGTTTCAGGCTTTTATTCTCAATTTAATAGAAAAAAATGTGAGGTAGGAATCTTCTGTGTGGGTTCACTCCAATTTAGCCTTTGGTAGCCTTAGTTCTCTTCAGAGCTGCAGAAAAACATAAGATGAGCAGCGCTGCTTCTAACTCCCTCCAAAGCCATTATCCTCTGTTCTTTTGGCATCGTCACCATAATAGCAGCAACCGCTAATATTTATTTACTGGCTGATTACATGTCAAACTCTATCCCAAGTATTGTACATTGGCTATCTCATTTAATCCTTACAGTCCATCTATAAAGGTCACCTATTGTTTTATTTTACAGATGAGGTTACTGAGATTTTAATGATGCTTAAGTCACGCAACCCAGGTCACACAAGCAGTCAGGCTTACAGCTAAACAGAACTCAAAACCTGGTCTTTCTGAGTCCAAGACTATGCTAATAACCACTTTACTATATTGATTTTCCAGAAATAATAGCAGGATTGAATACTAAATTACTTTCCTGGTACTTATCTGACATCCTGAGATGGTTTCTTCATCTTCTTTTTACCTTCAGGGCAGAAGTTGTCCAAACAGCTAAACAATCAATGAACTCCTTACACTATACCCTGTGTGGGCAGTTTCACACCTCCATTCCTAGCTGTCTGCACCCAAGTGTGCTCTGTTTCTCCCTCATCCAACCTTAAAGTGTTCATTTGCTTTGAAAAATGTATGTTTTGAAAACACAGGTTTATATGAACAGGAAGTCTCATTAATTACTTTTGAAAATTGTCCCTAGGGCATTCCTTTCCTCATGATTCCCACCGTGGTCACCTGTCTCGTCACTGCCAGTATTCTTCTAACTGATCTTCTTCATCTGGCCTCTTCTCTCATGTGGCCTATGCACAGCTATCAGTTATATTTCCAAAACACTACTTTGATCATACCACACCCAGATTCACAAACTACAGGAAAAACTTTTAATTATTTAATCTTGTGTCTAAGGCAATTAAGTTTCTCTTGTGTACTTTCCCTCACTTCCCCATGAGGCGATACTATAGAAAATGCATTACTTGGTCTATGATTTATGAAAAGTCATGCTTATTCTGGCTTCTAAACCATGGGGCTCCTCCGGGATCTTTGAGAAACATTAAACCCCATTCTTTATACCTCTCCAAAGCCTGTGTAGCATTCTTGTCTTCTAATATGCCCCCTGCCTTTGAAACTCTGTTATCTTCCTATTCCACCCCACAGTTTGGCACAGAATTAAATACTACTATGTTTGACAATAACTCTTTTCTTCCACCAAGTCATTTCTCTCTACATGGCATGTTACAGGTGTTAAATATGTGTCTAGAATTACCCCACACCATCCACACACATATTAATGTAGAATATACTTGCTATTCAATAAAATGATTTCTGTTCACATTTTTCTATTAAAAATTAAAAATCTATTTGACCTCATCTATTATCTTAGATAAATATCATTAAAGGTTTAAAAATGAAGTAGATGATTGCGATTGATTAAAGTGAAATTGTGACACTAATCATTTTTATATCAAATATAACCTCCTTTTGAGGTAATCAACATTTTCTAAACCCATAATATTTCAAAACAAATTTTGAAAATCTTCAAATAAAGTCAGTCTAGGGCAAATATTTCAATTAAGCGAATAATATTTAGCTATTCTGAGTACAAGGTAGACTTAGGTTCAAGTCAAGTACATGTGTGGCTTAGAAAGGAGATGCACAGAGGTCAGAAGATCTAGCATACTGGGCTCACGGTAGCAGACTGGAAGGGAGTGGGACAGATGTGTAGCTTTCCTGTAAATGCCTACGTATTTTATACAACATTTTTGCTGTGCTACCTAACGTGTCCTCAAGATAGTGGAGCCCCAGAGTGCTTAGGCAGAGCAGGCAGCCAGCTGTATGCTGAACTTGGAGCTCTAAAAGGCTCCAGCTACTCAGAAACACTTTCTCTTAGCTATCTTCACAGTGCCTCAAATGCCAATTTCCAGTACTGAAAGCAAGGAAACCCACTTAAAATGCAAATGCATATTTATTGCTAGAAGGAATGACACAAGTGGGAAAATACACTCCAGCCTCACCTACTTCCCAGTTTGCCTCAGGCCAGCCTGCTGAGAGGAAATCCTATATAACTTTAAAGTAAAGAACTAGGGTGTGCTATTCGTAGAACAAATACTAGAAAACTTTAGTGTCCTGATTCTCAAGACAATTCTCTGTACTTGAACATTCCACATTTTACGTTCTTTAATGTTTATGTTCTTTTCAATTTCCCCCCAGATACTCCAAAGTATTTTCTTCAAATAGATGAATTTGATCATTCCGTTTTTAAAGGGTATCGAAGTTTAGTCATGGGGGGCCCTGGCACAGGGTATAACGGATGACTTAAATACTAAATAGAACTGATTTGCACAGATTTGTAAAAACTTGTCAAATGGAATTTCTCCAGTAGGACATCCTGTGCCCATCAGAGTAGAAGAGACCTGAGGACAAGTATTTTCATAGATATCTACTCAGATCTGCCTACCTTAACAGCAATTAAAACTTCATCAAACTCAATAATAGGAGAAGAAAGAAAACACTGACTTTTCAAGCAGGTGTTTAAGCTGCATTTTGTAAACAAACGTCACTGTAAACACCTTCTTTAATTTAACACAGAAAAAAATCAATTCTGGGTATTGAATTTGCAATTATTGATCTACCATTTCTAAATACTCAGTAGAAATAAAAGTTACCACAGTTCAGACTGCTTTTATAATCAGCAAAAGTATACCCCCTCAAATATATTCTAGTTTTACTAAATCCCCTTTTGTATTATGATTAATTTAATGGAGATTTGGAGGTAGAGAGGTAGATTTATCAAATTTATTTCAGTCTCTCAGCAACAGAAGAAAAATGATCAAGGTTTACCAAACCTAACAATTTAAAAAATAGTATCATATACCTGTTTTCCTTTTTGACTTTGTTTTTAATTTTTTTTCTTTATCTAAAGGAGTTATTTAAGGTAACTTCTCTCAGTGAAACGGTGAAATATTTATGAGGTTTATTAAACAACAAACTCAGAAATAGAGAGAACTAAAAGCCTTTGAGATTAAGTATTTCAAGTAAGTTTTCTTGTGTTAATGTTACTTTTTTTTTTTTATTACCAAGAGCATCACAGGCTGAGAAAAACACTTTAGTTTCATTGAGAATATTTGAAGAACTTACTTACTATTAAATTCCTTTTTTTTTTTTTTTTTTTTTTTTTTTGAGACGGAGTTTCGCTCTTGATACCCAGGCTGGAGTGCAATGGCGCGATCTCGGCTCACCGCAACCTCCGCCTCCTGGGTTCAGGCAATTCTCCTGCCTCAGCCTCCTGAGTAGCTGGGATTACAGGCACGCGCCACCGTGCCCAGCTAATTTTTTTGTATTAGTAGAGACGGGGTTTCACCATGTCGACCAGGATGGTCTCGATCTCTTGACCTCGTGATCCACCCGCCTCGGCCTCCCAAAGTGCTGGGATTACAGGCTTGAGCCACCGCGCCCGGCCTAAATTCCTTTTTTATCAAACACTAGAACAGTCATTTGAACAGATTTTTCATTCAGATCCTTTGTGTATTAGTCATAATTTCCAACCTTAACAAGTCATTTAGATTTAAGGTGCTGCCAAAACACACCTTGCCCACAGCAAGGACCTGCTTAAGTTTAACATTTTAAAAAGAGTGTCACCGAGACATGATTTTACCTCTAAATCATGTAATACATCCTTTTTGATAGCACACTGACATTCACTACAGTGAAACTATCTATAGCCTAAAAATAACCAAAATTATGAGATACACACACACACACACACACACACACAGAGAGAGAGAGAGAGAGAGAGAGAGAGAGAGACCAGAAAGAGAGAGAAAGTTAGAGAGAGAGATTTGTTCCATAATCCATTTAAAAACCGTGGTTAGATGAAACTGATAAGTGGGTCAAAAGTGAAAGGAAAATAAGAGAATAAACTTTTTTATATCAACACTTAACCTTGGAATAGATTGACAGTTGACTTATAAATATTTGAAATAAATACCCTATCTTGATACGACTTCAGTTTTTCCTTTGAGGCAGATAATTTTAGAATCTTTAAAAAAGAAAACAAACCAGTCCATAATTTTCAAGTTACTTTAGGTATTAGATTACCTCTTCTAAATGAAGGAAACAGAAGAAAATAAACTTCCTCTGAAAATTTGTATTAGTGAGATCATGAATAATTCACCTGCAAATTATTTGTGTAGTGGAAAAGTTGGCATCAAGTCTGTGGTAATGACCCTTTTCGAAGATCTCAGAAATGACATTAAATTAGCTATTCAAAAGAGCCTTAGTAATGCTGTGTAACAAATTAACCCAAAACTTCAATTACATTTATTACATCATAGTTTCTATGGATAATAAATTTTGCTGCTGCTTAGCTGGATCTTCTGGCTCACTCATGTCATTGTTGGCAAGATTCTGTCCCTTGCATGCTGTGGAACTGAGGGCTTCATTTCTTGCTGGCTATTGAAAATTCCTTTAGTTTTCTACTTTAGAAGCCTCTCCATAGGGAAGATTACAACATGGCAACTGTCTTCCTCATAGCAGGTGAGAAGAGCCAGAGAAGGTGAGAGTAAAAGGGAAACAGAAAAGTAATGTTTTTCTATAGCCTAATCTTAGAAGTAACATTTCATCACTTTTACCATATTCTATTCACTAGAAGCAAGTCAGTAGGAACTTTGTATATATACAAGAAGAAGCATCTACACACACAAGAACAAGAATATCAGGAGGTGGGAATCACTGAGACGCATTTTCGAAGCAGGCTACGACACTACAATGAAGAATTCAAATCAATGCCTTAAAATGTATAAATCATGCCTGAATTATTCTTCCACAACAAGAAAAATTCTCCTTCATAAGTCAAGGTTTGGCTATGTATTTTAAGAATACTTAATATATTTCAAAAGATATGATCATATAATTGACAAACAGTGAACGAAAAATTTATACACATATCCTCTGTCTCTCTTAATCTTGATGTCTTCCTGTCTCTGTCTCTCTGTTTCCCTCTCTCTCTCGCAGAAACACACACATTATCATTTTTGCTAAGCTCTTTGATAACAAATTTTAGTACTCATATAAGAACCTCACAACATAACTTTTTTATTTTCTCATCATTTGTGCAAATGCTGTCATGTTTTACATTTACATATGGAAAACCCACAACATATTGTTATTATTTTAAAAGACAGTAGTCTTTCAAAAAATAAGAAAATAAAAAAGTTTATCTTTTCTATTTATTTCAAAAAAATAAAAGTTCGGGTTTTTTTATAATTTAAGGGTTATTTGCTGTATTTATTTATAAAATACTTGATACCTCATTGAATATACAGCTTTCTTTAAGATATTCTTAAATGTTTTATAAGACAGTATAATAGAAGCTAACATTTATATAGTACTTATTATGTGACCATCACTGTTATATATAGAAATATTTCTATATATAACAGTGTTATATATAGAATATAATATTTAAATATAATATATAAATATAGACCATATATATAGAAATATATATAGTATACATATATTAATATATACAATATACATGTCCTTATATATCCTGTTTCTTTTTTACTGTTAATATTTGTCCAATAATTAGTGCTTCAGGAACTGCTATTTCTTTTACTTCTAACTTTTTTATTATTAAAAATTTCAAAACTATTCAGAAGTTGAAAGACTAATGTAATAAATATCTATAACTGCTTTCCCTGAATTTATACATACATACACATATTCACACATACATCCTATCATATATACACATATTCTCATATATCCTTCTGAATAGTATATGTATCATGCAGCTATTATAATTAATATTAATGTAATCCATAGGCATTGCAATTAAACTCATTTGAAACTAAGACATAGACAGGTTAAGTAATATATCCAAGATTACACAGCTAGTAAGTAATGGAGTCAACTTTCAAACCCAGACTATTAATCTGGCTTCAGAATTCCTGCTCTTGACCACTACACTATATGTTCATGTAGTTATGATGATAAACCAATATTCAGAATTATTTTCCTTTTCCTGTTTCTACTCTTCCATCTCTCAAGTTCCTGTTCATTAATAATTAATAATTCACCAAAAAATATTTTACACTAACTAAATTCCAGCACTATATTAGGTGTTGGGGAAATAGCGTTGTCTTCATAAATGTGAAGCTTTCTTTATGCTTTTCTTATGATCTTCTAGGATCTTCCCTTTTTTTTGGAGATGGAGTTTCACTCTTGTTGCCTGGGCTGGAGTGTGATGGCTTGATCTCGGTTTACTGCAACCTCCGCCTCCCGGGTTCAAGCAATTCTACTACCTCAGCCTCCTGAGTAGTTGAGATTACAGGTGACTGCCATCATGCCTGGCTAATTTTTGTATTTTCAGTAGAGACAGCGTTTCATCATGTTGAACAGGCTGGTCTCGAACTCCTGACCTCAGGTGATATACCCACCCTGGCCTCCCAAAGTGCTGGGATTGCAGGGGTTAGCCACTGTGCCCAGCCCCCTTGTTTTTATTTATATTTTTCTTTTTTTTTATCCTTTAGGATCTGCTTTTCCTTTAACTTCTAACCCTTTTTTAAAAATTCATTCATTATACTTTAAGTTCTGGGGTACATGTGCAGATGCTGTAGGTTTGTTACATAGGTATACACATGTCATGGTGGTGGTCTGCTGCATCCATCATCCCGTCATCTACATTAGGTATTTCTCCTAATGCTATCCCTCCCCAATCCCCTTACCCGCTGCTATTCCTCCCCTAGCTCCCCATCCCCCAGGCCCTGGTGTGTAATGCTCCCCTCCCTGTGTCCGTGTGTTCTCATTGTTCAACACCCACTTATGAGTTAGAACTTGCAGTGTTTGGTTTTCTGTTCTTGTATCAGTTTGCTGAGAATGATGGTTTCCAGTTTCATTCATGTCCCTGCAAAGGACATGAACATGTCCTTTTTTATGGCTGCATAGTATTCCATGGTGTATATGTGCCACATTTTCTTTATACAGTCTATCATTGATGGGCATTTGGGTTGGTTTCAAGTCTTTGCTATTGTGAACAGTTAGAGAAATGCAAATCAAAACCACATTGAGATACTACATCATGCCAGTTAGAATGGCAATCATTAAAAAATCAGGAGACAATAGATGCTGGAGAGGATGTGGAGAAATAGGAACACTTTTACACTGTTGGTGGGAGTGTAAATTAAATCAAACATTATGGAAGACAGTGTGGTGATTCCTCAAGGATCCAGAAATACTTCTAACTGTTTTACTATTAAAAATTTCAAAACCATAGTAAAGTTAAGACTGATGCAATAAATGCCTAAAATTGTTTTTCCTAAATTCAACAACTGTTAAAATTTTACAAATCCTTTCTCGCTTAATCTCTCTGTCTCTTTCTGCCTCTGTCTCTCTGTTTCCCTCTCTCTCACACACAAATACACACATATCATTTTTGCTAAGCTAGTTGATAACAGATTTAGTACTTTATATAAAATATGTGAACCTCATGATATAATTTCATTTTCTTCTCATCCTTTGTGCAAATGTTGTCATATTTTACATTTATATATGGGAAAACCCATGATATTTTATTATTATTTTAAACAGATAGTAGTCTACCTAAAAAAACAAGAGATAAAAAAAGGTTATATCTTCTATTTATCTCAAAATTGATCATTTCCAGTGCTCTTCATTCCTTTCTGCAGATCAGAATTTCCATTGGTGTCACTTCCCATAGCATCAAGAATTTCCTTTAGCTTTTCTTGTAAAACAAGTCTGCCATTGATAAATTTTGCCAGTTGTTATTTATCTAAAAATGTATTTATTTAACTCTTAATCTTGAGAGTTATTTCATCTGGAAATAAAATTCTCAGTTCAGTTTTTACAGCCTTTCAACATTTTTCAGATGTCATTCCAATGTTGCCCATACTCCATTAATTCTCATGAGAGATCAACTGTGTTCCATATTATTGTTCCTATGTATGCAGTGATATTTTACATCCAACACTATCGTGTCAGATTGCAATGGTTCTTTATTAGATAATAGAGTTTTCTTTCAGAGGAAACTTTCCAAAGTCTAGCATGGAGTCACTTCTGAGGAACTCTTTGACGGATGAGTAAATGAATGAATGAATGAATGAGATTGGTACTATTGCCAAACAAAGGCTCTGGTTGTTAAGATCAGTATCTAATGTAGTGTTATATGGAGAGAATAACATAATACATGCAATATTTTTCTACATAACTATCAAATTTAAATCACAGTTAAATTAATAACCACAGTATTCTGAGTATGTACATTTTAATAGAAAAAGTAGTTTCTAAAGAGATAAAAGAAAAAGGTATTAATAAAGAATGTTTCTTTCATCACAGAGATAGTGATTTCAGTGACACTTTCATTTAAGAGAAAAAAAAATAGATACAAACAATAGTTTTGCCCTCTGAATAACAAGGCTATATGAATGAATGATATATATGACATAGATTATTCTGGTTCTAAAGGACGGTTGTATAACATTCTGGTTCATATAATTAGTGTTTTCTTTTTAGGGAATACTTTCAAGCCATTGAATTTACTGTCTTCTTAGCTGGCATTCAATCAGAATTTTTTAAAAGCAAAAGTTTAAGAAATGTTAAGATTATTATATGTTAACAAAAATAAAAGGTTAACTCCCCTTGATACATTGGTCATTTAGCCAACATATGGTATTGATGAAGAAAAAAATCAACTTCTATATAAAACAGGGTGCCACCTATGGACAAAAGAACTATACGTAGTCCTTCTACCTTATATTATGTGCCTTAATACCCAAATACTTGATAATACAACATAATAATTAAATAAATCATCAGCAATCTTTTATTGTCCCTCACTCCCAAGCTTCAAAAGTGTTCTTAAAAGTCACTCTTCTTTTCTAAAACCTTTTAA
The DNA here is from genome assembly GCF_030222135.1 of Aotus nancymaae. NCBI lineage: Eukaryota > Metazoa > Chordata > Mammalia > Primates > Aotidae > Aotus > Aotus nancymaae. The sequence continues at coordinate 14,232,229 of NW_026988431.1, forward strand.
ACACTCAGTTAAGATCAGTGGATTTGAATTAAGTTGAAATTCCTAATAACAGTCTTCATTTTATAAGTCATATCTTAATGACTTTTATCCTTATACAGAAAAAGCTTTCTTACACTTCACCCCCCCGACCACAAGCATTCACATGTATGAATTTAGAAAACACATTAAACAAGTCTTGTGGAATAACTAGGCTTCCGATTTATTTCAAAGTAAAATTCAGAGAGTTGACTTAAGTCAACAGATGGTTTGGGGCTTGTTTAAAGAAGAAATTATCTCACTCCATATGTAAGCTTGTGAGACATGCAATCAACTGCTGCACTTTTACACATAATTTCTAGAATCCCATTTTAAGAAACTGCAACCAGGGAATATTCAATGGAGAGCCAGTAACTGGAGCTTTGGCACCTTATAGAGTAGCCAAGCCCTTATTAGCCTACCTTGCTGATCCTTTCTAAATCAAGTGACTTGAAGTTGCTGCTATTCTGATGTTATGTTTATGCTAAATCATTTTAATTAATTCTGTTGGTAGCTATTTTAAGCAAGTTAATTAGCTATTTTTGTACCTCTGAGCCATTAAAGTTAAAAAAAAGTCCTTTATATCCTTTAAAGAATTAAAATAATCACTTATGCAAAATTCTTCTCAGACAATTATTTTATACGGGTTGACAATACTTCTCAGATGGCAACCAGGATGGCTGACATGCTTTATCCATCTAGCTCTGCTCTTCTTTTGGCTGGTCTATCTACAGTGCATTTACCAATTCCACTAGCTTTCCTCAGAGTGTAATGACTTTCCTTGTACTCTGTTAAAAATATATCCCCACAAATCAAGAAGAAGCAGATTCAGACTAAGTGGCTGAGAAGATTTACATTCTATTGCTAACCCAGTTATTACTCTGCTGAAAACCCCATAGCATCAATATAATGAATCCCTCAACTTCTGCAGCAAGCACAATTTTTCTTCCCAACCTCATTGGCTCCCAACTTTCTGCTTGACCTTTTACAATCTGTGTGCAGCAGAACTTCATTACAACCTTTTAATGATGCACAAATGGCACACAACACCAAGGTCACAGAAGATCCCAAGTGAAAACTTTTCAAACATCACCAGAATAGATAGTGAGACCTCATTTAAGAGACAAAATAACCGTATGAAGAAATCATACCTTATAATTCAGTATATCTCCCAAGGACTGATAAGGCAAAATGTTGACAATGTGGTAAACTGAATAACTACCCTCAACAAACCTTTCTTAAGAGGAAAAGAATGTGATTTCCCAAGCTCTAAGTGGCTAAGAGATTCTAAATGGCTCCTTAGGTGTCCTATCTCAGTGCTAGAAGGCTAATAGCTTTAGGATTCCAACCGAGACAGGTTTCATTATGTAACTCACAACACTGATGTAAGCTCAAGAAGCCAACACTCTTACATATTTTTTCTTATCAGCTTGAGCCAGCAAAAAGCACCTCACAATCCCATTGTAACATAAGTTGAGGATGTGAAAAGCACAAAATTACAGCATGGTTCTTCACATGATTGATTGACTGAAAGTGGGGGAATCTTGAAGGTGTAGGAGTAAGCAAGTTGAATTGTAGGGCAGGATGGGATGTGGCAAGAGAGAGGTAGAGAGAGCATGATTCTGATCAGCAATCTCCTTCAAGAAAATGAATATTTGCTTAGGGAGAGACAAAGTAAAGAGAAAAGTTTCATTCCACTTGCTTTAAATCTGTTCAAGGAGGGTAAAGAGGGGCATGCGTTCTGGTTCTTCTTTTTGCAATTTTAAATCAGATCCTGAGTTGTTTCCCATTTTCTCTTTTCCTGTCCTTCCTCTTCTTCCTCTTTCCCTATTCTTCACATCAACTTAAAAGGTCCAAGTTATGCATGGCTGAGGCTGTGTGATCTGTTAACATATGAGATGGAGCAGTCTGTTCAGGTATGGTGGGAAAAGAGAAACATTTCAACTCACTGCTTTCCCCACCATTTTCATCAGCTCAACCACCAATTTTAAAAATGTGATTTTCTTTAATATTTTATACTGTGGTGAAATATAACCATAAAATAAGTACCATGTAGAAACATGGAATATTTTTAAGTCTCCGAATTTAAGGTCAACATTGGTCCAATGTTGGTGGTGCCATGATGATTGTCCTCAATGCCCTTAGAAAAGTTAAATGACGTTTCTGAGTGCCCCTCCTCACACTCACAAATTCACCTGCAGCTTTCTAAAAAGTGAAGATAAGAATCCAGAAGCTGCAGAAATTGGTTTCAAACCCATGAGAGCCTTGGGCTCTTAGATGCAGTGGTGAAATAAAATTAGAATATCTGTTATGCTGCCAAATGCATCAAGGTTCAAATCTCTAGCTCAGAAACTTGCTAGCTGTGTGAATTCAGCACAATTACTTTACCCTGAACCTAGATTCCTTCCTGTCAATTTGTAATAGCATTTAACTTGTGGAGTTATTAAAAGAATTAGGTATCACAGGGCTTCTTGAACAGAGCATGCCATGTAATCGATTCTCCATAAATGGTAATTGTGGTCATCATAAGACATATGACTTGGTTCAAATATTATGAGAAGTCATGGATGTCCATTTTAACCAGAAAAAGTCTCCATATCAGTGAAAAATGTCTATAGGCTTAAAAAACAAGGGTGGTTTTCCCAAGGTTTTTAAAGGAAAGACCAACTGGTTTAGCTTAGCATACTATTTGATAAGGAATGAAATTGGAAATTGAGGCCAATGGATTTTATATCTCATTCCCTAATTTGACTACTTAATTCCTTTCTTGCCTCACACAAAACCTTTCATTTATAGTAGTTTCTCTTTTAAACCATTTCATCCCATTTGCACTGAAAAATACTGTTAAATGGAGTTCTAATATAATATCCTTCCCATTCGAAGATGCCTTTGAGGCTGTGACAACCTACGGCTTTATATCATAGTCTAAGTCAATGCTGAAGACAAAGTAATCTGTTTACTAGATTAACTAACTAGGCTAGCCCAGGAAGAAGTACTAGATTGCACTATTTACCCCGACGGGCTCTCTGCCGTAGACTCCGGGGCCCAAACACTATGATGGCTGGCAGCTTTGGTAGTGAACACAGATAGAGAATAATTGAGATGCCCAGTTAGCACCAAACACATGATGAAAGCCCAGAAAAGTATTAAGCAGCAATGGGAAACCATATCCTGTCTGCATACAGCTGTCATACACATTTGTGAATGTATTTGTAGATCTGATTACTCACATTTCATCCTCAAGCCTACAGGATTGAATGTAAAAGAACTGGCATTTGCTTTAGGTTCTCAATATCTTGCCCAAGGAAATGCTGAACCTTTGGCAACAGAAATTATTTATAGACAAGGAGTTACTAAATTAACGCTTTATGTATTTTTGCATACAAATATGCCTCTTAAAAAATCTCAGACAAATGGCATGGATTACTATAAGGAATTATTTTTTTCACAATAACTATGCAAGGTACACGTCTACGGCTAAACTATCCTTACAGGTTCAGGCAGAGGTAGGTCAGGTAAAATAACAAGAGACTTATTAATATTTTTATTAATTTTCAAAATATATGTGCAAAATTGATTTATGATAGAAATTCTTTAAATAGTTTGTAATTGTATTCATTTATTTACTTCTGAACTTTTCAACAAATATATATGAGTATCTACCTATTGCGTGTCAGGCAATTTGACAGGCACTAGGGAAGGGTAAGAAAGAAGCATGATGAAGTACAAGAATCTCTCTGTGTTGTAACATGGCACTCCTCTTATTCTTTTCTAAAATCTGTAAAAGTGAGATTCATCTTCAAGGGGATGGAAACTGTGTCCAATTCATATGCTTTTATCTAATTTAACTGAATCAGGTACTCTCCAGCATAAATGCTTTACTTTGTCATAAAATTTCATTACAGATGTGCCAAAACAATGTACTAGCCAATGGAGTTAAAGAAGTTAAGTTTTCATAATTCTGAAAGTCAACTGTGAAAATAAAAACTGCCTCTCTGACTAATTCCCCATGCACAAACTGCTTATCCATGAAGAATGATATAAAAGGCTCTGAAATCACTCACTTGACAAAAGAAGCACAAAAAATACTGGTGAATATATTCTTACCTGCCTTGTTACCACTTGCCACCTGAATTGTTCCTGCATTTCTACAGTCACTTCACTGAAAATGCAAATAAATCATCTTAGCTACAACTATCTCTTCCCTCAAAATCACAACCTATGCCAATCCTAAATCTTATATTCTTCCTTCTGTATTTGACTCCTCAAGTGTTTCTCTTCAACATCTAAGACTATTTCCCTTCCACTATAAAAGAGGTAGAATAACTTAGCAAACTATATAAAAGTATCTACTCTCAAAAACCAGAGCTAGTTTTGAAATTATACAAATGGAATTCAACAACTTGACTAAAGATGATTTCTGCTCTTTATAAAGGCATTCTTTTTAATTAAGGTTCGGGAGAGATGCAGATGGAGAAAGAAAGGAGACCCCACCTAGAAAGTCATGAGCAAAATCAACTGGAAAATCAGTGGGTGACAGATGTGGCAGCCAGATTGTCCTTCCATCTATATCCACACCAAAACCATTGCAGGATCAGTGTCACTTTCAGCCAAAGTTGACTTGTGGTGGCAACAAAAACACATATGGAAAATTAGAAGACTTATTTTATGGAGGGACATTTCTTAAATTCTGTTAGAAAGCAACTAATTTCTATGCCCCATGTCTTCCTGGAATATTTTGTTTATATATTAAATTATGCTTTCACCTTTCTGCCTGGTCACCCACAGACCTAAGGTCATACTGCTAGTGTGGGATTCCCTGGAGGCCCTGCTGCCACCCCAGTAAGCACTGCAGTAGCATTCACATGTCTAATTATCAACAAGTTTCCCCCTCCCCTATCAAAAACAGTAGTGTGTCACTGGGATGCCTCTAAATTTTGTTGTGACAAAAAATACTTAAGTTATGACTTACTTCTCTTCTCCTCTAATTACAATTTAAGGGCAATTTAAAACCAATTAAGTTCTTGGTTTTTTTTTTTTCCCCTTCAGTCTGCCATTAATAGGCCCTAAATTACAAGACTATAAGAAGCTGTGGAACATCAATCTACAGTCACAATACTTTCAGTAGAGTTGTCATGAAATTACAGAAGGATAACGAAATGATTGGATGTAATTAGGAGGGAGGAAAATAAGACCCAACTCCAAATGTCAATCAGCAAGTAATTAATCATAATGTAGAAAAATGAAAATATATATATATATGTGACTTAGAAGTCAGATTATAAAACTGTATTTCCAAGGGGAATGAAAACATCCAAAGATGAATTAGAAAGCCTTTATTAATAATTTGATTGAGTTCATGTTTACCATAATAAGTGACAAGGCTTCTGAATTTATTAAAACTGCCTGAAAGGAGAATGGTTTCCTTAAGTCCGAACTATAGTGCTTGAGCGTATTTATAAATGGCATACAGACACTTAATGTTTTATTAAATGGTTCATTATGGGAAAATAAAAACATAAATGGTCTTTATCTTTGATGAGTGACTATAAAAATCCCATTATGTATCCTGGTATTAGAGAATTTCCATGATATGAACTTTGAATTCTCCTTTGCACTGAAAGTAAAATCTGCTCCAATGACAGATTCGAATCTTACTCATCTTTTAAGGAAATTATGTCCCTGAGTTAGGTGGAAAAAGTAACAAATACATCTGTTTGTTACAATCACATGAGATAATCATTTTATATGACATACAATTCAATGAAAGGTAAAAGAAATTATGCATTTTCAGTAGAATAAATATTATTTAGAAAGAAGCTTTTTTAAAAAAAAGTCAGTCCACATCACTCTTTGATCATCTGAAAGAGGAGGAACCACAAAGTATGAAAGAAATGCAGACATGAGGAGTTACCAACACACTCATTACACCATGGCAAAATATCTAAAATGTATTTCTTGATACACAGCCTGTAGAATAGTTAAGAACTTGCTTTCTGGGGATAAACCTGTGCTCAAATTCCCTTGGACAAGTTACTTAACCCCTCTAAGCTTTAGGGTATACATCTTTAAAGGAAAGTAGTAATAGTATTGGCTCATGGAGCTATGAGAATTAAATAATAGAGGTAACACATGTAAAATCCCGAGCACAATACTTAGCATATAATCTGCTCTCTTATTTGAAAACACAATTTATTCTCAGATTCTGCTAGGATAGAGACAATGGGCTATAACCTATTTGTAAAAGTAAGCAAAAAAATCAATGTCCACTTTTATTGTATAGGTATACCGGACATTAAGAATGTTGAGAACTTCTAAGACTGAGGAATAAGAAGTCAGGTATGAGAATAATTACTGCTAAAAATTATTGAGTACTTGTAATATGCCAAACATTGTTTTAAGTTCTCACCGAAAGTCTTGAGAATGGTTTCATTGTTGCTTGTGTGTCTACTCCACTAGCTGTTTGAAGATGGGGATTATGCTTTAGTAGCAGGGCCAAACATAGTATATGGCATTCAGTTTTTGCTTAGGAGATGTGGACTGAACATGGGAATGAATCTTCCTAGAGTGCCTAAAATCTTTAATGATTTCACACATCCTGCAAGTTAAATCTAAATGCCTCCCTCTCCAGATTTTTCTTCAGCATTATCTGCCAGAGACTCAACATGCTAATTGCATAAGACAAGTCAGCATTGCTTGATCAGATCATAATTCAGTGCCCTTTTTGCCTTTTCTGCAGCCTCAAATGTTTTTCCTTCCTATGTCTGCCAACTTTCTCTTCTTTCTAGGGTTAGTTCAAATTTTGTTTTTCAGCGACAACTTTCCCAGTTCCCTCAACCAGAACCCGTAACTCCCTATTTTGTGTTTCCAGAGTCATGCACGTGTCTTGTGGTTCATTTGCTAATTAATTTATTCAATAATTAGATATTAATTAGATATTAAATGTAAATGATGACCACAAGGCATTTTTAGGCACTGGACAGAAAAAAGCAAGCTCCTTTGAGGAGTTGATATTCAGAAAATTGAGCAAACATATTCAGATCCAGGCAATAAGTGTGATATACGCAGAGGATAAGCATAGTAGTGGAGTTTTGAACCAGTCTTGGAAGGCTTTCAGGAGGAGGTGACTCTAGCGCTAAGTCTCAACAGACTAGTAGAGGATTAGTTGGCAGAAGAAGTAAGGGTCATTACAGGAGGGAGAAAAGAAAAGCAAAATGGCAGTGGGCATCAACATGTTCGCATACTGCAAGTAATTAAAGAGTGTTCCAATTGGTGGAGAGTGATCCACTAATTCTCTGACAGACTATGCACAGAAATAAGTGCAGACATTGTGAATAAGTGCTTAGAAACTTTTATGGAAAGTTGACACTGTTATAACATCAGAGCATCATGGTCTTGAATATGGTCTGGACCAGTTCTTGTATTGTCATGTGAAATGAACAGTGTTCTAGCCATATGCATGCAGCAGGACCCATGCACATGTCCACAGTGGATTAGAAATGAAATAATCAAACAAACAAAAGCAAATCAATCTTCCATACAATTTGAAAAGCACCAGTTTTGAAACCCTAAAGCACAGGGAGGAGAGATGGCAAGAAACTAAAACAGAGAATAAAGAGAGGATCAGATCATGAAGGATTATGTAAGTCAACATAACAATTTTTTATTATAGTACTCATTGAATTCTTCTTTCAAGATTGTAAACTCTTTGTTAATGATTTATTTTATTTTAGATATCACTGTATTTCTCACAACTGCCCAGGTCTATACTGTCAAATAATTCTTGAATAAAATGACTAGTGTGTGTATGTGTTAGTTGCTGCATAGCAAGAGTCTAGTTTGACTCCATGTAGCAATTGAGACTACACCAAGTCTATTTACCATTTTGTTTAGTTACTCAAAGCTCCAAGCTAGGGACAGTCATAAATTAGACCAAATCCTTGCTCTCTAGTTGTTCAAGTGGTTCAATGGAACCACCTGAAGCCATACCTATAGTTCACAAAGAAGCTATATTTTGAGCAAATTCACTTTTTTTATAGAAGTCTGTCAAACTGTTATGTCCCTAAAAGTTCCAGTGATTTTTTTTTCTACAAGATTACTTAAGTTTTAGGAACTTGCTCAGGTTTGTATTTGGTAATAGAAAACATATTCAAGAAGCTTGGCATAGATAAATTCCTTATATTGAAAATTTCAGAATTCCTTAGAGTGAAAATTTCAGATATCCTTATGCCGAAAATTTCAGAATTTTCAATATAGAGAGTATATTGAATATAAGCAAAGAAAATCAAATTTCTAAAGTAATCAATGTGTAACACTTTTTTTTCTAATAACTAGACACCCAAGGAAAAGGCAGCAAATGAAACGAAGGAGCAATTGAAGAATAAAAGAAGGAAAAGGGCAAGGATTAGGGAATAGGAAAAGAGAACGGAGACAAGATGGCTCTAGTAAGAAAGAAAGCAGGGAAAGAAATAGTTGAAGCCAAAAAGGACATAATTGTTAAATGCTAGCACCTGGAGGACAGTGATCATTTAGCTTTACCCATTACTTACTGCTCTTTTCCCACACACCAGCCCATCAAAACAATAATTTTAAGAGTATACAAATGTTTATTTGTAATAGTTTCAAACTACCTGATGTCTGGGTAAACCAACTGAAAAAATATAATCAATTAAATGTGATGTCAAAACTGTATATATAATCCATTTCAAATGGTGCATTTGTAGTTAATAAAATTGTGTTTGCAAGACCACCAGAAGCATCTATTTTAAAAATATAATTATGACTATTTGTCCCTTGTCCTAAATTTTCCAGAATACTTTTCATTGTCATTTTAAATTATCATAACAGTCCTGAGACCTGAGGAAACTAAAAAATGTTACTATTATTTTGTTGACAAGCACACCAAGGCTCAAGGACATTGAGGATTGGTCACGAATCACCTGATAGTAAGTTTTAAAGGCAAGAAAGTCACCCAATCTATTTATTTCATTTGGGGGGCACTTTCTTTCAAACAACACTATCTTCCTAAAAAGGTAATATTGCTCTAGCAATATGATAACTCTAAGAAGTCCTACACATGTGCTTTGGGGGAGTATGAGGATAAACATGGAGAGCAAATAACATCATTCCATAATGACCTTCATGGGAAAAGGGAGCAATTAGCAATTAGTTAATTGTAAAACATTTACTGCCACATCTATTTTGTAGAAGCATTTTTGATAGAAAGAACATAGTTACTATTTGCACAAAGCTGTTGGCTTTGTAAAATAATAATATCCACTGATTAAGCCAAATTGCAAATCCTCTTAGAAACTTACTGATTGTGAATTTTGTCTAATTTCCAGTACTGAAAAACACACAGATTCCTGCCATTAGTGTCAGTGACACAGATGCAAACACTGTACACTTTCAAATGGAAGCACCTAATTATCTCACCTTTGTCCTATTAAATAGACTAGTAAGATAAGAGTTTAAATAAATGATACAGTAAAATATTAGCCTCAAGGGTCCTATGATACAAATTTGGTTGGTTCCATTTGATTTTATTGCCACATTTAAATATACCTGTGTATCATCCTATTCAGTGCATTGAAATATAATGCTATGGTAAGAAATATGACTATTCACTGAAATGTATTCAAGTTAAAAATTAAATATGTCAGAATGAACTTTGCTTGTTGACCTTATAAAATGTTTTGATGCTTATTTATTATGAATTATGTATTCTCAAGTATATTCCTTGCTTGAAAGAAAGTCAATAATCTTGTTAATTCTTCAATGAAATCTCAAGGGAAAATATAATAATTAATATTCTTATGAAAAATAAGTAGAAAATGCCCCAAGTCATCTGAATTTGTCTTACATATGCATAAAAGTCTATTGCATTGCATAGTTTTCCCTACATAACACATGCCCTGCCTTTCCCCCGAGATTGAAATTACAACCTCATTTTACATTTCCCACTTGGCACATTCAGTAAAGTGGTTCATGGAGAAAAAAGCCCAGTGACATCTCAATATGGGTGTGAGGCTGCAAGTAAAACAGGAAATTAACATTTTACCGAAGAATCACTTGGAGTTTGTGAGCCTTGAACTAAGTGTTAAAACAGATTATGCTACATGAATAACTAATTTTTTTCACAGAAAGGAGAGGGAGTTATTTATTGGTACTTGAAGGCAGAGAACCCATGGCTAGAGCTATTACTGTCAAGCACTGAATCCACATTTTTTTTCAACTGTGATGTGTTGCATCTTTACTCAGACAAAGAGAAAATTAGAGCAAAAGCATATGAGGCCCATCTGCCTGTGAGGGATATAGTTTTCACTTCTGGGTGGATGGGGTAAGGATTTTGATGGCAGAGAACATAATTCCACAGTCTTTTTGGAATTCTCACACAAGCTAATGTCACTTGCTCTCAAGAAATATTTCATTTTATTAATTTGATCCCATTAGTTCTTCCCATAGCCCTAAGTACCGTAATTACTCTCTAATTTCAGTTTTTGTGACATGCCCTCATTTATGAGCTTTGGTCCCATTTATGTCCTCCAATCCCTAAAGCATCCTCTAGGCATCCATGTAGACTTGATTGTCATACATAAGGGTAAGAGCAAGTTAGAGCCATCCCAAACTGATGATAAGAAATCTGCCTTGCAGCCAGTTAGCACTGCTACAGCAAAGCCAGTTCACACAAAGCAAATGGGAGCTCTCCTTGGTTTAGGTGGCAGCTGATCAACACACATAGGTGAGAAGGGAACTGTCTCATCAGTGAAATCTAGGGCTTGGCAACCTTTCCGATGTGGTATGCCAAATCTTCACTTAGCCTTTCTCTTAAATTGGGGCTATGAAATTGAACCTACTTGAGAATCTCTTTACAAATCAACATGATAACATGGTGGGTGGCACCCTGGAATTGGGGACCAGGGGAAACTTAGGTGAGTCACTAAGTTACTTTATCTCCCTGAGTCCTAGTTACTTTATCTAAGAAAACACTTTTTAAGAGTTAAATTAGAATTCTTAATGCAATAGCATCTGGAACCTCATTACTTAAAACAAAGCAGAGTTGGTAGAGTAGAATCAGAATTAGGGAGCTGGAGGCCCTCTTGTTTGGTCTCTTAGAAGTACTGGTGAGGACATCCCTTCACTGACTGTGTAATTCCAAAGTTAACCAAGCCTTATTCCAAAGCTAACCTCTCAGCCCAGCACTCTTCTCTCTGTGGCTGGAATCATTTTGATCAACTGGCCAGACAAATAAACACAAGTGATACTTCTTGACCTCAGAGCAATATCTCTAGTTCTCATGTCACCATTATAACTTTGAATTCTAGAATGTTCTTCAACATTCATATCTTCACTTTAATCTTAAAGATATCAGCTGATAGGAGGAAAAGCTTTAAAGACATTCTAAGTGGGAAGGAGACCAAGCAGCTGGTGTGGTAAGGTTTCAATAAAGGTGAAGGGAAGGGGCCTAAAATACCAATTTTATTCATTTCTTATTTTAATCCAAGGCAGAGAGTCCTCTCTGCACCAGGCTACAACATTAGTTGTCAAACTGTGACATAACTAATTTTATGCTAAGTGATGTACTATTTTCTTTTTTTAATTTTTTCAGTAGCTTGAGAAAACAAATGATACACTATTTTCTAATAGTTTACCATAGACTTTTCATCTACGTTAAATACTAGGTCAATCTGGTGCATAATCCTGGACTGTAAACAGAAAAAAAATGTTGGCCGGGAGCGGTGGCTCACGCCTGTAATCCCAGCACTTTGGGAGACGGAGGCAGGCGGATCACCTGAGGTCAGGAGTTTGAGACCAGCCTGACCAATATGGAGAAACCCCATCTCTACTACTAAAAATACAAAATCAGCTGGGCATGGTGACACATGCCTGTAACCCCAGCTCCTCTGGAGGCTGAGCCATGAGAATCGCTTGAATTCGAGAGATGGAGGTTCCAGTGAGCCGAGATCACGCCATTGCACCCCAGCCTGGGCAACAAGAGTGAAACTTCATATCAAAAAAAAAAGTAGTTTCAAAGTCCAAATGTCACTGTCAGACTGTCAGAATTCTTCTTTTCGTGGTTATAGTTATAGGTATCATATAAAAACATGATCTTAAAGTGATCTCTAGGTACTCTAGAGAAATTGACACCCTAATGTTAATACCATGGTAGCTTACAATGGCGCCTATCCTTTTGAATCCTAGTCACTTTACTTTAATCACTTGAATTCTATAATTCTAGTGACTTGTCTTTGAAATAAAACGTCATTCTATAATGCATTTATGTATGTGTTGATCACTTTTGATGCAAAATTCAGAATGTATATTTACATGCATGACTGTTCTTACAACTCTTTAATTAATGCTACAAATGACCTCTAATTTTCATTTTAAACTTTTTCCTTATTACTTGCATAACACTGAACAGAACCTAAAATACTCACTTTTTCTCTTGAAATTAGTTAGTGTAACACAGCCCTCTTTTATCTGTCTTAACTCCCAAATGCATTATCCACATCTATTTCCTTTTCACTTAGTATCCTTCTATCAATGTCTTTAGCTCTCCACATTGAAACATGATATTGATTACTTAGCTTATTTCCCTCTCAATTTTCTTAAACGGTTCTCTCATGTTGGCTAGGCACATCCATCATTCTGTATTCCTCTTTTACACGTAATGAATAATCATATTTACATAGTGTCCAGTTCCAAAGAATTAGAGCACTTTAGATTACTTTGGAGAAATATGCATAATCAATTCTGACAGCATCTCTGAGACAGGTAGAAGCAAAACACCATAATCCATTTTTACTAAGTAAGAAAGATGGCACTAGAGATAGGGAATTAGCCTTAGGGCCCACTGTCATTTGCCAGTAATTACACAGTGACACTTATTTCTGCCCAGGTTTGCTAGCTCTCTGGATCTTTTCATTTCTACTGTGACTTGACCAGTTCAGGCCACCTACACTATTGCCACGGCTGGATTTCCTAATGAGAACTCCCATCCCAGCTTATCCCTGCTCAATACTATTCTCCTTTGTCCTATCCTTAACTGTCACATACATGTTACTAAGGGGCTGTCCTGATCATGCCACTTACTGGCTCAAAAATTTTGCATAGTTTTTCATCATCCAACATATTAAGTATAACTTTTCTTACTCTAGAATTAGAGAGTCTCAACTTAACTTTTTAAAAAATGTCAATAGCTACTGTGTTACATGTATTCTATGCAACCAACAGAGTTACTAGCTGTTTTCTGAAAATCCCAAATTTCCCTAAGACTTTCCCCTTGATGTTTCTGACATTCAAAAATACTTTACTACTCCTTTTTTTTTTTTTTTGAGACGGAGTCTCGCTCTTGTTACCCAGGCTGGAGTGCAATGGCGCGATCTCGGCTCACCACAACCTCCGCCTCCTGGGTTCAGGCAATTCTCCTGCCTCAGCCTCCTGAGTAGCTGAGATTACAGGCATGCACCACCATGCCCAGCTAATTTTTTGTATTTTTAGTAGAGACGGGGTTTCACCATGTTGACCAGGATGGTCTCGATCTGTTGACCTCGTGATCCACCCGCCTCGGCCTCCCAAAGTGCTGGGATTACAGGCATGAGCCACCGCGCCCGGCCTAATCTTGTCTCTTTATCTTGTAGGGGTAATGTTTAATTTTTTTCCTTAATTGAACCCACCATGGACTGTTGGCTGAATATAGCCCATCTTTATCAAAGATGCGGGAATTTGTGTTTATCTTTGGGTATTTGTGATACTCTAGCTTATGATCTGATCATTTTTTACTTACCGCACTTTGTTTTCATAACATATTTTTGAGATCCATAACTCTATCTTAGAAAAAAATATTCTGTGGTACCTAGCATCTATAGTTACTAATATAATTTTATTTATGTGTTTAATTTGAATATGCCAATTATATTTCATCACACTTATTATTGTATCTTATCTTCAAGTATCATTTTTGATTATAATTCATACAATTATCATTTATCATTATATCCTTTTAAAATGCTTGATTTCTGTATTTCTCTGTCACCTTGTGGGCTCCTCTTTCATCTTGTGACTCTTATTTCTGTCATTCTTTATGGATTGATTCTTGTATTTTATCTACAAATTTCCCCCAGGAGAAATTATTTTTCAGATCTCTAATCTGTGATAGATAGCATTGACCTAATATATATTTTTTCACCTCCAGTAACTAGCTGGGGCCTTGTTTCCAACTGTCTCCTCAAAGTTTTTGCAAAACTGTCAACTTGTCTGTGACCAAACTCAATACCTCTTTCTCCAGTCCTTCTTTGCCATCATTGACACCAATGATTTCACCTCTCATGGGCACTTAAGCTATAATTTCTTCTCTAAATCATCCAATCAGTCTAATTCCCTCATTGTGCAGATGAGGAAACTAAACTTAGAAACTAAACTAAAGCTTATAAAGGGCAAGTGGCTGGTCCAAAATTATACATCACAACTTCTCCAGATCAAATTAACATTAAACCAGCAGCCCATCTGGAGGGATGTCATCAAAATAATCTCATGAAATCTGTTGTGATTATAGCAATGATGTGTTGAGAATGTTGACTCTATCCCACAATGTTCTCTTTTTGAGGTTAGATAGAAAACAATTCTCTCCTTGCTAAGTATGGAGGACAGATAAGTCCCTCCTGTGCAACTGCTTTATTTAGACTTTAAAAATGACAAAACTAATTAGATCTCCCTTTAATTGTTTCTAGAAAATTCATGCCCAAGGTTTTTGCCTACACCTATGAAGGGCTTAAGATAGCAGAAGATCCACTTTGAACACTACTGTCCCTTTGTTTTTAAATTACTTTTCCCCAGCAAATTTTTTTCTTCACATATATTTCGCCATTATCTTTGTCTTAAAAATCTTGTAAATTATGTCTACTTTTTAACTATCTTTAGTATCTGGAGAGAATAAAATAGGATAAGAATATTTAACTAAGCAAATAAAATAATGATAGCAATATGAATAGATACAAAGTCTCTAGACTTCCAGCAATACATCATGCCTTTTCTGGCTATTTTTTATATTTATTTAACACATATTACTGTGTGTATCTGTATGTGGGGTGTGTGTGTGCCTGCCCGTGTGCATCTGTGCATGTGTGTTTAAGATTTATTCATTTATCTTATCTCTCCTATAAGATTGTAAAATCCCCAAGGACAGAAATTGTGTCAAAATATTTTTTCAACTTTCTCAGGCAAATACAATAGTATGTACATACAGTGGCAACTCAATACTGGAACTAGCTGTTTCCAACTTTATCACTAAACTCTAATTTCTAACTCAATTCTCAGTCACCATCTCAATTACATAGAGAATTGACTATTAGACCTTGGCTAAAATTGAAATCTCTTACTTGAGAGAATAGATAAGTAATTTTAGGGTTTACTGTACAATAAATTTCTGTTAGTGGAATCTTGTCTTTTCACTAACTAGTGGAAAACAGAACAATGTACATTTTATAAAAATACACTTATTATGTAACCAGTATTTAAAATTATGGTGAATTATGGTAAATTCATGGTGAATTATGGTAAAATTATAACCTTCAAAAAAATATTGATATTTAGGATATCAGCAAGATGGTTTGGTGCTTAAGTTAAATATAATAAACACAGTAACTTAAGGCAGAGAAAAATGCAAGAATCTCTGACCTAATGAACATCTATTTTATAATCTCTTAAAATTTTAGAAATCTTACTTTTTCATCATTGATAATTTTCTTTAATAATTTTAATTGACATTCAATATAAATTTATTTTTAATACTTTAAAACCTTTTATAAATTTCCTTAACTATACTGTACAACTCTCGTAGCCATTCACTTTTCACTCCTGTAAAATTTGTTGGATGAATGACATAGCACTAAACAAAACTGAGGAGTGAGAAAGCAATTCTTTGTTTAGTGATGAAATCTGCCCCTTCATACTTCACAAACATACATTACTTAGCTATTTCATTTGATCCTCTTCTTAATTTTATAAATAGGCAGTATGGGTGTGGGAAATCCCATTGTGAGATAGAACTATAAATCTATACTTCTACACTTCCAGGGTATAATCCTTAGGAAACAGTCACAAAATTGCCTAAGATTGCTATCTTTATTCCTTCTAAGCACAGTAAAGCGTGTCTGTTGAACCTAGAAATATGCAATATGGGTTCAAACACAGAGACAAGTGGTAACTGAAGTTCAACAAATGTCACACTGGGGGAGGGGATTGTGCTTGCAAGATCAAGAGCAAATCCCAGAAGCTCTGCACAGCTCCATTTTCTTTGTCCTAATGTAGAGCTACAGGAGGAAAAGGCAAACAAACAAAAGAACACATTTTTTAAAAAAAGTTGCCCGCTTCTATTAAGGGCAGCCATGACTGCTCTTAATAAACTAGGAGGGAATATGTTATTGCGCCAATTTTCAATTTTCCATTATTATTTAAAGAACAAAACCCTTGTATTCAAATCCATTTGAGGAAACACTGTTGTCATCTTTTTGTATATGAAAGCCATTTCAGGTTACTGCTGAATTACATTTAAGAAAATATAGTATGGGGCTTCAATTTTGTACATGCTCTTGCAAAATAGTTGGTACAATTCTCCTTACGAATATACTTGCAATAAATCTAACATATATTGAGATAGCACCTTTCTCTTTAGGTCATTATTGAAACATTAAGAGTATAATGACCAAATATTTTCTGAACAAATAGGCCTGTAGCTTTTACCCTAGTAGGACATTAAATCATCATGCTTTTTCTCAGATTTCTTGAACCTATGAAAATCTGATCTTAGATCAGAACTCTTATTATAGAAATTACTTCTGAGGACTGAAAAGTCTGTTTTGTTTCAACTGATAAGGAAGAAGAATTTTAAAAGCTCATCTTTCCATACTTACTCTTGGCTACTTTTACATTACATTTGCAAGCAGATTTATTCAAATACTGTCAGTAAAATATAGAGTAAAAGAGAAAAACATAAGTCATTAAAGAAAGTGTGTTACCATTTAAAGGAATACTGGTTTGAAATTCCAGTTTTCTCAAAGTAGTATATAGAATCAAATATGCTTATTTTCTATGTAGTAGAAGCAATCTCAGCTAATCTCTCAGTTACTTCCCATAAGGTAAAATGTATGATTGGCACACTGATTTTCATTATGGTACATAATATAGTCTTGCTCTGTATCTCCACCCAAATCTTATCTTGAATTGTAATTTGAATTATAATCCCCATGTACTGGGGGAGGGGACTCCTGGGAGGTGATGAGATCATGGGGACGGGTTCCTCCATGCTGTTCTAATAATAGTGAGTTCTCACAAGATCTGATGGTTTTATAAGGGTTTTTTTTCCCTCTTCACTTAGTCTTCTCCTTCCTGCTACCATGTGAAAAAGGACATGTTTGCTTCCCCTTCTACCATTATTGTAAGTTTCCTAAGGCCTATTCAGCCCTGTGGAACTGTGAGTCAATTAAACCTCTTTTCTTTACAAATTACCAACTCTTGGGTATGTCTTTATTAGCAGCATGAAAATAAATTACCCAGTCTTGGTATGCCTTTATTAGCAGCATGAAAATGGACTAATACATTCAATTGGTACTGGGTAGTGGGGCATTGCTGTAAGGATACCTGATAATGTGGAAGTGACTTTGGAACTTTTCAACAAGCAGACATTGGAACAGTTTGGAGGGTGTATTAGTCCATTCTCATGCTTCTGTAAATGACTTCCCATGATTGGGTAATTTATAAAGAAAAGAGATTTAATTGACTCACAGTTCTCCCTGGCTGGGGAGACTGCAGAAACTTATAATCATGGTAGAAGGAGAAGCAAACATGTCCTTCTTCACATGATGGCAGAAAGAAGTGCCAAGCAAAAGAGGGGAAGCCCCTTATAAAACCATCGGATCTCATGAGAATTCACTCACTGTCATAAGAACAGCAGCATGGGCGTAACCACCCCCATCACTCAATTACCTCCCACCAAGTCCCTCCCATGACATGTGAGGATTATGGGAACTACAATTCAAGATGAGATTTGGATGGCGACACAGTCAAACTGTATCAGAAGTCTCATAAGAAGACAGGAAGTTGTGGGAAAGTTTGAAACTTCCTAGAGACTTGTTGAATGGCTTTGACCAAAATGCTGATAGTGGTATGGAAAATGAAGTTCAGGCTGAAAGGCTGAGGTGATCTCAGATGGAGATGAGGAACTTGTTGAGAACTTGAATAAAGGTGGTTCTTGCTATGCTTTAGCAAAGAGAATGGTGGCATTATGCCCCTGCCCTAGAGATGTGTGGAACTTTGAACTTGAGTGGGATGATTTACGGTATCTTGTAAAAGAATGTTCTAAGTTGTAAAACATTCGAGAGTAAGCAGAGCATAAAGGTTTAGAAGGTTTGCAGCCTGGCCACGTGATAGAAAAGAAAAACCAATTTTCTGGGGTAGATTAAAGCCAGTTGGAGAAGTTTGCATAATTAATGAGGAGCCAAAGGTTAATCACCAAGACCATGGGGAAAATATCTCCGGGGAATGTCAGAGACCTTCACAGCAGTGCTTACCATCACAAGCCCAGAGACTGAGGAAGAATAAATGGTTTTTTGGGCCAGACCCAGGGCCCCCTAGGTGTACGTTTTCTCAGTACTTGATGCCCTGCATCACACCTGCTCCAGCCATAGCTAAAGGGGGCCAAGGTACAGCTTGGGCCATGGCTTCACAGGGTGCAAGCCCCAAGCCTTGGCAGCTTCCACATGGTGTTAAGTGTGCAAGTACACAAAATCAAGAAATGATAGTATCATTTTTCATTGGGTAAAAATTGGGAAGGAGCACAAATGGCCTTATCAATCAAAGGTAAGTTTGGATTTATGTCCCTTGGTCTACTAACTGAAATCTTGAACAATCTATATAAAAGTCTCAGATAAAAGGCAAAGCAATGCAATAGAGAAAGCAGAGTGTTTTCAACAGAGGGTAGTCTAATAATTAGATATTCATATGGAAAAAAATGAACCTCAACATCTACCTCACACCACACACAAAAATTAATCTGAAGATTGACCCAACTGTAAAATATAAAACACTAAATATTGTAGAGAAAAATGCAGGAGGATATCTGTATGGCTTGGAGTAGACAAAGCTTTCTTAGGCAGATCATAGAAAATAATAATTATAAAAGAAAAAAATTTAAAATGTAAAACTTAAATTTAAATAAAAATTTAAAGCTTCTCCACATCAAAAGACACCATTAAGAAAATGAATATGCAAGCCATAGAATAGGGGGAAATATCTGTGAAACATATATCTGATAAAGAACAAGTATCTAGGTTATTAGCAATTTTAAAATTTAATAATAAAAAGTCCAATAATCCAATTTTTTTGAGACAGAATCTCGCTCTGTCACCCAGACTGAAGTGCAGTGCTACAATCTCGGCTCATTGCAACCTCTACCTCTCAAGTTCAAGTGATTCTTCTGATTCCACCTTCCAAGTAACTGGAATTACAGGCATCTGCCATGATGCCTGATTAATTTTTGTATTTTTAGTAGAGACAGGGTTTCACCATGTTGGCCAGGCTGGTCTCAAACTCCTGACCTCAAGTTACCTGCCCACCTGGGCCTCCCAATAATTCAATTCTTAAAATGGGCAAATATGTGAACAAACCTTTCACAAAATAATATATGGCCAATATATTAATACAAATGGCCAATAACCACATGCAAAAGTACTAAAAATCATTGATCGTTAGAGAAATTAAAATTAAAATCACAATGAGATACCACTCCAAACCCTCCCAGAATAACAAATATTAAAAACTGACCACAACAAATTTTGGTAAGGATGTGGATTAATTGTAACTCACATATATTTTTGGTAAAAATGCAAAATGATAGTGTCACTTTGGAGAAATATCTCACAGTAATTCTATTCCTAGTTGCTCACAAAAGGAATTAAAAAATACATATTCACAAGAATATTTATACAATAATGCTCATAGCAGCTTTATTTATAATAGCCTAAAACTGCTTTCAGCCTAGGTATCTATTAATAGTAGAATCAATAAGCACACTGTGTTATAATAACACAGCGGAATATTAGTAAACAATGAAAAGGAAAAGTACTAACATATTGACAACATAGATTGATCTCAAAATAATTGTGCTGAGTAGAAGATGCCTTACAGGAAAAAGTGCACACTATTTAATTTCATTTATAAGATTATAAATCGTTCTATTATAAAGACACATGCACATGTATGTTCATTGCAGCACTGTTTACAATAGCAAAGACTTGGAACCAACCCAAATGCCCATTGATGATAGACCGGACAGGGAAAATGTGGCACATATCCACCATGGAATACTATGCAGCCATAAAAAATGAGTTTGTGTCCTTTGCAGGGACATGAATCCTGGAAACCATCATTTTCAGCAAACTGACACAAGAACAGAAAATCAAACACCGCATGTTCTCACTCATAGGTGGGTGTTGAACAATGAGAACACATGGACACAGGGAGGGGAGCATCATACACTGAGGTCTGTCAGGTGGGACTAGTGGAGGGACAGTGGGGGATAGGGAGTTGAGGGGGGATAACATGGGGAGAAATGCCAGATACAGGTGATGGGGATGGAGGCAGCAAACCACATTGCCATGTATATACCTATGCAACAATTCTGCATGTTCTTCACATATACCCTAAAACCTAAACTGCAATAAAATATATATATATATATATATATATATAAATAAAAGAACTTCTAAACAGGCAACATTAAACAATTTTTTTAAAATTCCACACAGTGGTTACCACTATGGTGACAAGTGGAAATGGCTGGAATGGAGCATGATGGTGATGACAACGGTATGTATTTTGATAGTGGCTTGGCTTACACAGGCATGTTTGTATTTTTCAACACTCAGTGAATAAACAAGATTTTTGAATTTCATTGCATACACTCACATATATGTGTATTTTATATCAAAAAACTCATAAAAATATTGAATTCTAGTTAATTAATGATGTACATGTTGAGATATGTGGGGAGAAGTGTACTGTTATCTGCAATTTACTTTGAACTATATGTTAAAAAATAAAATAGATGGATGGATAAATTTGTAGTAAAACAAGAATAATAAAATGTTAATGATAGAATCTAGGTGATAGATATAGAACACTTACTATAAAATTCTTTCAACTTTATTGACATTTGAGAATTTTTATTAAAAAGTCCCCAAAATTACAAACCTCTTACTTTACTTTCTAAAAGAGGAAAACCATAATTCCTAACACCCCAGAATTCTCTGAAGTAAAATGAGACAATGAGGTCTCAAACATATATTTTGCAAATATTTCTTCCCATTTTGTCTGTGGATTGCTTATTCATTTTCTCAGTAGTGTCCTCTGATGAGCAGAAACTTCTAATTTTTTTGCTGTTTATCCTTTTTTTCTAATATAATGTGTAAAATAAGGTGCCCTGCACAAATTTGGTCTTTAATGAGTGGCAGTTATTTTATCCTTTATTTTGCCTACATTTCCCTTTAAGGTCAAAGATAGCTCCTTTTAGAAGGTTCTAGAATTCACTTAGATTGTTCATTTAACTTTCATTCTTCATCCCTTCTGTACATAGTTGCCAAGCAGTTACTTGCTCGGAGTTTCTTCTGAAGAATGACTTTGACCTCACCTAGTAACAGACTTTACTCTCTCTCTCATTTCTTTTACAACACACAGAGCTAACTAATCAGAAGACATGTGGTGGGCATTTAGTCTTCTTTAGCTCCCAGTCCCTTTTCTCTGAAAAGAAAGGAGTAGGCCAAAAAAGAAAAACAGAAAGACAACGGAGGAATGGGGCACCCTTCATGTCAAATTAAAGACTACCATGAATAGTGGAGAACCAGGACAGAACGCTATGGAAAGTCGGACATAATTAGGACAGAGTAATGCCTTTGAATTGCGAGAATTTTGAATATTGGCCTCAAAAAGATCATTTTGAGGGAAGTGACTGGGGCATCAGAGGGTTGGCCTTATTTCCGTTCTGGGATTATCAGTAGCTCAACTTTGGCAATCTTTCCAGCTACCACTGCTGCAGCACGAAAGTCCTACTTATCTTGTTGGCATTTCTCACATTCTTAGGCAGCAAATTGTTAACTCTCAGCATTTCTTATCTTCCTAAGCACAGGCAGTCACAGACCTACAAAGGCACCATAAACACAAACGATTCCAAACACATCGTCCATCTTACCCTCGCTGCCGGAAGCCTTGACTGCGTTGGCCCTGGAAATCACTCTACTGCTATTTCCACTTTTCAGGTGTATATATTTTGTCCTTTGCAATGAGTGAACTCCAATAACTTCACTAACTTACTGAGTCTTATCTCCCTTACCTGATGCCTTTGAACGCTTCATCTTCAAAGGAAAAAGAAAAACCATGGAGAGCCGATGAAAACGCTTTGGAAATATAAGAATGAAGACATTTTGGATAGTTCTTCCCATAGAGCACTTAGAATACATGGGCACAGGGAGAGGAACTTCATACACCAGGGCCTGTCGGGGGGTGGGGGACATGGGAAGAGAGAGTATTAAGATAAACACCTAATGAGGGCTTAAAACCTAGATGATGGGTTGATAGTTGTGGCAAACCACCACAACACATGCATAACTATGCAACAAACCTGAACATTCTGGACATGTATCAGGGAACTTAGAGTAAAATTTAAAATATTAAAAAATAAAAATAATGTATATATTATGTTGTATGTCTGAAGGTAAAAAGCATGAGGCAACTGGTATATGGACTGAATGTCTTCTTCCTAAATAACTGGCCCCTAAGGGAGTCTCTCTTCTTTTCTCATGCCCGAGGAGTCTCATGCTATGGGAAACAATTTCAACTGAAATTAGAGCTACCTAAGTGAATTGCTTTTATAGTCAATGAGCAATTTTTGATGCTCAAGTCTATGGTAGGTCCTGTGGAAAATACCACACGTTCTTTCCCTCAAGAGTTATGTACATGAAACAATTCAATCCACAAAATAGCTAAGCATCACTGGTTACTGTGGGTAAGGAAGGAGAGAGATTAAGAGGGCTAGAGAATATTTCCTTAGTTCTTCAAGCTTCCCAGAAAAGGAGAAGGAAGCCACTTTGAAGAATATGTAGCATTTGTGACAGGCCACGTGGACAGTCAGGAAGTAAAACATAAGGCAATTAGAACTTCTATATATCCAGAACATAATATTTCTCTAAATCAGAAATTTAACTCATTGTAGTAGCTGACTTTACTTATTTGGAAGGAAAGAGTTTTCTTAAGCTAACCAGTAACCATTTCTTAAGATGTAGCACATGGAGAAACATTCTGAACAATCCTCCTTGAAGAAGAAAGATGTAGAAAGGTTAGTATTAAACTTTATTTTTAGTATGCACTTAGATGACGTAAAGACCATCATTAGGATAAGTTATAGAAGTGACTTGCTGCTGAGAGTCTTTCTCTGAAAAGGAATTTCCTGTAGAGATCGTATCCTACATCACTAGAAAGGCAAATGACGTAGACTCCTTGTTAATCTGGTGCACGAACCGAGAGCCAAGTGAGAGAAGGAATGACTTGACACTTCATCGAATCGGCCTAGTACACTCAATAAAAAAGGCTGTCTGTTGGCTGCAGAGCAGCTAGCTATGGCATTAAAAAAAATTTCAGTTTTGACCAAAATCTAGCAATTCAGTGGGGCAGTAGAGTTCCATGACTTGCTCATAGAAGCCGAGTAAGATTTACAAAATTAAAAGCAAAAACCTGACAAGAATTATGCTGCCTGGATTCACAACGACTGCCACATTCTCTCTCTTTATTACCTTATTTTAGTTCATATTCTTCAGCAGGCTTCATGCCTCATAACATTCTTTGAATAAGAAACATAATTTTCCATATTTGAAAATCTATTTGTATCATAAAATTCATTCAATATATTTTTATCATTACTTGAGGCATTAATATCAGGAACCATCTCTGCCCTCTCTTTTTGCATCAACACTTTCTCCTGCAACTTTTTAAAACCAAAGTCTTCATAACATCCTGCTTCAATAATCTGTTTCACCACACCACGAATTGTAATTTTTTATTGTTTAAATTACCACTACCAACTAATATGCTGAAAGCCACTGCTTTAACCTTCATCCACGGCTATTTAATTTCTCTCTTCATGTGTTTGCTTCAGAAAAAGCAAAAGGTGCTAAAACATGCCAAATAGCATTAGTGATATATTTATTCTTTAAAAATTAAGTATCTTAAATTAACATATAACAAAATCTGTCCTTAACTATCAGCCTCAGCTAATATCTAAATAGTTTTCTTTCCTATTTCCTTACCTGTGTTTATTGGTAAGTAATACTTTGTGTGATGACAGTATGTAAATATGCCTACTCCACAGAGCTTATGTTCTTAAGCCTTTTGCTTTGAGGGATATTACGTTGCTAGTGCTTTCATCAACATCAAGTTCTCTAACATCAAAAGAGAGTTTTCTCCAATATAGTCATGCTAGTAGAGGGCAGCCCATTGACAGTGAGGTGGTACACTTGTTCCTGAATGGGGCATATCAAGAAATTATCACTGATGATTATTTAGTTTTTAAACATAAGCAAAGGCAAATGGAAGTATGCCTATACAATGTGAGTTATAGGTTAAAACCCCTTTCCTTAAAAAGCTAAAAAATAACAGATGCTGGTGAGATTTCAGAGAAAAAGGAACATTTCTACACTGTTGGTGGGAGTGTAAATTGGTTCAACCATTGTGGAAGACACTGTGGTGATTCCTCAAAGACCTAAAAACAGAAATACCACCCAAATCAACAATCCCATTATGGGGTACATACTCAAGGGAATGTAAATCGTTCTATTATAAAAAGACTTACACACATATGTTAATTGCAGCACTACTTATGACAACAAAGACATGAAATTAACCTAATGCCCATTAGTGGTGGAGTGGATAAAGAAAATATGGTACATATACACCTTAGAATACTATGCAGCCATAAAAAAGAATGTCATCACTCCTTTGCAGGAACGGATAAAGCTAGATGGCATTGTCTTTAACAAACTAACACAGGGACAGAAAACCAAATACTGGATGTTCTCACTTATTAGTGGGCTAAATGATGAGAATGCATAGACACATAGACGGGAACCACACATACTGGGGCCTATTAGAGGGCACAGGGTGAGCAGAGGGAGAGGATCAGGAGAAATAACTAATGAGGTCTAGGCTTAATACCTGGGTGATGAAATAATCTGTAAAATAAACTCCCACGACACAAGTTTACCTGTAAAACAAACCTGCACATGTACCCCCAAACTTAAAATACATGTTAAATCTGAAAAACAAACAAAAAACTATTTCCACAAAAATCAGGAGTCACTAGATAAAATGACGTGTTTGGGTTGTTCCCTATTATCTCTTCCAAGGAATTCGTGGCCTCCAAGATTGTAACTTAAACTTTCTCATGTGTAATAGGGTTAGAATTATACTGTTAATCTTTTTTTGCATAGAAACAGTCAGCTGAAAAGTAAGAGAATAAGGTTCATGTAATAGGAAGTGTCCAAGAGCTTTACTTTTCCCTCTAAGTCAGTGGTTTTGCCTGCATAAGAATCACCTGAAGAAATCTTGCTAAATCACATAATCAGTAAAAACCTGTTTCCAAAAAAAAAAAAAAAAAAAATTAGCCAGGTGTGGTGGCATGTGCCTATAGTCCCAGTAACTTGGGAGGGTTGCTTGAGCCTGAGAGATGGAGGTTGCAGTGAGCCGTCATTGCGCCACTGCCCTCCAGCCTGGAAGATAGAGATCCTGTCTCAACAATTTCTGTTTCTCCTCTCCCACTCTGATACGATAGGGGTCTCCATTACTAATAAACATCCAGAGCCCTAGGTGATTGTGCTCTGGTTGTCCCGGCCTCTGAGAACTACTGATCTATCAACACTCCTGGTGGGGAAAATGTGTCTTAGAGAGACAAAATGAGTGAGCAGTGATCATACCACTGCACTACAACCTGGGAGACAGAGAAAGACTATCTCAAAAAAAAAAAAAAAAAAAGGCGTACAGAAGGGCAGGTCAAATTGTCTTCTCTCTCTTCCTGCCCTAAAAGAGCAGTTGATATTTAAAAGAAAAAAAATTTTTAAAGAAAAAATAACAATATAATAAAAATTGTTTAAAAAAGAGTGTGTTAAATAAAACTAATAGGTATAAAATAAACTTCAAAAGCCAGAAAGTGTGAGGACTGTGGCATTGATCTTGACATTAAACTATGTGCTAGTTTGTTTGATTCTGCTTTTACTCTGATCTAGATTTTCCTTGTAAAGTCTTTAGTTGAAGAATAATACTTATAACATAGCATTAATCGTTTTTATTGCATAAGTTAATAAATGCTATGTACATTTAAAAATAAAAAGATACCATCTATCTCTTCATTGTAAAAATATAATAACTCATGTCATTTCCTACATCAGACCAAGTAATATATTGTCTGTTTTGTAAATGCAGAATGTATAAGGTTGGTGGTGCAGAAGGTCATGTAGCTAGGAATGAGGTCAGTGGCCTTAAACACTAATGTACAGGGCAGTGATAACAGTATGCAAACTTGCCAGCACCTGGATTTCTTCAGGCAGTTTCACCAGCAACACTATAAGCTCTTTTTATTATGAAATGGAATTGCAGATCACTGGC
Source organism: Aotus nancymaae (assembly GCF_030222135.1). Lineage (NCBI taxonomy): Eukaryota > Metazoa > Chordata > Mammalia > Primates > Aotidae > Aotus > Aotus nancymaae. The sequence continues at coordinate 14,258,947 of NW_026988431.1, forward strand.
TACAAGAACCTGGACTCCAGCCAGCTCAGCAACACTAAAGCCACGCTCCCTCTAGCTCCACACTGCAGGATGAGGTGTTTGCAGATGATAAATGGTAGCAGGACACCAAGGAAGGGGCAGCATTAAGTGGAACAAGGCTAAACTTGGCAGGCAGATAAAATGTGCTAAGCACCTACCAAACACATCAACCCATGTGGTAAAGCTGTGAGACAATAAGAAGCAGTAGAAACTGCCACCAGGATTACATGTGAAATCGCATGGCATCAGCAGCCTATGAGAGAAGATAGCCACAGACCACACATGACAACAGGCTGGTGTGGAAGGTTCTACTGATATGCCTCTTCTTTGGTCTCTTGCCTACCTGAGGAGCAACAGTGTCAGCAGTTTCAAACAGGCTCATATGACAATAATCAATGAAATATAAAATTAACCAATGGAATGATGTATTGAGTTCCTGTTTGCACCTTTCAAATGCTAATTTTCGTTTGCTGTTGCAATGTAACTTACTTAACAAAAGGCGACCAATTTATAATGACATTATTCACATTTTGTTAATTTTTAAATCTTTAAACATAGAGTAAATACCACTCAGGAATTGTATTTTCAAGAGGAATAAATTAAATAATGTAAATTTGAAAAACATTGTCATGGTATTAGACACAGAGCAGGTGCTTTATATGTAATATCCCTCTTAACCCCGATAATATTCCTTGTCCTGAAGTTGGCTTCCTCTGAAATTAACATAGCTACTCCACTTTTCCTTTTCCTTTAGTTAGGGTTAGTATGGCGTGTCTTTCTCTGTCCCTCAACTTTTAACCTGAGTCTATATTTAAACATATAAGTCTTGTCTTTTTTATCCACCCTCAGTCAGCCTTTTAATTGGTCTGTTTAAACTATTCACAAGATGATTATTCATATCATTGAATTAATAGCTACCTAATTTGTAACTTAGATTCTATTTGTTACATTTGCTGTTTGTTTTCCATTTCCTCAATTTTTTTCTGCCTTGTCTGGTTTTAAACAAGCATTTTATATGATTCCGTTTTATCTCCTCTTTCAGTTTATCGATTATATTTCTTTAAAAATAAGTGTTTAGCTTAGGGTTTGCAATATGTATTTTAAACTAATCTAAGTCTACCTTCAAATAACACTATACTACTTCACATGTAGTACAGATGATTTATAACAGAGTGTTCCAGATTCCTCCTCATTTCTTGTGACACTGCTGTCATTTTACTTATCCATGTGCTACAATCACCTAAAACATTATTACTATTATTTTTAATAGTTATCTTCTGGGTAATGAAGTATATGAAAAATAAAAGGTTCTATTTTCCCTTAATTTTTTTCCTTCTCTAATGCCCTTTTTTTTTTTTTTTTTTTTTTTTTGAGACGGAGTTTCGCTCTCGTTACCCAGGCTGGAGTGCAATGGCGCGATCTCGGCTCACCGCAACCTCCGCCTCCTGGGTTCGGGCAATTCTCCTGCCTCAGCCTCCTGAGTAGCTGGGATTACAGGCTCGCGCCACCATGCCCAGCTAATTTTTTGTATTTTTAGTAGAGACGGGGTTTCACCATGTTGACCAGGATGGTCTCAATCTCTTGACCTCGTGATCCACCCACCTCGGCCTCCCAAAGTGCTGGGATTACAGGCGTGAGCCACTGCGCCCGGCCTCTAATGCCCTTTTTTAATGTAGATCCAAGTTTCTGACATTTATCAATTTCCACCAGCCCGAAAAACTTTTCACATTTGTTATGTAACATTCTTATGTCTGAGGAAAATGAATTTAGTTTCTGTTTGTTTGAGAAAGGCTTTAATTCTCTTTCATGTTTGAAGAATAATTTTGCTTGATATATAATTCTAGACTGATGAGGTTTTTCTCTCTTTTTCAGCACTAAACACTTCTCTCCATTTTCTTCTTGTTTGCATGGTTTCCGATGGGAATGTTCATGTAATTCTTACCCTTGTTCTTCCATATATGAAGTATTTCTCTCTGGCTTCTTCCAAGATTTTGTCATTATCTTTGGTTTTCTGCAGTTTAAATACGGCATGCCTAGTTTATTTATTTAGTTAGTTATTTGTATCTATCCTGTTTGGTGTTTGCTAAATTCCCTCAGTCTGTGGTTTGCTGTCTGTCACTAATTTTGTAAAATTCCTGATCATTATTACTTTCAGGATATCTTCTGATCCCTTCTGTCTTTATTTACTTTCTAGTATTACAATTACACATGTTTTACACCTTTAAAAGTTGTCCTAGAATTTTTTGGATGTTCTGTTTTGCTTTTCAAGTTCTCTTCTTTTTGCATTTCACTTTGGGAAGTTTCTGTTCTATCTTCAATGCTCCACTGTGTCAAGTCTACTAATGAGCTCATTAAAGATATTCTTCAACTTCTCTTAAATTGCTTTTGATTCTAGCATTTCCTCTTTATTGTTTCTTAGAGGTTTCACTTCTCTGCTTATGTTGCCTGTTTTGCCTGTTTTCTAATGTTTTCATTAGAGCAATGAACACATGAATCACAGATATTTTAAATTCCCCATTTGATGTTTCCAACACCTGTGTTACATCTGAATCTTGTTCTGATGATTGTTTTATCTCTTCAGGCTTTCTTTTCTTTTGCTTTAGGCATACATTCATTGCAAGTTTTCCTTGAAAGCCAACTATGTATCAGGTACTAGAAACTGAATAAATAGACCCTTAGTGTGAGAATTTATGTTAATTTGGTTACGAGTTAGGCATCTTTAATATTTGTGTTTTTGTTCAATGTTTACTGTAGTTATAGTGCCAGGGGTCATTAATTCCTTCGTCCTTGTTTTTGTCTTCAGGCTTAACTTTGGAATTTCCTAATTAATCCTCAAAGAAAGTCTGTGTCTTGCATCTTTTTAGCTGTAACCATTGTTCTACTAGGGTCCTGTGGTGCAGTGGTACAGTGTAGGGAAGAAGTGTTTTATAATCTTATGATTTAATCTCAGTCCTTTGGTGACCTATGTCTTGAGGCTGTGACCTTCACAAGTGATTCTCTAGTAATGTATCTCTTTGGCTTCTGTCTTCCACTCTCTACTCTGGCTGAAGCATTCCAAATCTATTTCTTTGAATCTCTGACCCCTGTTAGGGTCAGAAAATGGGACGGCTAGGGAAAGCTAGCCTGGCTGAGTAGAAATAATGCCCTTCCTCCACTGTGATAAGCCTCTGGCAGTCTTTTCCCCTGAAGAGTTGGCCTTTGTTGTGGAGAAGGCGCTGGTGTTTTTATAATTATTATTCTTCCCTTTCCTCTGCTGGAGGCGCAAGGGCATCATCTTTCTTGGATTTTCACCATAAGAGCTTAGTGGAGTTACTGGAGGTAAAGCCCATTAGAGTGCGGGGCTTTCCCCTAAGACTGCAGCCCTTAGAATTTTCTCACTCTCACAGTAGTCCATACTCATCCTCCATCAAGCCTTTAAAACAGATTTACAGTCCCATTCAGGAGATACTGCATTTCTGACAAGTTCCCCAGTGATGCCAATGCTACTGCTCCAAAGCACCCTTTGTACAACAGACCTCTACACCAATGGTATCAAACTTATCTATGCACTGATACCACCTAAAGAGCTTTGAAAAAGCTGATGCCTGGGGCCCATCTCCAGTTTTTCCAATTTAATTGGTTCAGTGTGTGGTCTAGTATTTTTCAATGTAATACTTTAAGATCCTGTTAAAACATTGCCTTCAGAGATTTCCGTTCACATTAAACTGGAAATTCCCTTTGTCCCTCTCTATTGCTGAATTCTCTGTTACAAAATCCTAAGTCTTCGTATTTTTTGGTTTATGTTCTTGTTTTGGTACAGCACATACTCCAGTGGCTTCCTGTGAAAGAGTACATGGCATTCACATTTTTTGAGGTTTTGTCTAATTTTTACTCTTACCTTTCAACTAATTTAACACCATGCCTGGTTATAGGATTCTTCTTTGGAAATCATTTATTTCTTAGAATGTATTTTGTTTTTTTTACTTAGAGTTTTGTTTTTCAATTTTCTTATGATGCTAAGGAAATGTATAATAACTTTGTTTTTTTGTTATTAAATCTGTTTCTTTCCTTGAAATTTTTAGAAGATTTTATTCCTCTTCTAGTGTTCTAAAATTACACACTGTAGGCTTGTGTAGACCTATTTTCATCCAGGATACCAGGCACTAAATTGCTTTCTAAAATCTGAAAATTCATATCCTTAAATTTTGGCAAATTTTTTTAATTACTTGATATTTCCTCCTGTACATTTTTTTTTTTAATTCTCTATTACTGGGACTACCATTATTACTGTACTTTCTGAGATGTTTCTTAAACTTTATAGTCTAAACCTACTACTAAAATTTTTATTGATTGATTTAAAAAATTTAAGAGACTTAAATCTGTGAATATTCCTTTTTTATGCCATACAGATTTTTTGCTTTGGAAACACTATAATCTTTTACATCCCTGAAGATATCAACAATGGCTTGTTGCAGTTTTTTCCTGAAAAGTTTCCTTTGATTTGCCTCTTTTGTATTTGTTGATTTTTTTTTTAATCACAAATTCTTGCCTCAAATATCTGTTGATGATTGGCATTTTTATATTCACAAACAGAAACTAAAAATGATGAAAAACTCAGTGGACGAGGCTTGCCAACTCTGGGCTTCTCTTTAGGATGGGTCATTTCAATGAAGAACCTCCTCTCTGAATATGTTGGGGTAAGAAAATGGGAAGGCTAGGGAAAGCTAGCCTGGCTCAGAGTAGAATAATGCCCTTCCTCCACTGGGATAAGCCTCTGGAAGCCTTTTCCCCTGGAGAGCTGGCTCTCATCTGGAGTAGGCATTGGTGTGGAGAAGCCTTCTAGGACTGCTTAGGTTCTCCCAAAGAAGGATTTCTCACTCATCTTTCTGGAGGGTATAACCTTGGCTGCCAGTATTGGGCACTGAAAGCAAAACGAATGTAAAAGGTTTCACTCTTCCATATGTAAGCATTCCCTTAAATGTCTTCAACTTCTAGCCAGTTTTAATACTGTAGGCCAGGGGAGAGTGGCATTCAGGTACTTCAGATGTGTGGCAAAAAGAAAGGTTTAACATGCATCTAAGGAGTTTTGACCAATATTTCCTTTCTTCATCCCAATTTTGTCCTCATTTCTAGAGATACCTAATTTGGTAATGATCTGAATCTTTGGGGTATTCCGCAATGTAAATTGGGTTGCTTCTTGGCTCAGAATTTAGTTTCCTTGGTACTACTTAGTCATTAAGTCATTATTTAGTCATTAACTGCTTTCTAGTTTCCAAAATTTTGTTGTTATTTTTACCTCTACCACCCTGCCACCACCTGTGGATTAAGCATTTTTTAAATATTCCATTACTATTATTTTAGTGAGGTTTCAGAAGGGAGAATAGGTAAACATATAAGTTCAATCTGTCATCTTTAACCAGAGCCTAATTCCTTGAGAATAAGAGTTGCAATATGATTAAAAGCATATTTCAGAGTCACCCACAACTTAGATGGAATTTAACTTGCTCACAAACTACCTAAATGCTTTTGGGCAAGATATTGAGTCTCGATGTCCTCTTCTATGGAATGTATTAAGAATAGCTAACTTGGCCAGGTATGGTGGCTCACGCCTCTAATCCCAGCACTTTGGGAGGTCGGGAGTTTGAGAACAGCCTTACCAACCTGAAGAAACCTCATCTCTACTAAAAATACAAAATTAGCTTGGTGTGGTGGTGCATGCCTGTGATCCCAGCTACTCAGGAGGCTGAGGCAGGAGAATCAGTTGAATCCAGGAGGCAGAAGTTGTGGTAAGCCGAGATTGCACCATTGCACTCCAGCCTGGGCAACAAAAGCAAAACTACATATTAAAAAAAAAAAAAAAAAAAAAAAAAAAAAAAATTGCTAACTTAAAGAGTTGTCAAAAGGATTAAACGAAATAACAAGTGTGTTATCCAGGGCTGTAAAATTGTATTGATAGTGACTATAGACAGCATTTATTATGTATTTACCATGAGCTATTATATTAGTCTGTTCTCCAACTGCTAATAAAGAAATAGCTGAGACTGGGTAATTTATAAAGGAAAGAGGTTTAATTGACTCACAATTCACATGGCTGGGAAGACCTCACAATCATGGTGGAAGGAAAATGAGGAGCAAAGTCACATCCTACATGCTGGCAGTCAAGACAGCTTGTGCAGGGGAACCCCCATTTATAAAACCAGCAGATCTCATGAGATTTACTACTATGAGAACAGCATGGGGGAAATCACCCCCATGATTTGATTATCTCCACCTGGCCCCACCCTTGACACCTGGGGATTATTACAATTCAAGGTGATATTTGAGTGGGGATGCAGAGCCAGACCATATCGTTCCACCCCTGGCTTCTCCAAAATTTCATATCCTCACATTTCAAAACCAATCATGCCTTCCCAACAGTCCCCTAAATTCCTAACTAATTCCAGCATTAACTTAAAAATCCAAGTGAAAAGTCCCTTCCACCTGTGAGCCTGCAAAATCAAAAGCAAGTTAGTTATTTCCTAGATACAATGGGGGTACAGGCATTGGGTAAATACACCCATTCCAAATGGGAGAAATAGGCTGAAACAAAGGGGCTACAGGTCCCATGCAAGTCCAAAATCAAATGGATCAGTCATTAAATGTTAAGTTTCCAAAACGATCTCTTTGACTCCGTATCTTTCATCCAGATCACACTGATGCAAGAGATGGGATTCCATGGCCTTGGGGAGCTCATCACTTGTTGTTCTGCAGGGTACAGCCACCTTCCCAGTTGCTTTCACAGTATGATGTTGAGTGTCTGCAGCTTTCCAGGCACACAGTGTAAGCTGCCAGTGGATCTACCATTCTGGGGTCTGGAGGGTGGTGGCCCTCTTCTCACAGCTCCAGTATGCAGTGCCCCAGTGAGGACACTGTGTGGGGGCTCCAACCCCACATTTTCCTTCTGCACTGCCCTAGCAGAGGTTTTCTATGAGAACTCCACCCCTGTAGCAGACTTCTGCCTGGCTATCCAGGCATTTCCATACATTTCTGAAGCAACCGCCTGAGCTCTATGTTGGCACTAAGTACCGAGACTACACAAAGCAGCAAGACCCTGGGCCCGGCCCATGAAATCATTTTTCAATCCTAGGCCTTTAGGCCTGTGATGGGAGGTGATACCATAAAGACCTCTGACATGCTCTGGAGACATTTTCCCCATTGTCCTGGTGATTAACATTTGACTCCTCATGACTTATACAAATTTCTGTAATTGACCTGAATTTCTCGTCAGAAAATGGGTTTTTCTTTTCTATAATCATCAGGCTGCAAAACTTCTCATCTTTTATGCTCTGCTTCCCTTTTAAACATAACTTCCAATTCCAAACCACATCTCTGTGAATACATAAAACTGAATGCTGTTAACATCACCCAAGTTACATCCTGAACATTTTCTTGCTTAGAAATTTCTTCTGCTAGATGTCCTAAATAATCTTTCTCAAGTTCAGAGTTCCACAAATCTCTAGGGCAGGGGCAAAATGCCACCAGTCTCTTTGCTAAAAACCTTTTCCCCAGTTCCCAACAAGTTCCTCATCTCCATCTGAGACCATCTCAGCCTGGAATTCATTGTCCATATCGTTATCAGCATTTTTGCAAAAGGCATTCAACAAGTCTCAACTTTGGGGAAATTTCAAACTTTTCCACATCTTCTTGTCTTGTTCTGAGCCTTCAAACTATTTCTACTTCTGCCTGTTACCCAGTTCCAAAGTCACTTCCATATTTTTGGGTATTTTTATAGCAGCACCCCACTCAACCAGTACCAATTTACTCTGTTACCCTGTCCTTTTTATAAAGAAAAGAGGTTTAATTGATTCACAATTAAATATGACTGGGGAGACCTCACAATCATGGTGGAAGATGAATGAGGAGCAAAGTCATATCTTGGATGGTGGCAGGAAAGAGAGCTTGTGCAGGGGAACTCCCATTTAGAAAAGCATCAGATCTCATGAGATTTATTTCACTACCATGAAAACAGTAAGGGCAATGTACCCCGTGATGCAATTATCTCCACCTGGCCCTACCTTTGACACATGGAGATTATTATAATTGAAGGTGAGACTTGGGTGGGGACACAGCCAAACCATATCAGCTATGCACTGATCTATGAGTTTTATGCAAATTAACTCATATGATCTTTGAGTATTGATGTACAAGACCAGATTCCCTCATCTTCGATTTCATAATTTATAAAGCTATAAAAATTGAGCTTTAAAAAATTCATTTGACAGCAAAACTTGAGCCAACCTGAATATATTTGGGGCAAAATTTGACTGAACTGATATGTCTCTGTCTTATATAATGTGACTATATGTCTTGTTGCAGTAATAATAATGTATCATTATTACATCAGTGCTGCCCAGTCCCCTTTGTAGTATTTATTATGCACCAAATTTCTTCCTAAAACCGGAAAAATTTGGGATTCTGAAAAACATCTGGCACCAAAGAGATGTGGACCTGTTTATTTATATGTAGTCTTTCCCGTGAACCTACTTGCTAGCCTTTTGTTTTGGTGATTAGTAGTGGTTAGAGTTCCAGAGCTCAAAATGATAAACAGAAATAGCTATATTAGGAAGAAAAAAACTAAACAAATTCAGAAGTTGGAGAACAGGATATAAGAAAGAAGGGTTGGAGTTTTAGAGAGAGTCCAAGATTATGAATTTCAGAGAGACCAGTTTTCTGGGATTATAGAACTTTGGGTAGACAGCTGGATAAAGAACATTTTTAGGAATTCCTTCTGTGTGTTATAGTATGCAGGAACCTCAGTATAAATTTATACTCCTTTAAAGGCTTGGTGAAGATGGATTTCTGTTTTTAGTGCTTTTTTTTCATATATCTTTTTCTTTCTTTCTTTTTTTTTTTTTTTGTTAAATCGCAATAGACCAAACTTAGCCAAAATTTATTTGGTTTATACTTCTAGCTGTGTTGTCCTTGAACACCTAGGACAATCAATCTTTTATATATAATTGCTGCTTAATGAATGTATTTGAATTGAATTACAATATCCTTATCATATGAATATATTATGTAAATATTTAGTACAAAAGCAGTACGCAATATAAAAAGAGAAAAATTAGGAACAGAAAATCTTGCAACTTTGCTTCAAGTTCTGCCTTTACTGCTAACAAGCTGTGTAATAGAAGGTTTTATTTGTTGGGTCTCAAGTGCAGAGAATTGGGCTAAACATTCCTAATAGAGCATGGGAAGTGATGATAAATATTCTAAAATCCTGCTCAAGCTCTATTTGTTTTCTCCTTTTGTTCCTGAACACCTGTTTTATCAATCTCTTCCCCACCTCATACTGTATTAAGCTTGATATATGTTCTGAGTTATGCTTATAAAATATATAGTAATGTTGTATGTTCGTCTGCTTTTATTCGTATGAGTAGTGTTTGTGCTGTATTTCTCATTTGAACTATTTTTTTCACTTAGCATTTTTAAGATTATGCATTTTTAAGATTATCCATGTGATTCTATGTATACGAGGATATTAGGATTTAAAATATCATCTAGATCAGGTGTGATGGCTCACGCCTGTAAGCCCAAAACTTTGGGAGGCCAAGGTGGGCAGATTGCTTGAACCCTGAAGTTTGAGATTAGCATGGGTAACAAAGTGAGACCCTGTCTCTACAAAAAATACAAAAATTAGCCAGCACAATGGCACATTTCTGTAGTCCCAGCTACTCATGGGGCTGAAGCAGAAGGATTGCTTGAGCCGTGAGGTTGAGACTGCGGTGAGCACTGATTGTGCCACTGCGCTCCAGCCTGGGTGACAGAGTGAGACTTTGTCTCAAAAATAAAAATAAAAATAAATTATCTACATTAATTTTTTAAATTTTCTTATTCATATAAAGCTATTCATTAGCATCAAATACAATCAATGTGCAATAATGAACATAGTCTTTGGCATCTGGGAATTTAGGCCTAAATAACTATATCTAAAAAAAAAAAAAACTAATTTTAATTTCTAGTTAACAGTTTTAAGTTACAGGTAAAATGGCTTCCTTTCCCTCTTATAAGTATTTTCCACAAAATACAAGTTCTGTCTCTTTGTGACTTTTTTAACTTAAGAATTTTTCACAGCTAAATTCTACCATATAGCCAATGCCATAAAGCTGCCATATAAATGCATGTGTACAGTGACAATCTTTTCCAGAATAGCTAATCCAGTTTACTTTCCTATCAGCAGTGCATAGTTTTTCCAGCTTCCTACATCCTTAGCAGTCCTGAAAATTTTTGTCCCTCTGATTGATGTAAAATATTGCACTGTTATAGTTTGTCTTTTTTCCTATTTACTAGCAAGCTTAAATATCTTGTTATATGCTTGTTATCCATTTGGGCTTAACTTTCCGCATCCTTAATTTCATTCTTTGTCCATTTTCTCCTGGAGTCCCTGACATGATCGTTGTATGTTTTTCTTTGTTATTGTTTGTTTGTTTTGTTTTGTTCTGTTTTGTTCTGTTTGTTTTTTGAGACAGAGTCTCGCTCTGTTTCCAAGCTGGAATGCAGCGGGCGATCTCAGCTCACTGCAATCTCTGCCTCCCAGGTTCAAGTGATTCTCCTGTCTCAGCCTCCCGAGTAGCTGGGATTACAGGTGTGTGCCACTACACCCAACTAATTTTTGTTTTTTTAGTAGAGATGGGGTTTCACCATGTTGGTCAGGATGGTCTCAATTTCCTGCCCTTGTGATCCACCCACTTCGGCCTTCCAAAGGGCTGGGATTACAGGCATAAGCCACAATGCCCGTCCTGTTGTTGATTTGAATGCATTCTTTGTATATTCTATATAATATCTCCTTTATCAGTTCTAGATGTGGAATACATCTCCTCTTAAACTGTTAGCTTTGTATGTAATTTCCTTAACTGAACAGAATATTTTAATATCCGTATGCTCATACTCTTAATTTATTTATGTTTTGACAATTTGTGCACAATTGCTTGGTGCTTTTGAAGTCATGTTTAAGTCATACGTTTGCAACCCAAGGTTAAGAAGATTACAGGCTAGATACTTAACCATTCTCAGCTTTAGTGATGTCATTTGGAAAATATATGTTTGGCCTAGGTACTTATTAATTTGTCTTCTAATGCTAGATTTAGAAAAAATTCTACATAAATTCATAATTAACCAGAAATGAAAAATTCAGTTAAATGAAATAAATATTGGTAAAGCGTATCTAATTCTTGGCCCATAGTAGGCATATACTAAATGGCAGTTATTGTTATTACTATTAGAAATAATTAGCCAGAAAGAGCTAACAAAGAACAGCCTGGGCTCATGAAAAATGATGAGTGTGATTTAGAAGTGAACGTTTAATTTTTATATGTAGAGCTTGTGCAATTAAATGCTGATACAATTGAATGTGTTTACTTTCTATTTTAAAGATTTAAAAGTGAAAGATGCCACAAATCCCAAATGGCATCACTATTAGAGCCAAATATTTAATGACAGATTGACAGAGCAGTGGTGGTTTTATATTGTCAATGAACAGATAAAATAGTTCAAGAAGTCACTGGTGTTTCAGAAATGTGTTGGATGAGTTCTACAGAGGGGCACATACAAATGACAGTCCTGTGTACAAAGAGAACATATTTCTTAGTGGGATATAGAAAATGTAACTATGAGTTGTTGTACATAGACCATAAATCTAAAGTGTTCTGAATCCTAGCCTTTTCCTTATTCCTTAAAATACAATTGATTCTACAAAGCAGATAACCTAATTTTCTAAAGAGGGATGCACTCCTATTGCCCTCATTGCTGCATTACTCATTTGGCATGCTAACACTTACTGGGCAAAGTTCTTAGTTGTCTTTTTTTGACAAGCGTAATCTTCTTAACTATTCTGCAAACTCCTGTTGATAGGAATCATGAGATCCCTTTGTTGTCCCCTAAATATTAGCTAATTGATGGAGGATCTACAATCTACTATGGCAGTTTAACTATGGTCCAGCTCATGTTTTATTTTTAAAGGACTCTAGGAACACCAGGGAACCATGGATTGGAGATAGTGGACAAAGCCCTATTACTCCGTTTGGATTCTTACAATGAAAACTAGCTTTTGCTTCTCTCTACACCAGCATCCACATGTACTTACTTGCACCCTGTGGTGTTACAAGTGTGTTTTATTTCCTAAGCTTCTGCATGTGATCAGAGGTATACTAGGAGTAGGGAGATGCACTGAACAAACCTCCCCCATTAAGGTGTTATTGGCAGTCAGCTCTTCCCATTTTCCAGATCAGTCTGCCCTGCACATAAAATCCACAGCTGCTGACTGCAGGGCCTGTCATTGTTACCAGCTCTGACTCTTTATCACACAGTCAGCATGACTCTTTTGCTCAGTCAAACTTACCCCAACTTGGATGGTTCCATTGGTGTGGTCTGGCTGCTGCTACTGCGATTTCCCAGCTATTAACATAGACATTACAGCACTCCAACCACTCAAAGACTGCAGCAACACAGTCATCCTGGATGGCAGCCACTTCAGGGAGTTCTCAGACAGATGGCTGTTTGCAGAGGGCAGAGAATTTAACAGCAGTGCCTCTCCACACTGAGATGATGGATTCCCACCTCAAAGGAAGGAATGGGCATTAATCCCCTTGAGATTTTCCTATACTCATTCTATGCCTTTGTACCCATATCCCATTCTTCACCCTTGCAGACAGCAAGCAGATGCCAGCAGTTTTGGAGGTCTGAAAAAAGGGAGTTCCTATGACTACCAAAAAGCCTCACATATATCCTAGGAGAAGCCTGTCTCCAGGCAGACCCCCAACTCCTGCAGATCCTAGGTTTGTGAGCCTAGAATCATATAACTTGGCTGAACTCTTGGTTTCTTATGTGTAAAATGGAAATGATACTATTTAACTCTGAGTTTGGAGGAGAGCTAAGTGAGATGTTACATGTAGAGCACAGAGAATAATCCTGGCATTCAATAGGTACCCAATCATTGTGAGCTGCAGCACAGACATGAGAGGAAGCAATGGCATATTGTCTATCTTGTCTCATTTTTCTTTCTGCCTTTTCTTATATGTCTCACTGAATCCCTCTTCCAATAATTTATGGGTGTTATCACCTCTTCTAATTTTTTATATCAATAAAGCTTCTCTCTGGGTATTTTTTCTGTTTAAGTAAAATTGTATTGAAATATAACATAATACAGAGAAAAGCACTCAAATCCTAAATCTACAGCTTGATGAACTTTTACAAAGTAAATGAACCTTTGTAACCAACACCCAGCTCTAAAAGAGACCATTACCAGCATCTCCAGAAGCCCCTTTATGTCCCTTTTTGGTCTTGCAAGGTTTGGAAGGACAAGGATAAGTCAGTAAGTACAGACTCAAAGGCTCTTGGGAAACTTTGTACCAAGGACAAAAGATATCCCTTGCATCAAATGAAAATTCTTCCAGAAAAAAAATATCTAGAGCCACGATTTCCCCAACCAGCATACAGTTCTATCTACCACAGTACTTGTCAATAGCAGTGTTTCAGCAACTAGCTCCAGGTCATCTACTTCAGAGATTTGTTTTCTGCATGTCCTAAGTCCATATTATTGGCTATGTTTAATGAAGAATTATTTTCTTTTTTCCTTTTTTTTTTTTTTTTTTTGAGACAGAGATTCTCTCTTGTTACCCAGGCTGGAGTGCAATGGCACTATCTCGGCTCACCGCAACCTCTGCCTCCTGGATTCAAGCAATTCTCCTGCCTCAGCCTCCCATGTAGCTGGGACTACAGGCGCCCGCCACCATGCCCAGCTATTTTTTTTGTATTTTTAGTAGAGATGGGATTTCACCATGTTGACCAGGATGGTCTTGATCTCTTGACCTCGTGATCCACCTGACTCGGCCTCCCAAAGTGCTGGGATTATAGGCATGAGCCACCAAGCCTGGCCTTATTGGCTATGTTTAAAAGGTGACTCTCTCATCTTCCACAAGCTATTCCATAGACAGTATCTTGGCAATGGGAACTTCATTACCAAGAGGCAAGATAACCCATCACTGGCCAAGACTATTGACCTTATGACCTTCATTAAACATAGATTCTGATGTAAGGCTGTTAAGTAATCCAGAAAAGCTTAGAAGCTTCTGGCCATCAGGTTTGGTCTGTAAAGACAATCTTAAGATTTTTATGATGCATGTACCCGGATGCATTAGTACAACTGTAATTATTCAGTTCAGTTTGAGGTATAATCAGTGAGAATGACTGAAAGTTTAACTTTTAGTTATTTACTACAGTGCATGTATGATTACCAGTTCGTTGTCAAGATACTTCACAGAACAAGTGTAAATTAAGTTTAGTGTCCTTAAATCAGCATATTGATTGTCTGTATGCACATGCAAATACACACACACACACACACACACGTATGTATATATATGTGTGTATATATATATACCTGAACCCAAAATAAAAGTTGAATATATATACACACACATATATATATGAATATATACACACACACACAGAAACACACATATATATGTATGTATATATATATATATGTTTGTGTATATGTGTGTATGTGTGTGTGTGTATATACTCAACTTTTATTTTCGGTTCAGGTGGCACAGGTGCAGGTTTGTTACATGGGTAAATTGCATGTCACTGTGGTTTGGTGTAAAAATGATTTTATCACCCGGGTAGTGAGCATAGTAATGGGCATAGTGCTCAATAGCTACTTTCTCCCACCTCACTCTCCTCCATCCTCAAGTGGGCCTGCTATTATTCCCCTCTCTGTGCCCATGTATACTCAACGTTTAGTTCCCACTTATAAGTGAGAACATGCAGTATTTGGTTTTCTGTTCCTGTGTTAATTCACATAGCATAATGGCCTCCAGCTGCATCCATGTTGTTGCAAAAGACATTATTTTCATTCTTTTTTCTTTATGGTTGGATGGTATTCCACAGTACATATGTACCACATTTTCTTTATCTAGTCCACCATTGATAAGCACCTAGGCTGATTCCATGACTTTGTATTGTGGATAGTGCTGCAATTAACATACGACTGCATGTGTCTTTTTGGTAGATCAATTTATATTTATTTGGGTATAATAGGCAGCAATGGGATTTCTGGATCAAATGGTTATTCTGTTTTAAATTCTTTGAGAAATCTCCAAACTGCTTTGTGCAGTGGCTGAATTAATTTACTTTCCAACCAGCAGGGTAAGTATTCCATTTTCTTTGCAACCTCACCAACATCTGTTATTTTTTGACTTTTAAAAAATAGCCATTCTGTCTGGTGTGAGATAGTATCTTGTTGTGGTTTTGGTTTGCATATCTCTCATAGTTAGTGATGTTGAACATCTTTTGTTATATGCTTGTTGGCCACATGTACGTCTTCTTTTAATAAGTGTCCTTTCATGTCCTTTGCCTATTTTTCAATAGGGTGGTTATTTTTCGCTTGTTGATTTTTTAAGTTCCTTATAGATTCTGGATATTAGACCTTTGTTGGATGCATAGTTGGCAAATGTTTTCTCCCATTCGGTAGGTTGTCTGTTTACTCTGTTGGTGGTTTCTTTTCCTGTGCAGAAGATCCTTAGTTTAACTGGGTACCACTTGTCAATTTTTTTGTTGCAATTGATTTCAGAGTTCTTGTCATGAAATCTTTGCCAGAACCTATGTTCAGAATGGTATTTCCTAGGTTTTGTTCTTGGATTTTTATAATTTTAGGTTATACATGTAAGTCTTTAATCTATCTTGGGTTTATTTTTGCATATGATGCAAAGGAAGGGATTCAGTTTCAATCTTCTGCATGTAACTAGTCAGTTATTACAGCACCATTTATTGAATAGGGAGTCCTTTCCCCATTGCTTGCTGTTATTGACATTGTCAAAGATGAGATGGTTGTAGGTGTGCAGACTTATGTCTGAATTCTCTAACCTGTTTCATTGGTCTATGTTTCTGTTTTTGGACAAGTATCATGCTGTTTTGGTTATTGTAGCCTTGTAGTACAGTTTGAAGTAAAGTAGTATGATGCCCCTGGCTTAGTTGTTTTCGCTTGGGATTGCTTTGGTTATTTGGACTTTTCCTTTTTGCTTCCATATCAATTTTAGAATAGCTTTTTTTTTAATTGTGTAAAAAATGTCATCAGTAGTTTCATAGGAATAGCAATGAATCTGTAATTTCCTTTGGGCAGTATGGCCGTTTTAACAATATCGGTTCTTCCTATCCATTAGCATAGAATGTTTTTCCATTTGTTTGTGTCAGTTCTAATTTATTTTAGCAGTGTCTTGTAATTATTATTGTAGAGATCTTTCACCTCCCTGGTTAGAGGTATTCATGGGTATTTTATTCTTTTTGAAGCTATTGTGAATGAGATTTCATTCTTGATCTGGCTCTTGAGGTTCATGTTATTGGTGTATAGAAATGCTACTGATTTCTATTTATTAATTTTGTATCCTCAAATTTTACTGAAGTGGTTTATGGAAGACTTTGGAGAGATTATGGGACTTTTTGGGTATAGAATTACATCATCTGTGAAGAGGGAGAGTTTGATTTCCTCTCTTCCTATTTGGATGCCTTTTAACCTTTATTTCTTTATCTTGCCTGATTGCTCTATACATGCAGATTTAAAGTGCTTCAAAAATTAGATAGCACCTTAATAACCATACTTATTAATTTTCTCTGTAAAATATTTTTTATCTTTATGAAAGTGAAGATATAAATTTACAATAAATTCTCTTACTACAAATTTTATATTACTTGAATCTGATTTTTAAAAGATTTATAATATAATTAACCTTAAAATAATAGAAATATGGGGAATACATGTCATTAGAAGAAAAAGAGGAAAGGCAGAAGAATGGAAACAAATACTAGATATATTTTAATAAACAATTATCAGGATATAAAAATCATATAAATATATGAAAATAATATATTAAAATCATAAAGACCCTCAGTCTCTTCATTTCTGTACCTACAGTTTTCAAAAAAATAAATGCTCATGTATTCTTTTTCATTTTGCAATTCTGGGATTTCCTGGAGTGTTTATGTCACGGTAACAAACATGCTAAATTTCAACTCAGTTCCAGAGCAAACTCTGTAAGGCAAACTGAATGAGCAAAAGAAGCAGCTTTATTCAGATAGAAGAGAAACCCAAGGGCTGCCCACCAACTGCTAGGGAGTGCTCGACATTGAAAGAATATGTATTCTCAGTGGAGGTCAACCAAGCATGCATCAAGAAACCCAGAGAGATAATGGAGTATCAGAAATTTGGTAAAGTAGCAGAGATCTCCACCAACTACAAGTCATCGGCAGAACACCAAGGCAACTCAGCCTGAAGCGAGGAGAAGAAACCATAAATGAACCCTTTTCTCTGATTTCTGCCACTTTAACTTGGGTCAGGAATCTCACTTTTGTATCTCACTGCAGACCTGCAGGTCTTGCTCTTGAAAGAAAATGTTCAAGACCCTTAGACAACTGGAGACTGCCCTTTCCAGAAACTCCTTCATCTGGATGCTTTCATTTGTAAGTGACAGAAATACAACAGAAACTATCACAAAGGCATTGTAGTATTTCATATAAGTAAAATCAAGAGAAGATAACAAAAATGGAAACCTGATGACTTCTGTCTCTCTGTCTCTTTTCTGATTCTCAGCATACAGCTTTAATTTTCTCAGATGTGCTTATACATAAGGCTAGAACCACATGACTGACAGTTCCCAGATGTGCTTCTTCACCTGAATACAGAGAGGAGCTGCCTTTCTTCTCTTCGTTTCTATTACACTACTTCCAAGATCATTGTGTTTCATAGAATAATAAAATTAAAATGCAAAAAATATGTATTTGGAAAGCCAAATCATAATTTTTGTCTTAGTGTTTTCCCAGAAGATAAATAAAAAACAAAAGGAACTACCTTTCTTCTAGTAACACCATCATTTCATTAAACAAAAAGATATTTTTAACTAAGAGGGAATTTTATAATCTTAGAAGAAAATACAGTTATTTAGATAGAATATAGTTAGCTTTATAAAAACTTTATTACATTGTCTTTATTTTTTGCCTTTCACCAATGAATGTATCATCACTGACCAGCGCCAGTCCTTGTAAATTATTGTTTAAAGATACCAAGAAATGGAAGCCAGCTGTTGGGGATATCTGCAGTAGTAATGTATTTCTATCATCACACAATCTTGCTTTAAGTTTCTTATCTTTACCACCAGCCGTCCCTCCTCAACCATTAGTCTACCAGAAGCCAAGGGCCAACATAGGTTGATTAACAGCAAGAAATCAAGGGAAAAGGCAAGAGAGGAGCAACAGCAGAGTAAAGAGATATACTCAGTGGCACAATTATTTATGAGAAAGGAATTAAGCTCCTCATCCTTTTTGGACTATGTAAATTTAAACTTTTTCCTGTCTTTGAATTTCTACATAATGTAAAAACACAGATCACACTTCTAACTGCTTTTAGCACCACTTAGAGGACATGAAATTACTTTAGATTCCAGACATTTATGTAAGAATATACATATTAATTTGCTAGTATTGTTTTCTAATTGCATTTTACCCATCTCTCCCATATATTCATAAACATAATTAGGTCTTTAAAGTGAAGATTTTTCTTCACCACTAAAGAGCATAAGACAAACTACTAAACTGAAATACATTCAGTCATTAAACAACAAGCCAAGCTTTCAAATTACCATTTGCATTAGTGAATGATTCCAATATAATATAAAACTAATCCTTTATAAATTTATACAGGCTTCCTCAACCTGTTACTATAATAGATTTCTTTAAGAAAGCAATTTAATTACATATTTTTAGGAGAATAAGTACATCAAGACCTAGACATCCAAAAATTAGGTAAAATTTTCAGTGATTAAAAAATACACAAAGTAAGAAGTAAAACAATACTAAAATTATCAATGTAATTTTTGAACTTCACAAAGAGCTAATACAAATTTTCTATCAATCACTTGGGGATAATTTTTGGCAGGAAAAAAACTTGTCTTTCCAAAGCAGTGCAGTTATTACTCAAATCTCAACCTAAAATTTTCCTCTTTGACAAAGAATTATGTCATATTCATTTCACTTCCTCAAACATTTATTACAGAAGGAATCAATTAACAATAAAGTTAATTGCAAACTATAAAATTGCTAATTGAGACAAATTACACATGATGGTTTTGTAATTTGGATAAATGAAAGGTTCAGATGGATGTGTGACCTACAAATATATGTTATACAAGTTATTTATCTTTTACAATTTTTTCAAAAGAAGTGTGCATTAAAAACAAGAGAAGGAGAATCTACTGGAATACAATATATTACAGCACAAAGTTTAGTACATGAAGCCTCTAACCTAGAGGCTTTTTAACTTTAAGTTTTAGAAGCAGGTCATTGAACACTATTAAATTCATCATGCGATCTTGTGACATAGACCTAAGGGTCAGATTTTAGTGAGAGTCAAGGTACATTGCTTAAATAGTTTCTATCATGCTTGCTATTTATTATTACTGCTTCAGTTACAGTCAACCATTTGTTCTAGTGCATAACTATGCAAACCAAATGCTAAGAGAAAATAAAGCTCTTTGTGAAAACTACCCTTCCCATTCTCCTTAGTAGCAAAGTAATGCGTATTGTTTGTAGAAAACCCAAAAGAATGAGAAGGAAAAAAATCACTGATAGTATACCACACAGAGATACTGTTAAGATGTTGGTGTCTTTCTCTCTACCTGTCTCTAGCTATATCTGCATTTTTAAAAGTATTTACTTGTAACAAAATATATCATACTCATCTCGGTCTGTTTTCTATTGCTATAACAGAATAGTTCTGGGTAAGTTATCAAGAAAAGAAATTTATTTCTTACAGTTCTGGAGGCTGGAAAGTCCAAGCGTGAGGGGCCACGTCGGGTGAGGCCTTCTCACTGTTATAGCATGGTGGAAGATATCAAATGGCAAGAAGGCAAGAGTGAGTCAGCTCAAGTCTCTCGTCCTCTTCTTATAAAGCCACCAGTCCTATCATGGCAGCCCCATTTTGATGACCATATTTAATACTAATTATTCTCAAAGGCCCATCTCCAAATACCATCACAATATGAATTTAGGGATTAAGTTTCCAATACATAAAATTTGAGGGACACATTCAGACCATAGCAATACTATACCCATAATTTCATAAGCCATTTATGTAGTATATCAATATATTAGGAATATAGTTGCTGGCCTAAAGTCAATAACATATATATTTTTTACTGAAGCTTGTATTTGGTGGTATTTAATACATAATTTATTAATACTCTATTTTGTGATACTTGGAAGTTTTTATTTTTGATACAATGAACATTGCTGTGATCATCTCCTAATTAACTGTATTTGTTTATACTTGGGGCTATTCTTCAGTTTTTCTTTCTTATATTCCAAAATAAATACCCTTGCATTTTTATTGGTTTGATTCTATTTTTTAAAGATATAGTATTAGGTTTAAACCACACACACAATCCACATGATAGTGATCTAAATTATGAACAGACATATTTGGATACTTTAATCAAAGGCAGTGTCAAGTCCTGAAGTTTCTGGCTTGCAAATGAGGTTGCAGAGGAAAAGGAATAGTGGGGAAATCAGTGAGCACAACCGGATGTTTCACTGACCTCAAGGAAGCACCCTTGTGCATGATGCCTTCTAAAGAAAATTTTAATTTTGTTTTAAGAATGTTTCTACATGTAATCTTATTGTTCAAAAAGCCATGTAGACGCTCAGTAAGTTCATTCTAAAATGACCACAAACTATCAATTCCCATGATTCCACTAAAAAGACAAATTATATGAATCACTCTGGATTCATTAGAAAACACTTATAGGCTGTCAAAGAAATTATTTACTATAAACATCTCAGCAATTAAGGTGCCCGTTTCATAAACCTTACTTTAAATAAAATGTTCAAAAAGCAACCACAGACATCAATTAAAATCCAACACAATATTGAAGAATAAAGAGTTCTAGATACAACATCAGCCAAAAGAAGAGTGAAAAGGCAAGCTAAATATTATGGTAACAGCATAAAACCATGATCTAGGCTTTTCATCCATTCAGCCACATTCATCTTTCAAAATATAAGCACCTACAGTTGCAAGGCCTCTAACAACGGTGTTAGCAGCCATTTAAAAGTGCAGTACCTGTTGATTAGATTTTGTGTACTATGATCTCACACTCCAGTCAGGAGCTGCATCATTTGTTTCTCAGATTGTATTAGCCATTTTCCCTGTCTCTCACACTAAAATAGGCCATGCAATAATATTTTTCTGGCGCTTTTCTCTTTCATCATTCCCTTCTCTGCTCCTTTCCCAACCCAATCCAGTGTTTCTGGCAAAATAAACCTCCAGCGATAATTCTTCTTTCTGGGCTAGGAGTTTCTAAGTTTCTACTGTTCCTTGTGAGGAAGTCTTCTTGCCTGCTATGTGGCTTCAGGTATTTCCTACCGTCTTGCTAAGGCCTGCAATTAAGATAGTCTTTGTATTACTTTTAATACAAAGATAGAGAATGAAAATATTCTTTGCCATTACATTTAATAGCAAAAACTGCAATTACTTTTGCACCAACTTAATAGTTTCTCATGCCAAAGACACGCACCCAATTATAAGCATCTACAGAGAGTGCTGTCATTTCTTCTGGCATCATCCCTGTCTACTGACGCTCCTGTATTGAGGGTGTTACTCAGTATGCCAAGAAAACCACCTCCAGCGATGGTGGCTGGTCTCAGTCTGCTGATGTCTTGTGCATGCAGTGTCCTGTGGTTATTATAGTAAAGCAGCTCTTTCCGAGATGTACTTACTCTTTCATTGCAATGCTGTGTGAATCAGGCATGACTCCACAGGGAACTAGTCATAAGACAGTCTGAGTAATGATTGCTATGTGTATTTGTAGTTGTACTTTTAGACTCTGGCCCATATACATCCAGTCTCTTTTACTTAAGAAAAAGTTATAGCCCAAAAGTTTCTCTGACTCTCACTCTAAAGGTCTTCTGGCAACCTGACATTTCTAGGCTTCCAATTATGTTGGAACATTAGAGTAAGCACAGTTTAGACTCAAACTGGAGCATCTGTTACTACATAGTTGTTAGTTATTAATAAGAAGGCTTGCAGACTCCATTTTTGTGAGTCACATTACTAGAACCCAATACTATCTACTTTAATTTCTGGGATATTAGAAACGTTGCCATTTTATATAGAATTCTGCCTCATCTACTCTTCTTCAAGGTTGCTTTTGCCTTCCAGGTATTATTCTCTTCTGTTTCCCCATCGCTTGCCACCCCTTTGGGGATCATTTTCAGCCATGTTTTATCTTATTCTTTTCTGGAATTTTCTGTTCTATTTTCTTTACTGTCACTCTGCATGAGCATTTTTAGTGATTTGTGCCCCTGTGCCACTTTATTTGCCACATATATGCTGAAAATACTGGTTAAAAATCAGAGAGTCTAATTCTACTTTCATTTTATCTGTTAATTGATGTAATAGCCTTGGGCAGGCCATCTAACCCCTGTTTTCTGTTTTCTCCCTTGTAAAAAATGCGGGACTTTGGCTTAATGTAAAGTAAGTCTCTTTAAAATTTGCTGAGTCTATGATTAAATATTCTTATCTTTTTATACACAGTGCAATGAACTGAATTGTGTTCCCCTAACTTTCATATGTTGAAGTCATAACTGCCCCCCACCACGATGTGATTGTATTTGGAGATGGGGCCTTTAGGAGTTAATTAGATTTAGATAAGCTCCTAAAAATGGGGCCTTCATGAGAGAATTGGTGCCCACACAGAAGAGACACCAGACAGCTTGATTTCTCTACCTCTCCGTCATGAGGGGGACACAGCTGGAAGGCAGCCATCTGTAACCCAGAAAGAGAGACCTCACCAGAACCCGACCATGCTGGCTCTCTGACCTCAGAGTTCAAGTCTCCAGAACTGTGATAAACAAATTCCTTGTTTATACCACGTATTCTGTGGTATTTTGTTATGGCAGCCCAAACTGACCAAGGAACATAACACATAACTTGCTAATAGCTTCTGTAAAAATATGGAGTGTTATTGCTTAACTGATAACCATAAAATTTAAATAATGCTCCTATGTATTTTATCATAAATTCTATAAGAATAAATATAGCAAAACATAATTATAAAGATAAAGCCTCCACTTTGAGACATAGGATAAATAAGACTATGCTTTCCTCCTCATGAAGGTCACCTAGATCAGTGAGTTGGTAGAGACTTTCTCCAGCTGTTCAGTAACCCTATCCCTGCCCCTACTGCCATGGCCACCCAGGTGGACTTGGAAACAAATGACTTTTCTTCTCATACTCCCTCCTTCAAGAGTCATGATTATCATTTATGAAGCCTCTTCTTGGGGTCAGGAACTGAGCCAAGTGCTTTACATGATACCTTGCTTGATTCTCATAACAAGCTTGAGAGGAAGGTTACTATATTCCTTTTACAGATAAGCAATCAGAAGGTCAGAAAGATTGAAGAACTTGCTCTGGGACATAATGCTTATGAACTAAGATTCAAAATGCTACCTTGTTTGTCTAGCTCCAAACTGTCACATTTTATGACATGCTATTGAAATTAAGGAAAGGGATGAGACATGTCTCTTTCTCCTGGGAACCAGCAATTTAATGAATAAGATACATGCAAAGAGTGCAGTAAAATCTAATGGGGAGATGATAATAAGTATTTATTAGAAGAATGTGGCATGAGTGCCTATTGAGGGTGGGTGATTCTTTCTTCCTAAAGTGGGAACATTTAAATAATGCCTTGCAGTGTAAGTGGAATGTTGAAAGATGGCGAAGAACAGGAAAAAGCAATTATCAGATGTGGCGAAAGCCTAAGCAAAATATGGGTAAATCTGAAAAGGCCGGTTGGTATGATATAGTAAAAAGATTAAAATGATGTATTAAGAAATCTGGAGTCCATTATGTAAGAAAAAAAGGGCTAAATCAGCTGCTTGCCTATTAACACAACAATGTAGTTTATGTGTTCCAAGATATTTGGAGGCTATTCTGATCGTTTTTTGTTTTTACATGTTTCATGGGCCTTGGGTTATTTTCAATTTTGAGAACCTGTGTTAACTTGTCTTGTTAACTCTTCAACTCTTGGAAAATGTTGGGTAAAGTTTCCATTTACCTAAGACATGGCAATATCAACCATACCTTTGTACTGTTTGCAGTATCTTTAGAAAACACTAGATTAAGCCGGGCTCAGTGGCTCATGCCTATAATCCAAGTACGCTGGGAGGCTGAAGAGGGAAGAGTTGATCCCAGGAGTTCAAGATCAGCCTAGGCAACATAGTAAGACTGTCTGTAAACATGATTTTAAAAATTGGCCTGGCCTGGTGGCACATGCCTGTGGTGCCAGCTACATGGGAGGCTGAGGTAGGAGTGAGTGAATCCAGCAGGTTGAGGCTGCAGCAGTGAGCCATGATTGCCTTATCTCGCTCCAGCCTGGGTAACAGAGTGAGACCTTGTTTTAAACAAACAAACAAATAAAAAACTGAAAGAAAACACTAGAGTCAACATGAGAAGAGAAAAGTGGAGATGTATCTGATGTTTTCTCTGGTTTAAAAAAATAAATGTGAGGCATCACGTATGTTTGAATGCTGTTGACTATTCTGGAATTACAAGTTCTAGTCAATCACCAATAATTTTAAACAATAGCTAATCTGAAATTGACCGCATTGTATTATTGAATTTGATCCTTCTGAAGATAAGTTCTCACTCACTGACATAACTGCCTTTGAGTTATTAAAATACTAATATTTTGCAGAAGTATTATTTTATGTTTTACTTTGTTCATTTTTCATTTCAGCCGATTTTGATGATATTGGTCTTAAGTCCAATTTGTGTTATTTTGAAGGGGAATAACAGTCATTTGCAAATCCATTAGAAACTTTCAAAATCTTATGACAAAATGTTACCAGTATGAGGACTGCTAGAATAAGGACTTTATTCAAGAACACTCAGAAACCCAAGTATCTATTATCATCTCAAAAAACACCCATAACCAAAAATTGGACTCACTCAACATTCACTGCTTTGTACAAAATCCAGAGGAGCTATTTGAAAGACCTCACCTATTATGTACATTACAGTTTAAGGTTGCTCTCATTTCTGACTTCAGTATTCACTCTCATTTTTGCAAAAGCTGCTCTACATGCTTGAAGGTGACAATTTTGATGATGTTATTGTCCCTGTGTAAATATCAATACAGCACCTGCTTTCCCTCCTCACTATCTGATTCACTTTTATTGCTCTAAGCTCTATGCTCTGCTTTGGCAACTTAATATCAGATCAAAATCCTCAAGGAAATTGAAGCTCTTGGTTAACTGTTATATCCAAATCCAACTCTACTACATCACTTGAAACTGGTGTCTATAATCTCAACTTTATTAATATATATATCAAGAAGAATGTGGTACTTTTTGGAGCTAAATTAGTAAAAGAGAGTAGACCATCTGCTTTTATCTTTTTAGGGCTCAGCTATGACCAATATTTGACCCCAATGTCTTTGAAACTGTGATGGTAAGGATAGAATGCAAATCTTCAAGTAGTTGGTTTCTAAAGTTAAGGCAAAGACTTCAGGAAGAACTTATAGAACTCCTCCCTAGAAGATAAACAGTAAGGAGAATGTGGACTGGGCAATAGGTACCCTTCAGATAGTGATAGTAGAGAATGAAAGATAGATGAGGCTTTATTATATTCTACTAATGATTCTCTCAGAAGCTGAAGGTAAGGGCTTGTGCCTTTTGAGTGAGAAGTGGCACTGAAGTCAGTGAGATTTCACACAATCACTCATACTTTAAAAAAAGATCAATTTAAGGTACAGAAAATATGAATTAGAGAAACAGATCTCATCAAGAATGGAGTAGGGTATAAATTCTTCTTCTGTCTAGAGTAATATCAAGGCAATGTGTAGGGCGAGGTGAACTTAGCATTTTCTGAGACCGGAGTGTAAGTGTGGGAGATGAGTGGTTACGAGTACCTTGGGGGCCTGTGCAGGGCCATTCCAAGTGCAAGTGAGTTGCCCAAGTTTGGCAGCATAAACTCATTGTCATGATGGCCTGAGGAGGGAGAGAAAAGGAGAGAATTCGAGCCATTTTTCTGAGTTTACTAATGTAAGATTATGACTGCTCCTTGAGAGTTCTGAGAGTACTGAAGAAAGCTTTGAGGAGAAGTTGTGGTCTTGCATCTATCAAAATTTGCTATTTAACAGAATCGTCATTTTGTTTTGTTGTTATAGGCTGAAAATATCTGGGAATAATGAGCACCTACTCTATACCATAAAATTGCATTTTGTTTTTTTTTTTTGTATAAGAAATTATAAATTCCAGAAGAGAAGATTTTTTTCTAGGTTCAGTTTTCTGATGTAATTTGTACCTAGAACACAGTCTTGAACAATATGAACTTCTATAAATGTTACTGAATATATAATATTTTATTTCACTTTTACAATAACTCTGAAGGTAGGTGGTAGTATTTCCATTTTACAGAAGAAAAAAATAAGATTTGGAGAAATTAAATGCCCCACAGTTTGAGAGAGTGAGAGAGACGCAGAGTTAACACTTGAACCCAAGTCTCTTCAATGCAATTACATACTTACAAACATTTTAGTATAGTTACGGATACAAGAAACATAAACTAAAACTTTGATGATAAATAGAGCTTTAAACCTCAAAGCTTGTCTGCATTTTGCATTTATATTCACTGTTCTCAATTAAAACTCTGAATATAGATACTTTTCTTTCTCTCGAAGGGTACCAAGGAAGTGAAAATAAATGGACCACATTCACTAATGTGAAATTAGAACCATCTTCCAGTCACTTAAAAAAATGAAGGCACATTATGCAATTCAGGAAAGCAGGATGGCTGAAAGAAAGGAAAAGCCAACAAATACTAAAGCCAATTTATTACTCCAATAAATGTCAGGGCATTAATTGTGTGGGACATAGAGTAATACTGAAAATAATAGATTTGTGCCACTCTTGAAATATAGATATGAATGCTTTTGGCCACAGAGTTAATAAAAGTATGTTGTCTACAGCGACTGGCAATTGATATGAAACAGTTACCTTTACTTTATCCCGCAAATGGAGGAAACAAAG
This sequence comes from Aotus nancymaae, assembly GCF_030222135.1. Classification (NCBI taxonomy): domain Eukaryota; kingdom Metazoa; phylum Chordata; class Mammalia; order Primates; family Aotidae; genus Aotus; species Aotus nancymaae. The sequence continues at coordinate 14,286,058 of NW_026988431.1, forward strand.
CTTCCACTGAGGGGACTATTCATACGTAAATTGTATTTAATGGTTTCCTGTTAATGTGTTCTATTTCTATAATGAAAATCTAGCCAAATTATGGAAGAGATGCTCTTAACTCCTTTACTGCTATAAAATTGGGCAGTAATTGAATCGAGCAAGAAATCCCTTTCTGACCTTGAAAGCTGAGATTTAGATTTTACCTTCTCATCCCATCATCAAATTTGAGAGAGACATGATATTAATTTTTCTAGCCTTTTATATTTTATATGGTAACCTAGTGGCACCAAATATATTTGCTTCTAAATGGAAAATGCAATGAATCATCAACAAACTCATCAATTTTCATGCAAAGACTAGAAATTTTGATGCAGTCCAACTTTAATTCACCAATTCAAGTTTTTCATTCATCATTTTACCTGTTATAGAATATTTAATGATTAGCAATTCAGATGTTATGTAAAATCTGCCATAAGAAGAATTGTGACTGTATGTAGAACATATTAACAATCAAATCAGAAGAAATGTTGTATATGGAATATGTAATATTAAGCAGTTGCCTTAACAAAATTATTCCTGAAGCATTTCACTAATATTTAATTCAACTGGAAAGAGTTTTTATGACTTTGTATTATCATGTTGTATATTTTGAAAATCAAACAATAGCATTTTTTGGGGAAAATAGTGTAAATATTTGGGATTAACATGTTGAAAGGACTGTCCCTGTATATAACTTAATTGATTTTCAAGTGAAAATGATTTACATGCAATTGGCAAATTACAAGCTACATTAGACAGATCTTCCCTCATTTTAAGGGAGCAAATGGCTAATTGCATTCATGCTTATTTGAGCTTCAAAGACTGAGTTGGCCTAAAGCATTATAAAGCTTGTCTTCAGAGGTATTAGGTTTCTATATGAAAAATTTTTGTTTAATAATTGTTTTAAAGCCATTTTTGAAGCTGTCGTTTAATATTCCCTAGAATGCACACTTAAAAGTTGATAATTATTTAGAAGAAAAGTAGCTCTGTGTTGACTTCCAAAGTAGTTCAAATTTACTAGTATGATGATTAAAGGGGTTTTTTTTTGTGTGTGTGTTAAGGTTAGAGAGATGCTTTTTACATAGCATCACCCAGATCGTGCCCTGTCCCCTATGCATGGCAGCATTTCTCTGACTCTGCTCAGACTACAAATGCTCTCTGCCTATTGAACTCCTACTCACCCTTTTTGCCCAGCTGAGCCATTGTCCTCTCAATGAAGGCTTCCCATGTTTCCCTTCCATTGCCTATTTGAATTAATCACTCCTGCTTTTCTCTCCTGTGGAACTCAGATTATAAATACATTACTTTGTTTTTGACATTTTATTTAATGGAGATACTTAGAAATTTTGCTGCCACTCATCTGCCAATTAGATAATAAGGTTCTTGAGGGAATATATCACTATGTTTACTGTGTGGTTAAGAATGTGAGCTCTGAAGTCAAAGAGATCTGGATTCATGTGCAAAGTCCACTGGTTTCTGGCTGAGTGAATGTGGCACAGGGATATAGTGTCTCTAATCCTTTTTTTTTTTCTTTTACTATAAAATGATAGTAACTACCTCTTAGGATTTTATAAAGATAAAGGAAATAATGCATCTTGTAATGCGTGTATCCTCGTGACTGACGTATAATAAACCTTCAATAGTTGTTAGATATTTTCATTAATACTTGCTATGACCTGAATGCTTATTCTCCAACCATTACCCCTCACTTCCTCCTATCAAATTTATATGTAAAAACTCTACTTCCTAATGTAATGGTATCAGGAACCAAAGTTTTGGGAAGGTAATTAGAATTTTAGATGATGCAAAGAGGGCACCCTCATGAATGGGATTAACACCCTCACAAGAATCTTAAGAGAGTTTACTCTCTCTCTCTGCCATGTGAGGATACAGTGACTAGACCTCCATCTATGAACCAGGAAGCAGGTCCTCACCAGGCATTAGTTTTGCCTGTACCTTGATTTTGGACTCCCAGTCTCCAAAACTGTGAAAAATAGATGTTCATTGCTAAGTCACCCAGGGTGTGTTATTTTGTTATAGCAGCCTAAGCTGACAAAAGACAATAGTAATTTAGTATATTTCATGGTCAAACACAGAATATAGTGCAGGGCAGATGCTCAATACTGTTAAATGAATGATCAAGCAAATGAATGAAATTAAACCAATAAAAAAAGCTAAGGCTTTAATTTGAGAAGAGAGTTTTTTTTTTTTTTTAATCTCTTTCCAAGAAACATTATCTATACATGCAAGATTGTGAAAGGACCTTAACATTTTGTGAAGACATTTGCGTACTCATTGTGCAGGTGATTGATTATCTGGGGGCCTGTGTTCCTGATCTTCCTGCCGTACATTAATGTACACGTCTCCCTAAATCCACAAAGCACAGTCCGAGCTGTAGAGTGAGGATTAGTATTTTGAACACATTCAGGACATGTGCTCCTCTTTCAGTAAGGGGCTTACTATACAAGCAAACCTGAGTACCTGCCTGAAGAGCCAAGAGTGAGGTACTCTTGCTTTGTGTTTAAGGCAAGGACATAGGTGAGAAACAAACAGAAGAAAACATGGCGGGGGAATGATGGGGTGGGAAGCAATGGCAACTTAAGCATTTCCTTTAGCTGCCTTAATTTTCATGTATTTTCCTCAAAATTAAGTGCCTATTGATAAAGAGCTCCTCCATGGGGGTTGGAGGGTATGTTATTCCCATCTCAATGAGAACAGGTTTGGCTATGTACCATGCTTTGGCTAGTGGGATGTGAGCAGTAGTGACATATGCCACATCTGAGCAGAAACTCTAAGAGATATTGTGTGATCTTTCTATTAATCTTTTTCCTCTACCTGGCACTTGCCTGCAAGAAATGAAGAAAAAATGGACAGAGGCACAGCCAAACCACAAACTTTGCTGTTGCAAGAGTATAGATTTTAGAGGTTATTACCATAGCATAAGCCAGCAAAAGCTAATGGACACAGAACTCTTCTAAGAGTTCATTCTTAGGGCAAATGCATCCTTCTGCAAAACGCCACAGTGACTACTCCCCATCCCCACTAACTACACACAAACACACATGTGCACGCACAAGTGCACACACACACTTAGACTGGTCTGGGTCAGCAAAACCAATGTACTCACCTTGGAGAACTCAGTAGTTAACAATTGCTACACATCTACCTAGCCTCATTTTGTTTGTTCAAGTTCACAAGTCAATGTGTGTATATGTGTGTGTATACGATATATAATTCTAACTGCATATTCAGATATGCACAGTGAGAAGACATGACTCCTGCTCTCTAGGGTTTACAATATTAGTAGAATTACATATGTGAATCTTGAAAACATAAAAACTAGTTGTCATTTCACTATATTGACCATACTTCATCCAATGCAGTCTGCTAAATACGCATGTCTTCTTAGCTCTGGTTTCTGTTATCAAGAAAATTATCTCCTAGCTGGGGATGTAAGTTTGCACATCATTGGCTATAACATATCCTAAGGATATAAACTAAATATTTCCATAAGGGAGGATGCTCAGAGTCCTACGGGAAGTCACAGTCAGGAAAGATTCAGGCAATGTGGTTTTGAGAAGACTGTTTATTGATAGGAGAGTTGCAGCATTTGAGAATGAGAAAAAGGCATGATTGAAAGCACAGATTGGAAAATGATCACATTTTGATTAAAGCATGGGACCATAAAGGACAGAAAAAGTGTGTATGAGTTTGCTAGGGCTTCCATAAAAAAATACCACAGCACAGACTGGATGGCTTAAGCAATGAAAAATTTATTTTCTCACTGTTCAGGAGGCCAGAAATCCTAGATCAAGGTGTTGGCAGGTTTGGTTTCTCTTGAGGCCTCTCTCTTTGGCTTGCAGATGGTCACTTTCTTACTGTGCTCTCACGTGTCTTTCCTTTGTGTGCATGCATCCCTAGTGTCTCTCTGTGTGTCTCTGTGTGTCTGAATCTTCTCTCTCTTTCTCTTTTTTTTTTTTTTCAGATGAAGTCATGCTCTGTCACCCTGGCTACAGGGCAGTGGTGTAATCTCAACTCACTGCAATCTCCGCATCGTGGATTCAAGCAATTCTCCTGCTACAGCCTCCCAAGTAGCTGGGATTACAGGAATCTGCCACCACCCTCAGCTAATTTTTGTATTTTTTTTGTTGAGACAGGGTTTCACCATGTTGCCAGGCTGGTCTCGAACTCCCAACCACAAGTGATCCACCCTCCTCAGCTTCCCAGAGTGCTGGGATTACAAGCATGAACCACCACACCCAGCCCTAATCTCCTCTTCTTATAAGAATAAAGTCAGATTGGAATAGAGCATACCCTAACAGCCCCACTTTAATTTAATTACTTCCTCAAAGGCCCTCTCTCCAAATACATTCTGAGCTACTGGGGGCTGGCGCTTCAACATATGAATTTTGGCCATAGTTTAGGGCTGCAACTAGGTAAATAGAATAAAATATAGGTTGGTTGACAGCTGAAATAGACTGAAAAATTGTAAGTAACAAAGGGACATACAATTCCAGCTCTGATTTAAGAAAGATTATGTCTGTGTGTCAAGTGTATAGGACTGAGGAAAAGATTGGATAGATCTTTTCAAATGCACGCAGCAGATGACCCAATTAAAGAGAATGTCAGTACAGATAGAAAGACTGGAATATGTGTGGAAGTAAATGTGACACATAATGAAAATTCCTGGATGGGGGACAGTAAAACAATAAAGTAAAAACATAACTTATTTATTCTTGTAATCAACGACGACATACCGATAGCCATATAAAAGTGAGATTTCCTTGGAAAAGAACACAAATAGAATTCTGGAAAATAGAAATAGAGTGTAGAGAAGTAGAAAGGTCCTGGAGTGAGCCAAGAAATTGAAGAAGGGAGTTTCTACAGTCCATAATAGGGTCTTTACATCTATTTATAGGGCAGAGAGATTGAGAAGTATAAACTCTGAGAAAGACCATTAGATTAGGCAATGAGGGTATGAATGATGTTAACCTTATCAAATAGTCCTGTTAGGTTTGGAGAGGGTGAAGGTGGAGGCAGCAGAGGGCAGTTTGACTATACAGTAGCACAGATAAGTATATAGTACATAAACAAGGTCTTAAATTTAGTAGAAAATATAAGAATAAAGATAAATTTGTTAACTATTTGATCATTTAATTTTTACAAATCTTATGAAGTAGATACTATGATAATCCCCATTATACAGAGGAGGAAAATGGGGCACAGATAGATAACATATTTTATCTACTGTTACATAGCTAGTAAATAAAAGAGCTATGTTTGACCCCAGGCACCTCACTCAGGAATACATATATTAAGTGCTATTATTTTATTTCTCTATATAAATTTAGTTTGGTGTTAAAAAGAAATTCACCTAAGATGGCAAGAAAATCCCGAGCAATTGCATGCATGAACACAGCATTGTGCCTGCTTGTAAAGGGTTGGGAAATTGTTAAACTGAGATCAGCACAGATGCAGCAGAGTGCTTATGCTGAGTACTCATCATAAGAAATAAGACAGGAACAAGTCAACAGAGTAAGTATAGTTTATGTATTTGAACTTAACAAAAGCAGGCATTTCCTACGTGACAGAGTTATATATATTACACTTCACTGGTACATTTATTTAATAAATATTTATTGAACACTTACTAAGTGCCAGGCACTTACATTAGAATCTAGAGATACAATGGGAAACAATACACACAAGGTCCCAGAAGTTATGGATTTTCTAATTAGTAACACTTAAAGGGATCAGTAACAACTTTATAAGGAATGGAACTAAACGTTTGACATTAGAGGTCATAGATTATAATAAAACTAACTTCATAATTAATGGGACATACAATTCAAGGAAAATCATTACACCTCTGATATCCCAGTTTGTCTATCAATGAAACAGAGATCAAATTATAAAAGACTATCATATCCTTGGATAAAAGGTACATTGAAGAGGCAAAGTCATATTAATAAATGAAGGTAGCATATAATACTATTTAATAAGATGAAATTTTCATCTTTATCTTCATTAGGGAAATATTAATTACTGGATTTGACCTAGACAGACTTGTTATTTTAAATATATCAAGTAATCTTTAAAGGCTTTTATCATTTCCTGCAGAGATAATAAAGATATAATTTGTAAAATCAGAAGTTAAATAAAATATATTTTATAGTAAAATGATGTTATGATTGAGATTTAACATGAACATAACTTAAGACATTGTTATGACTCCCATGGTAACTGTACCTGGCCACACTTTTACTCTCTCTACATATAACATTTTACTCTGCTTAAACAATAGATGCTAATTTGATGCTTTTACATTTTGATAATTTCTATTCCATTTTAAAGTTTAAGTAGAAATATTGTTTATCTTGTTGCTTATCAAATTATCATCTTTGCATTCAGAAAATAACCACCGAAAAGAAGGCAACATAGATCCACAGAGATTCTTCCTCTAAATTGATCTAATTTTGTTAACTAGAATTAATTACTAAATTAGTAAATGAGAGTCCAAGAATGTTTTTATTTTAGCAGAGCAGTGCCTTGTGTTTGACCATTTTGATCAGTTATTTAAATAAGGATTTTAAAAAGATATAAAAATTTGAAGATAATACAAAACATGGAAGGATAGTTGTTGCAGGAAGTGACAAAATCAAGATTCAAAATTATCTTGACAAATATTAACAAGCTAGTCTAAATCTACACAACTGATAACAGCAAACAGGCCTTTACTTTCAAAATTTCAGTTGTATAAGCCTAGTTTTGTAGAGAATCCTATTAGCAAGAATTCATGAGAAAGCATTCTGATACTTTGGATTAATACTATGTTTTTTAAATGATTCTAACTAATGTTAATAAAGATGTAGTAATAGCAAAGATAACAGGAATCTTTAGGCTACACAAACTGAAGTACAGATTCCAGATCATTGGAAGTGATCACTGCTTGTGGATCTAATGCTTGATTCAATTTGGAGAACCATATTTTAAGTGGTACTGAAAAACAAAACCCAATCCACAGACGTGGGAAAAGAAATTGCAGAATTGGATGTGAATGATTTTAACTCACTTATAAAGTTTATTCCAACATTAAGATTCTATTATTTCATGCAAAATATATACTATGCTTTCATCAAACAAATCTGATTAAATGCATCACATATAATCTTTGATTATATACTACAGTACTTCGGAAATCTGAGTTTTGCACAGAAAATTATTATTATTTTGATATATTCAATTGCAGAAAAATACCAGTCCTTATCATATTAACCCAGGAGAAGACATCTAATCATTTAGGATTTGCAGATAAAATAGATAAATGTCCTTTCCTCAACAGTCTAATTTTCCTTCTATTTTTTTAACATGAGAAAATTCTATTTTTACATTGAAATATACATAAAGAGATATGTTAGAGTTTTAAAAAATTCTTTCTATTCATGTATAAAAATATATCTATTCGATTAAAATCTTTTAAAATTGTTTTCAGGCTAAGCAGGATTTAGAATATGAAATAAAGAGTTTCCACAAATCATTTGGTTTGAATGTATATCTTGACTCCATAATTCAGAAGATGCTTCTCAAATTTTAATGTGTGTACAATACATCTACATATTGAAGTGGGCCTCACATTATGTATTTCTGGCAATCTCTAAGGTGATACTGGTGCCATTGGTACATGGACCACTCATTAACTAACAAGGATTCAAGAACTCTGCTTCATTGAAGCTATTGATTAAATTCAAATAATCCCTGCTAAATATATCAGGTCAAGTGAAATAAGTTATTTTCATAAAAAGAAAATAACCTTTGCAATAGTCATTTTCTTGCAAGTTCATAGGCCTTCTGATATTATTATTCTGAATAATGTCACTATTATTCCTTTTTCCAGCTCCTCCACCTGAAAGTGTGAGACTCTCTCTGAACAAACATGATGAGCTTGTTTCTCATTAACTCGTTGCCATCCAGCCTCATTCATCTTCAACTTTCTCCTATATTCCTTTGGTATGATTCTCGACTCTTTTCTGCATGCCTTTGAAGTCATCTATGTACTTCTCTAATTTCTGTCTTCTAAAGCATTGACATAACATTAATAAATTATAATAATAAATTATAATAAATAAATAATAATAAATTATTATTATTATCCATTATGATGAATAAATGGACTTCTCAAGACTTTATCCTGACCTAGCTTAAAATCCTAACTTACAAGTGTAAAAGAATTTCTACTTGCAATGAATAGCTTGCAGCTGACTGACCTTAACAAAGTCACGCATGACAGAAATGGGAGCAGCACCAGTCTGTTTCACCACCTACCACCAGTTTTCCCTCAACTTTTTTTTCCAGGGGGTGCTATAGAATGACTTCTTCACTAGGCAAAAAATTTCAATAGAAATTAACTGTGGTCTTTAACACTCGTCTGCTTCTAAGAGATACAAACTCAAAGTCAATTTTATACATTATTCTACCTATTATTTAATGAGGGGTAGCAGTTCTCAATTTGTGGTATCACTAGAATAATCTGGGAGGTGTTAGAAATAAAAAAGACTGTTTCCTGGAAGTGTTTAAAAAATATGGATTACAGTAATTAGTGATTACAAGTCATTAAGTAAAAATGATTTACTTAACATTTTAAGTGTTAAAATATACTGATTTTCATCCGGCCACAGTGGCTCATGCCTGTAATCCCAGCACTTTGGGAGGCCAAGGCAGGTGGATCATTTGATATTTGAGTTCAGGAGTTTGAGACCAGCCTGGCCAACAATGGGGAAACCCCACCTCTACTTAAAATACAAAAATCAGGTGGGTGTGGTGGCACGTGCCTGTAATCCCAGCTACTCAGGAGGCTGACGCAGGAGGACCCTGGAGGCAGAGGCTGCAGTGAGCTAAGATTTTGTCACTGCACTCCAGCCTGGGCAACAGAGCGAGACCTTGTCTCAAAAAAGAAAAAAAAATACTGATTTCAACCTCATTCCCCGCAAGAGTCTCATGCCACTAGGTAGGGCCAGAATTTTTTTAAAAAAATCTGTCTAGGTGTTTCTGTTATCTTACCCTACTTTCATCTATGACTTCCATATTTCTATGGCATCTTTTTACCCGTGTCATAGCATTTCTTTCTAAATTAGAGTTTCTGAAGTGCAGCTCTGTGGTCATTTGGGACTGGAAAATTATTTGTTTGGAGGTTACTCTGACATTATAAGATGTTTTTACATGAACTGTCTCCAGACATTGGCAAATGTTCCCTAACAAGCAAAATCACACTGAGGGCCGCTGCTATACATCATCATGATCATCCCATCTCGCTTGTCACTTACCACCATCATCATATTAACCAGTGCTTTTCACATGCCAGTTACTCAGCTAACTGTTGTACACAGATTACTTATTTTATTTAATCCTCAAAATAGAGTAATGAGGTACATATATACACTACTGATGAGGAAACAAGCTCAGAGATGCACGGGTGCAGAATATAAATCAACATCTGTCTGCTTTTGACTTAGGGGAGTATGTTCTTATCCCCTACAATACGCTTTACTTTGTAGACTTTTACTTACTGATACCCTCTCAAGACTACAAGCATTCTGGAAGCTTACCACATAATGACTTAACTTCAATTCCTGACACAGAGTAGATGCTGAATTAATATGGATCAAATTAAATGGATCTAAATGTAAGTTTCTTATCCAAAACTTACTTCTATTCCCAATTTTCTGATTTTTTTTTCCAAAAAAAAAAATCTGTTCCTAACTCTAGTCCTGAGTCATCATTTAACCTCCCTCTTGCTGACCCTCTCAGTGTTTAGTTTGTCTTACAAGCCCAACATTTTTAGGGTCACCTCAGACCTCTGAAATTAAACCAGAAAATTTTAGCCTGGCAATTAAAAACCCCATTTTTTATTTTGTTCTCATCTGTTCTTCCCTTTCTCGTCCATGAAAAGTACTGTAGAGTGTTTTTCAAAAGTCTTTTGATCATTCTCTATACGATCAAATCTTGCATTTGAGCCCAACGTGCAAAGTAGAATTGAATTGTGTGGGGAGGTGGGTGGGGAGCAGGTAGAGTGCGTTCAGCTGGAGTACCGCACCATAGACAATACACATGGAGTCTTTGACTGGGCTCACAGGATATCCTGGGGTTCAGAAAAAGTCAAGAGAAGACCAGTGTCCACTCATCTGCCCACACAGCAGAATTTAATACTGACCCACTGCTGATCTGATGATCAGACACATATCTAGATATGCACATGTTGCCACAACGAACAGATCAAGTCTTACCTTTTCCCTCTTCATCTCATGAATGTATTTAAATCTATCCATTATTTAAGTTTAACTAACTTCATAAATTCATCTTTACCATCCTCCAGAAAAGGACTCTTTCCTTTGCCTTCTTGCTCTCATTGTATGACTTTCACATTTGGTGCTTTATATATTTCACATTATACAAAATGCAAAGGTAATTTCTTAATTAAAATTCTAAGATTTTATTAACTAATCTTGATTTACTCAACTCCATGGATTACCTATAGCTCTCTGTTACCTTTTTAAAACCTACTGACAGCTTTTCAATGCATACAGAATCCAAAAGTTGGTAGGATTCTCTTTGATTCATTCACTCACGTTTGCCTCCATACCTGGAGCTGTCTGATGGCCAAAACCATTCCTGACATTGTTTATGCCAGTTGAATTTGTTACATATATAAATTAATTATTTCTCATAAAGATGAAAATAAATGTGAATAGAATGGTTGTTATGAAAATTAAGTTAAATGTTATGGAAAAATTCAAGTTGCTGTAAATTGGGTGTGAAGGTGCAAAAATTATAAATAGGAATTCCTGATGAGAAATTTTCTTTAAGGTTTTACTCTAAAGAAATGGAGGCTGGAAATCTGTGGTCATGGTATTATAGATGAGAAAAAGTGAGAGGAAACATCATCAGTGGACCAGGTCACAAAAGAAAATACTCAGTCCTGCATCAAAGGATTGGTACAATAATGTGTACTTGCATGGTTAGAAGTAATAAAATGTTTAAGATATCCACCATGTAACACTTATTATGATTCTCTGCTCTGATGAGCTTTGCAAGATCTAGTCATATCAGAAAAGAAAAACTGTTATTTCTTCAATTAATAACTCTAGAAATTCAGGCAGTTACTACATTGTTTAATATAGATTTTTCACTCTTCTTTTGGAAATGCTGTTGTATTTTCAAACATTTTGCCCTGTTTACTTATTAGTAACATGTTTTCACTCTTCAAGGGTGGATTCAGGTCTTTGGAATCTTTCAACTGAAAGGTCAATTGAAGCTACTTCTGTGAATAAAATAGTGGTCATGCTGGGTAATTCCAGCTTTGGGCAAAATGAGGTATAACTAGAAAGGAAATTGATCTCTTTGTCTTACAAATTGGTCCTGCAGTCAAATAAATTGGTAAGTTCCCAAAATGTTATTAGGATTTTGTTAAAAAAGAAGTGGTGGTTGGAGAATGAAGGTTAGTATTTTTTTCAAACATATTCTATGAAATTTCCATTATTTGTATCATCTAAGTCTCAGCAATTTTTACATTATTACAAGATGTACAGTTGAAATTATATTTCTGTTTTTTTACAACATACATTTAGAGGCACCAAAGGTAAAATCATCTGCTAGAACTCCTCTAATGTTATTTATGACCAAGTACTTCAAATGAAATTCAGTCCTAGAATTTTTAAAGCCTTGCTGAGTAGACGTTGGAAAAAAAAATGTCATCTCAAAGCTTTCTTGAAAACTCCTTGAAATCATTTTGGGGCAGATTGTTCTTGCGTTCTGGGAAAACCACCAAGGAGAACTTTTATTATGAGAATATAAGCAGTCATCTTCTTTGGAAATGGATGAGACTTTCATTCAATTGTAGCTCTAAGGAGCTCATCTGTTCTGTCAAGTAACAAAGGGGTTATTTTATGGGGCATCTAGAGTTTCACTGTTCTTCTAGAGATACTAGCTTCTATAGAGAAAAGTTCTAACTTGAAGAAAGCATGCTCTATGCCTGAAGATTATTGCTGGTCCTTATAGAAGGAAGTGTATTTCCTTTGTTGGTATATGCAACTATGGCTGAAAGTTTAGAAGCTGAAGATCAGCAATTGAAGGAACTATTTGAAGAGGATGTTTATTAGACTATGATGGGTAATAACACTTTCAGACCCAAGTGATGGCATATCAGCGTGAAGTTGGAGGGTGCATGTAAGTGACTAGTGTCCAGAGCTCAGAATCACACCAATATTTCAGGGGTTGATAGCTTTGAGAGAACTGAAATCAGCACGATCATGGGTATCCTCAAAGGAGCAGTCAATAGAACAGGGAGTGACTCCCTCATGAGAATAAAACAGTGCAAGTAGACTTATGAGAATAAAGTCTCATATGTTTTATTGCTTCATGAGAAGAAAACAGTGTAAGTAGACTTAATTCTGAATACACGGCAATGTTTTGAGGACTCAAACAACTGAACTCCAGGCAATTAAATTCCTAGTGGGCAAGGAAGAGATGAAGGAGTCATAATTTAGGCTTAATGAAAGTGATGCTTTTTATTTGATACACATAATCAAGTGAAGCCTGATATTGAAGTGACACTTTATTGTTTCTTTTTAATATATTTGAGCCACATGCTGAAGGGAAGTCATAACATATGAATTACCTTCTCTACTTAAACACTCAAAGAAAATGGAAGTTTCCTCTTAAAGTTGTAACAGTGTGTTGTAAGCTTGGATAAATCCCACGTGAATGGAAAAGCTTCCTTTGAAGTAGGATGTTCTGATTCCTAAAGTAATATGGCAATGGGGAACCTAGTTAATGAAATAGCAAAGGATGAAATGAATGGAATGACTGCTTTGAAAGCAGTTTGTCTAGGATGGAAAGCCTGCCTGTGACTCTCACTAAAAGGTAACACAGGAAGAGCTATGCATCCTTGTTGGGCTTTACTTTTCTCCTTCATAAAACAGTAAGAACAAGAGTGCATATCAGGAGGTTTTGTAGATTGTGAAGGTTAGCCATAGCTAACCCCTTGGCTAATCTCATGTATGGCTCAGTCCATAGAGAAATTTGTACTGATGGTATTATATTACCCAGTGTACTGACAGTAGGCAAGATCTTGGTTAAATGATTGTTTAATGGGAATAATAGTGAACAAACTGAGGATAGCAATTCTAGGCCTGAATCTACTGCAACTATGAAGCCTGGTTCTAGTATTTTACTTCAGTAAGCTGTGAAAGCCTTCTTAAATTAAGTGGCTAGAATAAATAAGGATATTTTTTGAGTGGGTGTGTTTTGAGCTCTGTGGTAGTTTTGCTGTGAGAATTATAGTATAATGGTTAAGAACATAATCTGGAACCTTGGCAATTTATTTAAACTCACTATGCCTTTATTTCCTCAACTGAAAAATGGGGTGATAATACTACCATCCTCACAGGATGATTATAATTATTGCTGGGAACATAGAGTTCAGTAAATACCATCAACAAGCCTTAGAATCAATTTGATAAAGAGTTTTAATTTAAACAGGACTAGGAACTATGAGCCCTGGAAATCTCCATAAAACTCTTAGAATTCTGTAAATATATTTTAAAAGTCACCATAACAAATGATTCTGCATATTCCACCCAGCTCAAAAGTACAATGACTACTGAAACATTTGAAAGATGCAGAATCCTAATCAATTAATATGGATCTCTGGTGCCTCCTCTGATAAATGATCTCTAGTCTTGCTGTAGAATGGGTATAATGGGAATATTGTTTCTCCATCATCATCGTTTTGCAAAAAAGTGTACAGAAGCCTCATTCCAAGATAATTACATTTTTAAAATAATTAATAATTACTATCTCATCACTTCAAAAAATTATTGAATGCAGTTTGCTCTAAGTATTTATGACCATGACCTATATTATGAAACATGTTTCACAATGTAATAATTGATCCAAGTATAGGATTTATTCTGCTATTTTTAATTCTATTCAATATAAAAAAATAGACATAACCCACTACATGGATTTACTCACTTACGAATATGTCACAAATCATTATTTTAAAAACATTGTCTTATATAGATTTGGGGCTTATATTATGCCCTGTTAGAGTGGTTTTGCAAAGGAAATTCCTGGTGTCCTCCACATAAAGTCTCATTTATAGTCAAGAAGTCATCTCTTAGGGTGTTCCCCAACCACCTCCCCTGCCAGAAAAGAAAACAACACAAAGTGTGCAATTTAGATTACTTTGTTGCATATTCTCTTTGTAATTTTCCCTTGAGTCACAGTGATCCCTTGTTTACAAAGTCTGAAGTAGTCCAAGTTGTAGTTCTACAAACAAAGCTATAAATTATGAATTGATCTGAAATGTTCAAGGGTACCAGGTAAGGCCAGTGTTGTGGAGAGTGTTGGTGTTGATGTGTAAAAGAGTCTCTCCAGGGAAGACCAACTTCAGGAGGGCAGTGGTTAGAACTAACACTTTAACATGGAAAGCCTTATTTCACTGGCCAACCTTGGAGAAGTTGAATTTAATTTTATCTAAGGCAATGGAATCTCAAATTGTGGTCCAGGACTAGCATTTTCATCACTAAATGGTAAATTGCTGATAAACACACTTTCTTGGGGCTCCACTCCAGACTAACTGGTTTAGAGACTCTGGGTGTGAGTCAGCAATCTGTGCTTTGACAAATTTTCCAGGTGACTCTGAGGCACCAGACAGTTTGGGAAGCACTGATTCAAGAAAACAGCATGTCCTTGCACTATATATACAGCAAGGATCTTAAAATAGAGGTAATTTTTAACATGTGGACTAACAAGAATCTATCACGTAAATTATAGATGCTGAGTTACCACCACTGAACAGATGCAGGAATTAGAGGTTTTCTATCTGGCACCATTCATAATTTTGAAGCTTACTTTTAATTTTAAAAAATGACAACACAGAAATACATTAATGCTTAGACTGATAATCTACTCTCTGAGCTTTCAATAAATATTTGTTGATATTTTAAAACTAATTAAAGTGATGGTTATGGTTGAAAACAAAACACAAGGGCTAGGTGCAGTGGCTCACACCTATAATCCCAGAACTTTGGGAGGAAGAGGCAGAAGGACAGCTTAAAGCCACAAGTTTGAGACTAGCCTGGGCAACATAGTGAGACACTGTCTCTACAAAATTTAAAAAATTAGCCTAATATGATGGTATGCACCTGGAGTCCCAGCTGCTTGGGAGACTGAAGCAAGGGGATCACTTGAGCCCAGGAGTTAAAGACCACAGTGAGCCAGGATGGAGCCACTGTATTCCAGCCTGGGCAGCAGAATGAGACCCTATCTCTAAGAAAAAATAAATAAAAATAAAAGTCAAGAGAAAAAAGAATGAAAGAAAAAGAAAAAAGAAAATAAAATAGTCTAATACTAATTGGGGCATTTTGGAGTGACTGATCAAATCACAACACTCTTTCCCTAATTCCCTCTTCACTCAGGGCAGAAAGTTGTTTGCAGCCATTTTGTACAGTGGGATACCATCTTGACACAGACTAGGATGAGCACTTGACCTATTTCAGCTCAGTCTTCCTTTTAAAAATTTGGCATTGGGATTCATAGAGATTCATTTACTCCCCTCTTATGCAGTTGGATTTGCAACAGAAAACTCAAGAACTGAGGAGTGGCCATGTTTTCTTCCCTGGCCCTGTGAAGGAAGGAAAGCCACTTTACAGAGAGGAGAATGAGGCAGATGTGCAGAGTGAAGCAGGGAGTAGAGTTGGCAAATATTTCACAAGGCTTGAGGCCCCTGGCTCCAGTTTCTTCCTTTGGAACAATTGAATTCTGGCCCTTAGGTTTCAAGACACCTGAATAATCTTTGGATAAAACCTTTCTTGGCTTAACCAGCTTTAGTTTGTTTCTCTCGTATGCAAGCAAACATTGCAAACCTCGGGCTAGCCGGCTGGACGATTTTTAAGAAACTAGCAGCAGAAAAAATGAATTCTTTGGGCCAAGAAAATCCACAAAAGTAAGCGTGTAAAGAATGGGAGACAAATATAAACAGAAACTTACACTGACAACCAATTTTTTTAAATATGTCTACTAGTTTTTGAGGGTTTGGTGCCTAACTCTGTTAGCTTTCAATCCCTCTCCTTATGTTTCCTCTTTGCAAGGGTGAAGTTTCAAACATTTCTTCTGGAAAGCTGTTGGTGTTGGTCTCGCCTTATGCTTGTAGTATTGTAATTATTTGACATTTGTAAAATGCTCATGGTGTTCCAAAAACTCGTCCGAATTTTAAAAACAAAAATATCAGTCGTCTTCAGGCAAAGCACATGTGCCCAATTCTAACCTAAAGCCAAAAAATTAGATGCTGGTAGAGAGAAATAAAGGATTAATGCTGTCACCTAATTTTGCCTGAATCTTTGCTAAACAAAGTGTTTCACAGTAAGAGAGGCATGAATCACACGAGCTTAAAATTTTGCCATCAGATGTAAGATAAAGAACTAAATTTTAATAGGTTTTAAAATAGAGCTAATGCATTACTAATTAGGCTTTTTTTCTTTGCTTCTTTGCTTTTTTCAATGTTAAAATAAAAATTTTCATACAAAAGAAAATCTCAGTACGAATTATCTACCAATACATGCTGGACACAGTGGCTCACGCCTGTTATTCCAGCACTCTGCGGGGGCCGAGCCAGTCAGATAGCCTGAGCTCAGGAGTTTGAGACCAGCCTGGGCAACATGGAAAAACTCCCCCAAATGCAAAAATTAACTGGGCATGGTGGTGTGCTTTTGTAGTCTCAGCTACTCAGGGAGCAGAGGCAGCAGGATCACTTGAGCTTGGGAGGTCAAGGCTGCCATGAGCTGTGATCACGCCACTGCACTCCAACTTGGGTGACAAAGTAAGACTGCCTCAAAAACAAGCAAAATAACTATCTACCAATACATTCTCTGTGCGTTTTACAATTTTTAAGTGAAATAGGAAACGTTATATTTTTCGAATTTAGGTTATTTTTCCATAAAAGTTAAACATTCAAAATCTTTTATGGCAATCTATTTATATTGATTACTCTGAAAGATTTACTTACGATAATATGAGGCAACAAAGAATTTGCCCTAAATTGAGTTCCTAGTTCCTATACATACACACACATACAACACACACACTCATATACACATATAAATATATGTGTGTGTACATATATATGTGTGTATATATCTATACACATACCTAAATGCATGTATGTATAAATTTTGTTTTTGTGCAGGGTAGAGCAAAATACTATATATATTCACAATACTATCTATCTATCCATCCATCCACACACACACTATATATATATGTACTTCATTATTAAATTAATGAATGGAAAAACTGAATTACTCTTAGTTGGCCCTGAACTATACATCTCTCTCTCTCTCTCTCTCTCTCTCTCTATCTATCTGTCTGTCTGTCTATCTTCTATTTTGAAAAAGGCCAAAGTGTCCAAAAGAAAATAAACATGTCTGGGACCTGCAACTCCATCTACTGACCAAAAGTTACCATAGCATTCATAGGGACACAAAGAAACACACACATCATTCTTAACATCTGACCTAACCACTAGTAGCTCTATTTACTTCATGCTATAATAATTTGTATCTGCTCTGCAACCAAGGGAGTGAATCATATGTCCAAATTCAATCTAACATTATGCTACAAATACAGCTAGCGCAGCACACATGGCATATCTTTTACAAACTGCAAATGGCAACATGAACAACTACATTGGTGATTTGCTTTGGCCACATACAAATAAACCCATGAGGTATTGATCTTTAAGATGGTTTACATGCTTCCACAACCCATTTAAGACATTTCTATGAAACTGCTCTATCACTGAATACAGAAATCCAACTGTGTATAGGTCACTCATAATGAGAGTATTAAACTGTGTCCCAGTGACATCAAAAATAATGAAAATGCCTGTAAGCTGTCCCTCTTCTATTTATTTACATATTTTAACAAGAAACAGGAGGATAATAAATGATAATGAAGAACCATTTATCCCCCAGGGATTAAATAGCCTCTTGTACTATTACGCCACACAATCATTAATTTTAATTGCTTCAGATTCCTAACCCACATGGATAAAATTAAGATCCGTTCCAACAGGAAAAAAAAATAGACTAAGATTGCTGTATATGGAAATCTCTTCCAGGTTATTTTTTTTTAACAAATAAGCACAAATATTGCGGTATTATTTGGCATAAATGTCTGTAATAAATATTTAGTTTCATACAATGAACAGACATATAGACTGTATGTGTGCTCTTAATATCTTCTTGTCTTTTCTGGGTCTATAAAAATGAAAGAATACATTAAAAACTAACATTACATACCCTGAGAGTGCCTTAAAACTACTCACTTACTGTTCAGCATGAAAAGTCACCACAATATCTATTTCTGGACAAAATCAACAACATACTTCAAAAAGATAAGCCTATTTTACCTATAAAAATAATTCTTTCATGGGACATTTATGTTTGATTTTTATGGCAGTTACACCGTAAATATGTAATTTATTCCTGAATCACTTAAAAGAAGAAAAAAAGCCACTGGTGCATTTGTTAAATCAGATATCTCTTAGCCATGGGAGGGGGTGGAGCAAAAAATACTTTCTCAACTTGTTCTTTCCATATCTCTGCCTGAGAGTCCTGAGTGAAGCTTCAGGGCCTGAATTATGGCTATTCTGCACAATTTTTTTTTTTTTTTTAATCTGAGACCTGACACATTTTAGTGGATCACTACAAAATTTTGAAAAATAAAATAAAGTAAAATATAATTTAAAGGATCACAGTTCACATAAAAATATGTGTATACTAATGAGTAATATACTATATATATATATATATATATAGTGTGTGTGTGTGTAACAATAAATCTGTTTCTTACTATGAATTGTGGGCAAAAAGACAAATACATTTGAAAGTTACTATTCTACTGAGAGTACCTGCTGTTGATAGTCCTTATGGACAGGCAGGGGAAAATATAAAGGCACACCCTAGAAAAGAGTTTCACACAGTGTGGTTCTCAGACCCCAAGCGTCAAAATCACATGATCTTCGGCTTTACCCAAAATCTATTGAGCAAACGTCTCTGGTGTTGAGGATATTCATGTAAAAACAATTCTCCAGATAATCCTTCTTTGTCCTGATGTTTGCAGACCATTTTGTCAAAGAGCATCTCCACACCCTGAGAAGGGGCATCCAGAGTGTTTAATGAGGTATGAAAGAAGAAGTATTCTTTCTCCTACTTTATTCTTCCTTCTAAATCTGTGATATCCAATATATTAGAACAAGCCAGACATGGTTCTTTAAATTTAAATTAATTAAAGCTTGATAAAATTGAGAAATCTATTCCCTGGTGACACTAACCACATGTCAAGTGCTCAATAGACACGTGTGGCTAGTAACATTGTATTCAACAGAAGATATAGAACATTTCTTTCATCACAGAAAATTTAATTTGACAGCCCTGCTCTAGAGGTTTTCAACGAATTGTAAAATTTGTCACACAATGTTTTGTCGTTGAATACATTCGTATTAAATGAAGAATACTAAATCACATAAAATTTCTTTTTAAAAGGTGTAAAAGTTATAAAGATAATATGCTTTATTGACTGTAAAGATATTTTCTATTCAATTATATCAATTATTAAGGTTTTCTAACATTTCAAAAGTCAATCTATAGACAGGAGGAAGGGGTAAACAGGTGGTGCTCAGAGGATTTCTATAACAGTGAAGCTACTCTATGTGATATTAGGAGGCTGGATATATGTCATACCTTTGTCAAAACTCATGGAATGTACAACACAAAAGTGAACCCTAATGTAAACTACGAACTTTGTGTGATAATAATGTGTCAATATAGGTTCATCAATTACAACTCTGTGGGAAATGTTGATAATCAGAGATGCTCTGCATATATGGGAGTATATGGGAAATCTCTGTTCCTTCTGCTAAATTTTGATGTGAGTCTAAAATTTCCATTACAAATAAAGTTTATTAAAATATGTTTAGAAAAATATTCTACTAAGGAAACAAAACACAAGCTTAAAAAGTATTTTTATATTCTAATACCTATTACAATTGTTTCTTTTAAAATATAGAATAAATATCTTTTATTAGGATAAAATATTTATGAATATGAATATTCATAACTACACAAGCACATTTCATACCAAAACAGCTGTGAGTTGTTTACTAATTTTCTCTTTAAATTATAATGACATTTTCTGAAGAAGGCACATACTGCTTGAACTGCCATTAAAATTATGGAATAATCAAGTTGCCAATGAACAATTTTCAGGATACTGGCTGCAACAAATGACATTTAAAATAGATTAAGGCCCTCTGAAAAATAAAACTTTAGAAAGATAGATGATTGTTAACTGGAATTGTTATGCAAGTAATATACTAATATAAAATTTGCATGCTCATTTGCAAAAAATTTCAAGTCAGTTGCAATCTTGAGTATGTTTGCATCAAACAAAATATATTTCTCTATAAGGTACTCTTGGCCTACCCTTTTGAAGTGTGTTCACTCGAGATTGGGAGAATAAAGAAAATAGTCAACAGACAAACAATCTGTAGAGAACATTTTATAGAGAAAGGTACTGTAAGCAGTACACGGGGAAAATTGGGAGGTTGCCTAGCACCCTAAGTTCTTGCAACTATAGAAAGTCATGTTTTCCTAAGACTATACATAATCACCCAACAGAGTATGGTGTGATAATCTCTGTTAATTGTGTATTTAACAGCCATTCCCACTTCCTGCTTACTAAGGGAACAACATCTCCATCCCCAACCAAGACAATGTGCCTAGCTGCTGAGGATGGATCATGTTTATTATGAGCCAATATGCCAATATTATTATTCTCTGCCAGTAATTTGTCTAGAAGTGAGCTGGTGATCCACATATACCCAAAGAGAAGTAAACTGGAAGGAAGGGCCTGGGCAGGGTACAGTGCAAAAACAACTGTGATAAGAGAGTGCTCTGAGATGAGAGAGCCTTTTTGTCCCTTCCCTTCCTTCTTGGTTTGTGTCCTTCTCTGAGGACATGAAGCTATGAGAGTCATGAACTCCAGAGCCAAAATACCGAGGAAGGGGTAAAGGAAGGGTGGGAGGAGAAGGTCTTTGATGACATAATTAAGCTACTTGCTGCACCTGCTGTAAGACTGCAAAGAAAAGCCTTCTTTGTAAATGTCTTTTTAGTTTAAGCCGCTGTGGATAAGATTTTCTGTTACTTTTGGCCAAACACAATCTAACTATCGCAGTGAGTGAGATCAGAGATTTGCAAAGTCATATGAACATTACAGAAGGCTCCTAGATTGGACTATACCTTGATTCACTGCATCATCAGAATATATATTTTTTAAATGTGTTAATCCTAAAGGAAGCTTCTCAGACATGGAAGTATAGAAAAAGAAACATCAGAAAGAAAAATAAACCTTGACTTTCCACATTTAAGTGCTGCCCATGGGAAGGGGAATTTTGGCCAAAGATTTGAAGTATTATTATTCTGTGGTCAAATATCTTTACAGTGGAAAGAGTTTTTCAAGTTCTCTTAGCTAAGGATTATTTCTTTTTAAAAAATTGACTTAGATTGTTCTGAGTACAAGCATGCGATTTCCCATGTAAATTTGCCCAACTGTAAGAAATGTGTAAGTCATGCTGATGCTGCTGTTTTATCAGTTGATGTGACCGTTGGGTTTGTCATTCAGAGATAACAACTGCCTTATCCCTTGAGCTCTGCAGGCTTAGTTAATGAGTGGCAACCTTGAGAGATGTGACAGAATGAAATTAGCTGAGCCAAAGCCTGGTGAATTTACCAAATTAAGTGCCAATGCATGAAAATTATTCCCAATCTGCTAGCTCTCCTCTCCTACCTTATCTTTGCTTCAGCATCCTAAGTGTGTAAAACAAAAGTAGATTGGGCAACAGAGAAAGAGAGAAAAAGGTTGCGAGGGGATTAAATAATATCACAGAGATGGTAAGTGGGGATGGCAGGGAGGTCAATAAGTTGTTTAGGAGAGAGTAGTAGTATTAAAGACAAGAAGAATAAGAGATGTACATTTAATAAGAAAATTAAAGTAAGATCAATCAGTTCAATCGAAGTACTGGAAAAAATTATTTAGAGATTTTAAAAATAAGTGTTTGTGTATGGAATTCAGGGAAGTTGAGCACGGAGCAAAAAAGTAGAAGAGAGAAGGTTAATTTCTGCCTGCAAGGCTATTCTTCCAGGAGGCATTATTGATAATTGTTGGGACAAATAGTATTCCTTAGAAGTCCTGATAGGCAGCCTTGTGCTTAAAATGTAAGGCCTTGCCAGCCTTGTACTTCCCGTGAAGGTCTGAGCAACCTGCTATTTTCCTTCATTCATCCTGAAATGGGCTAAAAGTAATGGCAATAGGAAACCCTTAAAAAATACATCGGATTCTTAATAAGGAATTGGTGATGACGTAAACATGGTAGAAGAAACCAGGCAAAACTTTGTACCTTCATCTATTTTGGGAGAATGAGCTTGTATCTAACACACACAGAACCTGGATCTATACAAAGAGAAAATATTTAAACAAGGGTCTGTATTTTGCTGTAACTCTTCTTATATAGAAAGAAGTAAAATGACTTTAGTCCCCGATTCCAGTCTCTTGACTAAGGCTATTAGATTATAGACAGATTATATTTCATGGACTTGTTCTTGTTTGCTCTGGCCTATGTGTCTCCAGATATATTATATATTTGAAAATTAAATAAGAAACGTACTCCTGTATATGAAGCTACATTTTTAAAGTGGGCATATTCCATAATTGAGAATCTTTTTAATATAGGGATAGAAAAAAGGCGAGTTTTCCCAAAATGTAACTATGCATTTTTATGTCGTTCAAGTAATATGATCAGAGTACCAAACTACTAGCTTTAATAAAATGATAATACGCTTTAAAATATTGCCATTGATAAGGAAAGGCATTTGGAATATTTGACAGTGAAGCCATGACTACAATTGACAATTTCATTAGTTATCAATACAAGTGAGAATTCAGAAGTAAGACCTCCCTTACTGAAAAATGCCAGAAAGAATTAGGCCATTTGCTAAGTCCAACTGAACCACAGTATGGCATATTGTCGATCCAATTAAAAATAACTACAGAGCAGAACTGGGTTTAGGCACTGCCTTTGCACAGTTTTAGAAAGGTGCCAAGTGACTGTTTTACTGGTGAAAATGAAGTTAATGGTTATAATTGTGGTGTTGTAGATGATGATATTATTGTACTATGGTAAACTGTATTAAAAGAGATAGAAACTATAAACAGAGAAAATAAAAAAAGTGGTTTTAATTTTCACAAAGTTTTGGATTCAAGCCTTATTTTTCATGTTTTAATTATTTTCATATTTTTGTCAACCCTCTTATATTGAGATTAGTGCTAAATAGAAGTTAAATATGGCAGTGAATTCCTTTTCTAGCTGAAAAACATAAAAGGTGACCTAATTTTCTCTGTTGCTAACATTCTCACAGTTGATTTCCTCAGATCTGGATTTCTTGATTCAATAACAGGGCCAAAGTGAATTTGAAATAACATCTGAACTAATTAGTGACAAGAACAGTTTGACTCTTCTCTTTGTTACAAGTGCCATTTTAAAGCTCTGACCTCTTAGTGTTAGGCTGAAGAGGTATAAATTGCATTAGACTGGTCCTCAAAGAACAGTAGTAATGGTAGCAGTAATTTCAGGGAAGAGTCGCTTCAATTTTCTGTATTACCTGCTTCTAACATCCACTTTAAAAATCTAGGCAGTTTTGCCCAAAACGTTGCCTGGTCAACCTTACAGGGCTGTACAAAGTGGGTTTCAAAGTAATTTCATTGCCTTTTATCTTTCCAAATATTTGTAATTTCTTCCAATCTCTGCTTATTATGGCTGAAACAAAATACACTAGAACAGTAAAGGAAGATTCACGAAAATGTCATTAAGAAATCTGCTCTGAGAGTTGAGCTAAACCAGCTACTCTAGGGCGCAAAAACTAAAGAAAAGGGTCTGAGGAATATTGCTCACTGTCCTGCTCTGTCGTGTCCTGAGACTACTCAAACATTTGGTAGTCTGGAAGGAGGAATTTAGCTGGCAATTGGACAGATATCTACATAGGACCCAGAGACCTGATTCCAGCATCTAGACTCTGTATTACTTTGCTGGAGCTGCTGAAACAAAGCACCTGAACTGGGCAGCCTAAAGAACAGAAAGTTATTATCTCATTTGTGGAGGTCAGAAGTCTGAAATCAAGGTGTTGGTAGGCAGGGTTGGTTCCTTCTTGGTCATCTTCTTCCTGTATATGTTATCTTCCCTTTGTACATGTCTGTCTTGGTGTCCAAATTTCCCTCACCCTTTTTTTTTCTTTTTTTGAGACAGAGTTTTGCTCTTGATGCCCAGGCTGGAGTGCAGTGGCACAATCTCGGCTCATCGCAAACTCTGCCTCCCAGGTTCAAGCAATTCTCCTGCCTCAGCCTCCCAAGTAACTGGGATTACAGGCACACACCACCACACCTGGCTAATTTTTGTATTTTTAGTAGAGATGGAGTTTCACTGTGCTGGTCACCCTGGTCTCCAACTCCTGACCTTGTGATCTGCCTGCCTCAGCCTCCCAAAGTTCTGGGATTACAGGCATGAGCCACTATGCCTGGCCCAAATTTCCCCCTTTTTATACAGACACCAGTTATATTGGATAATGGATCCATTCTACTCCAGTATGACTTCATTTTGACTTAACTAATCACATCTGAAATGACCTTATTTTCAAGTAAAGTCACATGTTGAGGTAGCAGGGATTAGGATTTCAACATGTGAGTTTTGAGGGAACTGTAATTCAACTCACAGCATATCTTAATTTCTTTCTTTCTTTCCTTCTTTCTCTTTCTTTCTTTCTCTTTCTTTCCTTTTTCTTTCTTTCTTTCTGCCTTTCTTTCTGTCTGTCTTTCTTTTCCTTTTTTTTTTTGAGATGGAGTCTCACTCTGTTGCCGAGGCTGGAGAGCAGTAGCACCATCTCAGCTCACTGCAACCTCCACCTCCCAGGTTCAAGCGATTCTCCTCCCTTAGCTTCCCAAGTAGGTGGGATTACAGGCATGCACTACCAAGCTGGCTCATTTTTGTATTTTTAGTAGAAAAGGGGTTTCGCCATGTTGGGCAGGCTGGTCTCAAACTCCTGACCTCAGGTGATTGGCCCACCTTGGCCTCCCAAAGTGCTGGGATTACAGGCATGAGCCACCATGCCCAGCCAATAGTTACTTTTTAAAAAATACTTTATTATGAAATGTATGACTTCAGGTGTACATGAATTTCCTGAAGCAGAATCATTTAAATCACCTGATGTATGGCAACATTTTGCCAGTGATGGTCATAGAGAAGCTTTTCAAATTCCTTGTATTGTTTGCTCAATGCATATTTTCTATAGACAAAACCAAAATGCTCTTCTGTTAGTCTATCTCCTGGCACAAGAATGGGTTCCTGCTACCAAGATAAATCCCTTAATCTTTGCATAGCTTTTGAGACTCAGGACTGGCTGGGATAGAATCAGAGGGCGGTAGGTACAGGCTCTAATCAAAAGGGGCTGATCTCACACAGAATGACTCCAAGCTTTGGGAATGCTGACCAGTGATTTCAGCATTGAAAGCAAAAAGGTTCAAATCATCATAATTCTCTCTTTCACAGATGTGAAGCCAGCCCCATGGGGATTACAGAGCTTCTAGAGTAGATAGCAAGCATCCTTGAAGTTTGGCACCAGGCAATTTTTAACCATCAGAACCACAAGATAGCATTGAGATAATCTAGTTCAGCAATTCTCATGCTCAATTTTGTGGAATAATAGTTCGCAGTTTGTACAGGACAAACAAATTAGATGTTTGATAAATGTTGGGTTAAATAAGTGTGAACAAATTTATTTCGTGGAAGATTGTTAGCACTTTACCACTGCAAATATGTATTGTGAATCTCCAAGAGAGAAAGAGACATAGTAATTTGGATTTTCTACAGTTTTTGACCATATGAGCTGTTAAAATTTCTTGCATTATTTCTAGGGAGTCAATATTTAGGTCTCAATGAACTAGTATTTTGTAGAACCTCGTATGGGAAGTATTAATCTAATCTCGTTCTCTCATTTTAGATATGCAGATATGTAGGCCCCTAGAAGTAAGGCATCTCAACAAAACGCTGAAGTTCAAAATCTTTGATTATTTTTCCCAAGGAAAATACATATAAACCAGCAGGAGCAGGAGCCAAAGCCATGGTCCTGATCCCAGCTCAGCGACCTTTCACACTGCTACAGGGTTTCTTGATGTACCTAAGTACTCCTGGATGTTTCGGTCAGATTTGATTTGCCTCAGAGAAGAGCCACTTAACCAGATAATTAAAATCACCTGGGGCATCACATTGTTTTGTTTTTAATTGAGCAACATATGCTAGTCGTCCTGAGACATCCTCTAGCCCTGTGGTTCCAAATTTGAGGGTACGTGAGAGCCACCTGAATTTTTGTTTAAAAATTCAGTCAGTTAATCCACAATTATGTATTGGAGTGCCTTCTGCAAATATAGCAGTGAATAAGACAGAGAAGAGTTACTGTGCTAGTGGAGTTTCAATTTTAGTACAAGGTGACAGACACTAAATGTTAAAAATAAAACATATTAATGTGATAGAAAATGTTTTGGTGAGGATGGGGGTTGCTTTAGCTTGGGGAGTCAAAGAAATCTGCTCCATGGAGGTGACACTTGAACTGAGACCGGAATAAGGGGGAACCATTCATGAGAAAGTTGGAAAATAAGAGATTCAGGCATAGGAAAAGCTGGGTATGGCTTTCTAATGAAGACATACTTGGCATGAGTCAGAGACTAAAAGAGGCTGGAGCATAAGGATCAAGGAGTAGGTAGAGAGACGAGCACTGAGGTTAGGTTCCTGGAATCCAGACCCAGAGACCGTGATTCAGTGGATCTGGGATGGACTCAGGAATCTGCCTTTCAAACAAGGGTACACATGTTTCTGACTCAGAATGGAAAACGTTTAAGGAAATTCTGCACGAATCCTTTGGGTGTCTGCCTACTCAACCAGAAGCATTTGCTGAGCACAGTGGGATCAGTACTCCCTTACTTACAGCTTGTATATCCAACTCAGTAACTGATTTGGGAAATTTAAAAACAGGGCATCGTGGAGTTTTACCATCTGCAAATAATTACAAGTTACTTCTAGCCTATGCCATTTGACATTTGGCATTGACCAGTACAGGGCAATTGACAGTCCCCAAGTAAGACTAAGTAATGTACTGCCCTTCTAATATGAAAGTGAACTAAAAGAAAATTAACAACATTTATAAGAAACATAAGAAACCCAAAATAATGAAGAAAAAATAGAAGAACTCGATGACTTGCTTTTTTTTTTTTTTTTGAGACAGAGTTTTGCTCTTGTTACCCAGGCTGGAGCGCAATGGCGTGATCTCAGCTCACCGCAACCTCCGCCTCCTGGGTTCAGGCAATTCTTCTGCCTCAGCCTCCTGAGTAGCTGGGATTACAGGCACGCATTACCATGCCCAGCTGATTTTTTGTATTTTTAGTAGAGACGGGGTTTCACCATGTTGACCAGGATGTTCTCTATCTCTTGACCTCGTGATCCACCTGCCTCGGCTTCCCAAAGTGCTGGGATTACAGGCGTGAGCCACCGTGCCCGGCCAACTTGCATTTTTAAACTTAATTATTCGGTATTAGCATTTTTTTCTTGAGATAAAAAGAATACAATGAAATAAAAAAGCTTTAATGGGGAAAAAATGTGGAACTCTATTATGGAATATAACATTATTATATTCTGTCTATGATCTTTAGATGACTATCCACATTCTGATGCCTTTTGTAAGACAGAGGCCTGGGTGTGGAGATGCATCATGTTGGCACACAACAAAGGAAACATTTTTAGCCACAAGGGAATGTAACAAAAGACCTTACATTCTGGCCTTCTATGTTTTATGGTAACCTACAATCAAAAGGCACTTAAATGTTCCTGGTACATGTCTGCACTGTCTTCACTGAAACTCAAGCGGCAGCAACAGAAAGGAAAACTGTATCAACCTAGCCAATATGACAGATAGCAGTTTGACTCAGAAATTGATATGGAGTGTATCTGGCTGTGACCATCAATCAGTGCATTCACTGCTTTTTCTTCTTAAACTTGTATAATTTCCAGAATGATCCATAATCCTTCACCTTATAGAGTTAACTCACCCTATTCTAAATTGACTATACCATGATATCCTCTGGCTCCTTATCTATGGGGTCTGTATTTCCATGTACCAAGCATTTAATAATACATGGTACAGTTAGAATGCTAGAGAGAATAAGAGAGTTCCGTTATTTTCTGCTGTTTTTTTAATCAGCCCTATTCTTTCTCTTTGTCTCAAGAAAAAGCATATATGTAATAATTAAATATTAAAATTATCCAATTACTTTTCATCTATTATTTTAGATAAAGCTTCCTGGCATGTTTCTCAACAGAATTAAGTATTTTCTTTTCATCCTCAGAAACCAAAGTGCCTCTGTCCTGAAGTTAACATTTATGCCAAACCAAAGAAAGGCACACATTTATAGTGAGAATAAAATTGATGGTTAGAGACCTAAGTTCTAGCCCTAGTTATTTCATCTTATATTCATAAGACCATACAAAATGTCAGTTAATGCTGTGCCATCTTAGTTTCCTTACTCATAAATTAAGGATACTAATATGTTTTCTATTCCTCACATGTCTGAGTTCAATATCAAAACAGATTTTTTTCAAATGTGACAGCTAGTGTACTTCAAAAATCACAAATACAATATAAAAATATCAGCTATTAAAATCATTTCGCTTAAAGAAAAAAGAAAGCAGCCTGGCAGTTGATTGCTAGATTATGACACTCATATGCGTATTACTTAAGTTACGCAATATGTATTAAAGAGAAAATAAAAATTAGTAAAATTAATTTTTAAATGATAAAGTACAAATATGTGTGATATTGTTAGAATATGTAAAATTATAGTTGGTATCATGATGAATATGAAGAATTATACTATGCAAAGAGGAAACACCATCATATAGATATGTTATTTCTCTATATGCATATATAAAAATACAACCCCAGCAAAGTTAAACATTATATCACATGGCCTTACATAACCATACAAGAAACAGATGACATAGCCAATCTATTAAACAGCAAATGTAATGTACTAGATAAAATGGGATCCCTGCTTTAATGTAATATAGAACTAGTTGGAGTTATGTGTTACACCAGTGATACCTGTGAGCCATCATCTCAACTCTTCGAGCACTTTGAGCTAAACCAACTTCATATGGAAATTTATGTGGCCAATATTCTTACTAAAGATGTTACCATTCTATTCTATGTTTTATTTCTGCTATGAAACTACCCAAATACTATCAATTCGAAAATTTGGTGAATCTATAAGTGGATGAGAAAAATAAAATAAAATCAATTATCCTGGGTTGACTGATAATCTAAATCAACAAATAGCCAAATGTTGTTAAGTGCAATGTTTAAATACTTTACATCCTCACACAACTGTCATGCTGTTGTTATTCTTATTCTCACATGAGGAAACCCAGAGGATTACGTCACCAGGAGGACAATTAGAGAGGCAGAGTTGGGCTTCAAATTTAATTTCTCGTGACTCCAGTGCCCACAGCTTCAGCTACTAATATATTCTGACAACTGTAGTTAGAGATTTGATATAACTTTATTTAAGAAAATATCTTAGGTAGTATTGTATTTAATAAAAATAACAACTAAAATAATTGGGAAAGTCTGGACTGAAAAAATATGAATCAAAGGAACAAATTACAAAGTAATAATTTCTCCAAAAGAAAATTCAAATGAGTAAGATATAACTAATATTTCTCAAAATATAAATGGGTCAATCATAGTACTCAAATTTTGGAGAATTAGTACATGAATTTGCAATAAGTTCCACCCTTACCCAAGTAAATTAAAATAGATTTGCCATTCTACATATATTAAATTAAAAATTTTTATACCTGATGCTTGCAAAGATGAATTTGAAGCTCTGACATCATGTCATTATACAATCTTTCTTTGAAAGCATATCGACATTCATGTCAATGTCTTTATCATTTGATCTAGTAATCCCACTCATAGGTATGTATCCTAAGGAAACATCTCACCAAGAAAGAACTATATTCCCAAAGATGTTCATTAAACTATTATAATGAGGAAAAAATAGAAATAAACTAAATGTCAAACAAAAGGGGAATGACTGTGTACATTATAATGCATCAACCCAGTGATATTTCGTGCAGTCATTAAAAATGATAAATATAAGCCAGGCGCGGTGGCTCATGCCTGTAATCCCAGCACTTTGGGAGGCCGAGGCGGGTGGATCGCAAGGTCAAGAGATCGAGACCATCCTGGTCAACACGTTGAAACCCCGTCTCTACTAAAAATACAAAAAATTAGCTGGGCATGGTGGCGCGTGCCTGTAATCCCAGCTACTCAGGAGGCTGAGGCATGAGAATTGCCTGAACCCAGGAGGCGAAGGTTGCGGTGAGCCGAGATCGCGCCATTGCACTCCAGCCTGGGTAACAAGAGCGAAACTCCGTCTCAAAAAAAAAAAAAAATGATAAATATAAAAGACTATATAGCAACATGGAATAATTTAATGATTTAATGGAGTGAAATAAGCTATAATATTTTATATATATTATGATTAAATAATAAAAATATAAATGAAAGCTGAAAATACCATGAGGTAAACTTAAAAAGAAGAACATACACTAAGATAATGTTACTTTTGTTCGGTGTATACATTTTTTACTTTTTATTTAATACATATTTTTAATGAGGAGTTTATATGTTAATGCTTTAGAATAATTTTTCAAATTTATTTTTCATTGATTTTAATTTGTCCAGGAGGAATAACTGGCTGGTACAAGCCAGTGTATTTGTTTTGAGTAAGTTGGTTTAAACAAAGGGCAACACCACATTACTTCTAAATCTTTAGGTCCTTAACACATCATACTTCAATCCAGAAGATGAGATGGAAGCAAATGCACGCTACTGCTACCACTTAGGAGCTGAAGGTTAACCTCAGAGGTATAAATACAGTTATTGATTAGGTGCCAGATGGAAAATGTTACTTAAATCCATTGAACATGTTGAGTATTCTTATATTTAAAACACTTTGGTAGGCTCAAAGAAATGCTCTAGGGGCTCATAATCTACCCATCTAGACAGATGCACAAGCAGTCAATAACAGGATACGGTGATAGGACTAGGATAGTGACACAAAAGTACTCTTGATATTTAGGAAATAGTATGTCCCTCCAGTAACCTTCAGAAGACTCCCAGTTCCATGGTAATCTCGGAAAATTCTGCGTTGTGTACCAGGCTTAGCATATGCTATTAATATGTTATAACAGATCATACTTTACATACTGGTGCTCAATTACACTGACCTTAGCTGTTGTTAATCTCATTGGTGTCTTCACATTGCCACTTCTTTTGACCTCTTTTCCATTTGCCCTTCTTATCCTCACACCTCTTCTCTTCACTGTAGATTCTATCAGCCATTTTAATAAACTCTTATGTTTAATAATCCTCTTACCTTGTATGTTGTGCCCACCTTGTACTCTACATTTCATTCTTTCCCATTTATTAATACTTTTCTTATTTTATGTATCTTTAATATTTCCCTATTTCTTGGATTATTCCTATCCTCTAACATGCCCAAGTGTTTCTCATCAAACAAAGTCACCTCTTGGTATCCCATATTTTCCTTTAGCTACTGCTGTGACTATTTCTCTTTGTAATCTGTTTTTGTGGGAGAGTTATCTACATTGCTAACCAAGCCCTCCACAGTTCCTGTTTCCCCATTCACTCCTCAATTTATTCTAATCTGACTTAATCCCCCTTCCCACTACTTGCCTCCGTTGTCCTTAGTATATCAGTGAAACAGCTTCAGACAAGGTCACCAATGTATTCAGTTGCTCATTAAAATGGATATTTTACTCATTCTCGATTCTTTTCTTTTTTATGAGACAGAATCTTACTCTGTTACCCAGGATGGCGTGTGGTGGCATAATCCTGGCACACTGCAACCTCTGCCACCAGGATTAAAGCAATTCTTGTGCCTCAGCCTCCCGGGTAGCTGGGATTAAAGACATCTGCAACCGTAACTGGCTAATTTTTTTTTTTAATAGAGACAGTGTTTCACCATGTTCGCCAGGCTGCTCTCAAACTGCTGACCCCACTTGCCTAGACCTCTCAAAGTGCTGGGATTACAGATGTGAGCCACCATGCCCGGCCTCATTTTACTCGATTCTCAGCAATATTTGACCACTGCTTTCTTAAATGCTTTTCTTCCCTTGGCTTTAATGACATTACATTCTTTTGATTTTTCTTCTTCTTGACTGCTACTTTTGGTCCTTATTAATTGGCTAGTCCATGGGTACCCACTCCTTAAATGCTGAAGTCTCTCAATTCTAGATGCTAAGCCCCTTAACCTTTTCTGTATGTAGTTTTAGATACCTCCATCAATAGTCATGACTTCATTTACCAGTTTCTTTAATTTTATCTATTTACTCAATATCTGCATTTGGATCTGCACATATCTTGCAAACTTAGCATGCCCATAACTAAACTAAAACTTTCCCTCCAAAACTGCTCTTTCTCTGTGTTATTCATCTTAGTGATTACACCAATATGTAATTATATAATCACTTATCTCCTATCCAATCTATCACAAGTGAAGATAGAGCCAATGCCAAAGACGGCAGAAGGGAAGAGACATTTGCTCCTTAGTGGCATTGTCTGATGAAGGCTTGAATGAAGTCAGACTGATGCTAGACATTACTATTCCTTGAATCAACAAAAACATTTATTTGTTACTTGTAAAACCATGTAGTCATGACCTATTATCTTTTCCTTATCTCTCATAAACATTGACATCATTGATATTTTCTATTCCCTTGGCTTCAAGACAATTCTCTCCTGGTTTTCCTGTTGTTACCTTGCGTCTCCCTGCTGCTCTACTGTCATTCTCATTCTCCTTCAAGCCACAAAATGTTGACATTCCTATAAGACCGCTCCTCAGCTCTCTCTCCTTTCCTCACTTGATGTTTTCTCCTGAAGTGATCTCACCCATGCTCACAGATTCAATTATCATCTAGTCACAACTGATTCACACAGTTATATCTCTAGACCATAATACTCTTTCAAGTTCCAAATTTACTTAACCAACTGCTTACTTTACATCTCTTCTTGGGTATCTTAAAGACATCTCAAACTCAACATGGCCCAAACTGAATGCATAATTTTCCTTCCCTCACTCTCTCAGAGTTTGGACTTTGTCCATTTTTTTTTCCTATGTCAATAAATAGCACCGCTAGACTTCCACAAACACAAACCTTCTTGTTGATGTCATCCTTGGAACCTCTGTCTTCTAATATAAAAATTGTTAATTCCTGCTTAAAATCTTCAGAGACTACCTATTTCTTTGGGGCTTAAGAAACTCCTTAACTTACTGTACATGATCCTGCAGATTCCAACTGCTACCTGCCTTGTCAACTCAGATAAAGCTGCCCTTCACTTTTTGCACTCTGCCTACAGTTACACTTGATTTTTGTCTATCCTTCACCATGATTCCTCACATTAGAGTCTTTGCACGTGCCTTTCCCCCACCTCCACTCCCATATAAGACATGTTTCCCTCTCCTATTTGCTTAACTGCCATCTGGTCATACTTCAGATTTCAACTGAAATGTTATTTTCTCAGAGAAGACTTTTCTGACCTACTTGGCAATGCCAAATATTCCCATCATAAGTTCACATAGTATGAATCTCTTTCTATTGTAGTATTTGCCATAGTTACATGGGGTGTGTGTGTGTGTGTATGTGTGTGTGTGTGTTTGTCCTACACCTCAGTAGTCTGTAAATTATTTTATAAAATAAGTACTTTGACTACGTTTGCTCACAATTCTGTCTGTAGTACTTAGCATCGTGCCTGGCACATAATAGGCATTCGTATTTGTTAAATGAAAGAATGCATGAAGAATGAATGACTGAGTAAATTTTTTTCTGTAGTGCTCAAAAGGTTGAGTTTGAACCTAGACACAAGTCAGTGAAGTGAAAATATACACACTGAATAAATTGGCAAGTGGCTAAAAATATCAAATTATTAAGAGGTTTAAAAAGTATCCATAAGGAAAGATGGATAGAACTGCCAATGTTTACTTGAGAAAATGACAGCCTAGAAACATGAAAGGTCATAGCCTTCTTAAGGGCACATGCCAGGGAAAGAATCATTGACTTGTAGAAAATTATCTTCAATATAGCCCAGAAAAACAAAATGAAATGAAGACAATCAGAGAAGCTCATGGTAAGATACATTTGTTCATGGTAGTCAATCAGCAAAATTAATAACTAGAACTCATAAACACTTATTGGAAAAAGTGCTGATTGAGAACCAGAAAATCTGGGTTTCAGTTCCAGCTTTGCTATTACCTCCAGCTTGACTGGTTAAATCACTGAAATATGCTGACCCACATCTTCATCAGTGCATTGTCTGTAACAGCTCCAAAATTCTGATCCTGTTCTTCCAAGAGAGTTTTACATGCAATTAGGCTACCCAAAGCTAGGGACATTCATTGTTGTACTCCCCAGGGTCTAGAATGGAAACTTGTACTTCGCTAGTCTATATTGTCAAGCCTGTAGACTAATTTATCCTGTAGCCAATACTTAGACTATCTTGGATCAATAAATCTCTTATAAAAGTTTATGCAAAATTTTGTGGTATAGTTTAAATGGGCATTTTTCAGGAAAGGAGGAGAGCAATACATTTTGCAATATAGTTGAATAACAGAATAAAAACCCTGAATGTAGAGTTGTAGAATATTTATGTTATCTCCACAACTCCAGTTGTACACAGTGCATATCACTCAGTTGGGATTGCTCTGATTTATAACCACCTAGCCCACTTGGTATAGTAGATAAATAGTCAGTTAGTAAATATAGCAGATCTACCAATGCTGTATTAGATGCTGAGGATACAGCAGTGGTGATCAGATTTAGAAACATTAGTGAGCAAGATGTATAACTGCCCTCAAGAAACTTCATTTCTAGTGGAAAGAAACGGAATCATCTCACACAAGAGAAAATCAATCATATAATAACATGAACATAAAAATGCCACCAAAAATATGATGAAAGGCAATGACTGGGGCAAGAAAATGATAATGTGGGAGGGAGTTGGTAGGGTGCTCAGTGAAGACCTGGGCATTCTTGTTCTGAGTAAAAAATGCACTAAAAGAGGAATTGGAAAGTATTATCTCAAGATAATATCTCACATAGGCCGTGCAATCTTGGGTAATGTCACATACCCTGTCTGAATCTCAATTTTCTCATCTTTTAAAAGAGATTCTATACTCATCTTCGTATACTTCAAATAACTATTACACTTTGAAGTTTTAGTATTAAGGTATTCACCTTCCTGAAAATCAATTGCATTTTTGTTCTGTGATCCATATTATCACTTGGTTTGCACAGCACCAAACTGTCAACTTTTTCTGATACAATAATTCTTGTCTTGTCATTCTCTCCTTCCCAGAATTCCCTTCCCTAATCAACCACTCTTTATTGATTGGAAAGGGAGGTGGCAGATAGGAGTGAAGGGCAACAAGGAGAGATTTGGAAGAGATCCCGGTGTTAAGCCTACCATGAAATATCCATGTGAACTCACTCCCTATTTTCCCTTAAGCCTCCAATTGGTGATTCATAAACTAGACTGTACTTAGTCCAAGGCATCCACAATTAATTTACCCAAAGACAGCTGTAAGTGTAAATGTGCACATCTTAAGAAAGTGGTTAAAATTCATTTCCATGATGCTGACACTGCCACAGACCCCAGCCCTAGAAACATGTAAACACCATTAAGCCAATTTTCTTTCAGTCTCTAGACTGGTGTGTCCTTGGGTCACCACTATATTTTGAACTCACTGAACCTAATAATAAATATTCAGGGTGGCATGTGAGAAAAGGGTTATTGGCTCTTGAATCAAAATAAGACTCGAAAGCCTAATAATTACGATTTATGACCCTTGACTTTACCTCTAGTTTCATCCATCTAGGAAATAAGACAATGAGACTATAAAATCAAATATATGCTTTCAATTATAAAGATTATACACTGGGACTGACAAAACAGAAAATAGGGCCTGCTGCAGGGAGTATTGTAAAACAAAGCATTCCTGTCTTTGCCAACATATGTAGCAAATTCTTCAAACTTATAAGACTCAGGAAGCAATCTTAAAGTTTTCTTTGAAGTCCTCCCAAAAGTAACCACTTCATCCTTTCAACTGTTCAAGTATTTTATTCCCATATTTCTAAAAAGCTTTTCCACCTCTTCCCACCTCAAATCACAATTCTTTTAAAAAACATGTTTTAGTTCTTCACCAGAGTAAAATACTAAAGATTAGAATTTGTGACTGTTTTACCTTTTCTCAACGATGTTCTCTCTGGAGACTTGTATATAGTAAATGCTTAATAATTATTTGTCAGAAGAATGAATGAGTCAAATTTCAAGGACTCTTATAAGTAAAAGCAAATTTGTGTTATAAAAATACCAATGTAGTATGAAGAGTCCTAAAATAAATATTTCTTAAGCAATGTTGAAAAAAAATACATGAGAATTTACCTTAAAAATTTTTATTTATTTATTTTTTTTGAGGTGGAATCTTGCTCTGTCACCCAGGCTGGAATGCAATGGCACAGTCTCAGGTTATCGCAACTTCCACCTCCCAGGTTCAAGCAATTCTCCTGCCTCAGCTTCCCGAGTAGCTGGGATTAGAGATGCTCGCCACTACATCTGGCTAATTTTTGTATTTTTAGTAGAGATGGAGTTTCACCATGTTGGCCGGGATGGTCTCGATCTCCTGACCTTGTGACCGCCTGCCTTGGCCTCCCAAAGTGCTGGGATTACAGGCATGCACCATCGCGCCTGGCCTCCAAAACCTTTTTTTAGGAATGAAGTAAATCTTTCATCAAATACCCTCCTAAAACTTTACAATTTTATCTTTCAGCCTCTCTTGATCCTAAATGCACAATAAGACTTTTATTAACTGTAATTGCTCTTTGATCAGACTTTTGATTATTTATCCTGAGGCTACATTGTAGATTCCAAGTTGTTCTGCACAGTTGTAATTGCCATATGTTTTCATTAATCTAATTCTGTTAGCTGGCTGTTTACTGAGTGATCTTAGTGTCAATCAATTATCCTGTTAGCCCATGCATCAGAACAATTAGAATAGGGTTTAGTTCTCAAGGTGTAGTCATTAGAGTATTTTATTACATTTTCAGCCTATTAAAGGGTAACCAGAAAATTACAAATAGTATACTTTTGAATGTGGTTTTATCACTAATACTAAGCATAAAACTACTGGGGACTCATTTGTGTAGCCAACGTTATTAGTATCAAATAATTGGGTCCTGGAAAATATCATTAAATACTTGAAAAATGAAGTCATATAGATCTCAGTAAACGAAAGTATAATCAATTTAATTAGACTTTTCTTTCAAATACACTAGAAACCAGATTCTCCAGTTAACAAAGAATTTGTCTTTTACTAGTCTACTACATTTGATGTGGCTTCCTAGCAACATTCCTCAAAGAAACATGTAAAGTGTTTCCAAAAAACAAAAACTTGTTATTATGTATTTATTCAAAGTTCCTACAGAGTTTGACTAATATGCATTTCCCTGCACACATTACTTTGCTTCTTGGTTTATTCTTCCTCCCTTCCTCTGTTTCTTTCATCAAAGTAGCCTTACGCTGCTGAAGATGGTGCAAAGAAAGGAAAAGAACAGTACTCCTGGCAGACAGGCTTGTGGCAAGGGACTAAAACAAAGTGTTTTGGCTACTAAGGGGCCAATTGTCACACAGTACAGCACAATAGACTAATCAGAACTACCATTTCTTATATGTATACTTAGAAATTTATTCCATTTCCCACAATGATAATACACATTTGTTAATTATTTCAATATGCCAGAGACTGTTCTAAAGACTTCCGATGTATTGAGTCACGTAGACTTTACAAGTATACTATGAGTATGTTACTACTAGGTATTCTTATTTTACAGATGAAGAAACTGAGACATGGAGAGGTTAAATATTAGTAGTTTGCAAAAGACAATAAGTGGCAGTGCTGTGATTTAAACACAGAACATGTGCTTTAAATCGCTAAACTCTGACAGTGGTTCTTAGATTCCACAGCGTGCAGGAGAATCATCAGGAGGGCTTGTTAAAACAGATTATTGGCCAGGTGCGGTGGCTCATGCCTGTAATCCTAGCACTTTAGGAGGCCAAGGCAGGTGGATCACCTAAGGTCAGGAGTTCGAGACAAGCCTGACCAACATGGAGAAACTCCGTCTCTACAAAAATTAGGTGTAGTAGTGGGCGCCTGTAATCCCAGCTACTCAGGAGTCTGAGGCAGGAGAATCACTTCAACCTGTAGGGTAGAGGTTGCAGTGAGCTGAGATAGTGCCATTGCACTCCAGCCTGGGCAAAAAGAGAGAAACTCCATCTCAAAAAAAAAAAAAAGAAAAGAAAAGAAAAGAAACACAGACTGATGGGCTCCACCCCTAGAGTTTCTGATTCAAGAAGTCTGGTTGAGACTAATGGAGTTGGATTTATAACAAGTTCACCACAGATACTGATGCTATTACCTCGGGGACCACATTTTGAGAACTAGTTACTCTGTTTCATTCCAAACCTCTCTCCATTTTTAATCTTCCAATCTAATCACTGCCTCACCAGGACTCCTAACTCACAGAAGGGAAGCTCATCAATTCCCAGAGAAAATAAGGCTCACCAAGTCAAATTTCTCCTCATTTATTTCTGTTCTTTTATCTCTTTCCTCCAACTAAATTTTGTCACTATCTTTTCTCGTTTTTATCTCTTTCTCTTCTACATGTGTGAAAGTCTTTCTCCTAAATGTTGATTCTATCCACTCATACTTCTTTGGGACCTTACTGAACCAAAGGTACCAGAATGCCAAATAAGTGTGATTTGTATATTACTAAAATTCAACTTTATTTCTATGTTCTTCTGTTCCTTTGCATTTATTCACTGGAGGAGTCCCTCTCCTCCACAACCACCATTGTAGAGCTCAAAGCAGCCTT
Organism: Aotus nancymaae; assembly: GCF_030222135.1. Taxonomy (NCBI): domain Eukaryota; kingdom Metazoa; phylum Chordata; class Mammalia; order Primates; family Aotidae; genus Aotus; species Aotus nancymaae. The sequence continues at coordinate 14,325,311 of NW_026988431.1, forward strand.
GTGACTTTTCTGGTCATTTGCAGGTAGTAGAAAAACCTAATCGCTTTAAGTTACATATAATAAACCATTAAGTAGTAAGCCAGTTCTAAATAATAATCAAAACTCTGTACTCTTCTCCAAGCTGAAGCTTCCGCTGCAGGCAGGCAGGTCTCCTGCCTTCAGGAGGGGAATGTGGTTGTCTTTCTTTCTTACTCTCTCCTCTCCCATTAGGAAAAGAAAGGTGGGATATTCTTACTTTGTTAATGTTCTTTTTAAGATGCTTTATGCCCTGTATCCTGTCATATGCTTAAAACTGGCTCTTTCTTGGTGGGACCTTCTGTGGGCTCTTCAGAAGCTGTTCCTCAGCTGGGTACTTTCCATTGAACTCCCATGCTGTGAATTGCACCCACGTGACTGCTGGTTTCCTGGAGTCCCCTCTCCGTAGTCTTCTGTATCTCATTACTGTCCTAAGCAGTCCATTTGCACAAGAGTCAGAACAACTGTATAACAATTCTCAGTTGTAGTCCCTACTTGATTCGAAGGTAAATCCTTACATATCCTTGGCCCCGACACATTCTGGAAAGACATTTACTTTTTATACGTGCATAAGTCTTAACTTTTTGGTATGAGTTAGGCACCTTTGTGCCCTGTGATTGCAAGAAACCCATGTCATGGTCCCGGGGAAGCCCAAGCAACCTAAATCAACAGCTCAGCCATCTCAGTGGTTTCATGCCTTACTACAGAATTTCACAAATACTGTTTCTCAGTGTTTGGGGAAAATTTTTTAACTAAAATTTCTATTACAAAATTATTCCTCATTATCTTGTGTATGTGTTCTCCTTAATCAGCTCTTTTCCTGCAATGTGATAATACACTCAAATTAAAACTAAAAGTCCTTAAGTTTTCCTCTCAGCATCATCGTCAGCAGCAGCAGCAATAACAACATCCTCTGTCTGTCTGTCTGTCTGTCTGTCTCTCTCTCCTTTTCAGACAAATCTCTAGACTCTCCTTGTCTCAGTCACTTCCTATTCTAGGAAAAACTTGATTTTTCCTTTTCCTTAATGAACGTGGGCAGTGACTTCCAGTGGCTCCTTCTTGTGGATATTTTCTTTCTCTTTATTTTATTTTATTTTTATTTATTATTTTTAATTTTTTAAAGACGAGGTTTCACCATGTTGGTCAGGCTGGTCTTGAATTCCCGACCTCAGGTGATCCGCCCGCCTTGGCCTCCAAAGTGCTTGGATTACAGGCGTGAGCCACCACGCCTGGCCATATCTTGTGAATATTTTCTAGCATTATCACAACCGACATCTCATTGGCAATCAGTATTATAAACAATCAGTATTATAAACAATTTCTTTCCTGGAAATCATCTTCTTTGACTTTTGTAACACCATTTTCTCTTATATCCCTTTATGATTCCATCTTCATCATTCAGGGATTTTATTTTATTTTTCCAGATCCTTTTCGAATAATAGTGAATGCACACAGTTTTTCACCTTTGCATCTTCTTGTCTATCTCCTCTATGCAGGCAGTTTTGTCATTCACTCACAGTTTCACCTTTCCTCACAGCATTGCTGATAGTTCACAGACTAATAGGGATTCCATTGGATCTCCGCTTGCTGTTTCAAATTTAACATTTCTGAAACACCAAATCCAAACCAATCGTTCTTCCTATATTTCTGGTGAATTCTCCCAGAGCACTCTACTCCCCCATTACTTCCAGTGTTCAGTCTTCAATTCTACTTTTTAAGAAGTGGACGTAGCAGCCAGAATCAGCAGCAACAGTTTCTCTTTACTGCTCAGTAACGATGTACCAGGCAGGTATTTTGCAGATAAGGACACTTAGGTTTAGAGGTTAAATAACATGCTTAAGTCACATAACTCTTAGTTGGCAAGGCCTAGATTTAAACCCAGGTTTAGGCAGGTCCTTTTAGCCACTATGCTATACTGTGTTCTTCTAATAGCTTTGGAATCTACCCCTTAAATCCTCAAGCTTTAATTCACGCTTGAATACTCTGGATAAATCCAACTTTTTTTTTTTTTTTTTTTTTTTTTTTTTGGTAAGCAAAGCCCTTCATTATCTGGCTTCCACATCCCTTCCTACTTAATCTCCTCCTACCTACCCATAAAACATCTGGACTTCAGCCACACTGAACTTCTTGCATTTGGATTCAACTCTCCTTAAATTGCCATTCCTTCTAGCTAAAATGCCCTTCACCTGATTAACAACTAAATGGCCTTTGGGGCTCAGGCCAACGAGGTGACTGTCCTATGTTTTCACAAAGCACCCTGGACATTTTCTCTCATTGCATTTGCCACAAAATATTACTGGTCTTTACTGATGTTTACTTGTTTCACCTTCCACTAAACTAATGGTTTGTTAGTCTTTAGCAACAAGGACTGCACTTATCACATCATAGGTGCTCAGTAGATTAAAGGACTCATATAAATGGTTTTGTATTGGGAAAACACCAATCTTAATAGCTTTCACTCTTTTAGATGTCAAAATATATGAAAGTAGTTAAAAAAGAAACTGTATCAGAAACCCAACACTTGATATACACATATTTGATGAATATCAAGTTCATATAAGTGAACGAGTATGCAGTTTATTTAAAAATATTGCAGTGATAACAAAAATAGACAATTAAAGGTTTTATTTTATGGTTAAATTTGTTTTATGCCCAAATATCTTCTCCATGCTTTATGAAGCAGAACTCTGAGATTTCAAGTAAGTGAATGGGCAATTACTTGGAATGAGTCAAAACTTTTTTTTTGGTAGCAATTTTGATTCTACTCAGAGGTGCTCTTCTGTATGAAAGTGTGACAATAAAAATCAAGTTGCCAGATTTTCATAATAAATGTAAGTTTTGCCATAGACTTCTATTAGATTTAAAGAATATGGATTGCTTTCAACAGCATAGAATATTGGCACTCCAGATAGTCATCACAGAATCCAGCCCGGAACTGACTATAACTTAATCCTAAAACAAGCTCACATAAGTCAAGGATATTTGAGATAGACTCTCGGTGGACAGGCCAAACCTTGCTCTAGTTTTATATATGTTGTCAATGTGTTCATTTAGTATCTAAATTATCTAAATTCTAGATAATGCCACTATATTTACTAGTGATATTTAATTTTTAGTGTTTATAAATGAGTAATATAAGAATATTAAAATATTTTTCCTTTTCCTATAAAATACCTAGCTAATTATGTTACTTTAAAAACCCTTTGTAGAGATTTATACAATAGATTTTACTTAGAATTCAGTACTAGGAAATAATCTATTTCTTCAAATGAACTGGTATGCGTTCCTTTATCAAAAAATTAAAATCCTATCATGTGGCATATTATCCATATGGTTTTGACTGAAGGAAAATCAAAACATCTTAGAATTTATTTCTGATTCCCTCTGTTTGGTCACATTTTGATGTTGAACTCATCCTTCAATCTTTTTTTAGACAATAAGTAGAATATACAAATAAACAAAATGAAATAATTTTTATCAACAAATTAACAGTAACAAAAAAATTTCTTTTAAAAATCTTCTTACATATCCTTTTCTCATCCAAGTAACAAACTGGTAATGTTAAAGATGATTTTTAGGCTGGGCATGGCAGCTTATGCTTGTAATCTCAGCACTTTGAGAGGCCGAGGTGGGCAGATCATTTGAGGCCAGAAGTTTGAGACCAGCCTGGCCAAGAAAGTAAAAACCCCATCTCTACTAAAACTACAAAAAATAGCCAGGCATGATGGTGTGCATCTGTAATCTCAGCTACTCTGGAGGCTGAGGCAGAAGAAATACATGAACCTGGAAGGTGGAGGTTGCAATGAGCTGAGATTGCGACATTGCACTCCAGCCTGGGCGACAGAGGAAGGCTCCGTCTCAAAAAAAAAAAAATTCAGTAATTGTGGGGTGTTAGAGAATGTGAACACATCAAAGTTTATTCTGTGATAATTTTCCAGAAAGCCTAGGACTCAGTAAGGCATTCATTTTATATCTTCTTGCTATAAAGTTTTTCTTTTTTCTGATTAACATGCTTTATTATAAGCGTCATCCAGTATTTTGTCAAAAAAGCAAAAATTGTCATTGACTCATTTTTTATAACTGCTAAATATTCTATAGGGCTATAATTGGTTGAAGGCTAGATATAGATATAGAAATAAATATAGATACAGATACATTCCATAATCAGTTGTTTTTAAAATTAGGTTTAATTATTTCTGAAAAGCAAAACTGCAGTAATCACATTGCTTGTGTGAAAGATAAAATAATTGTTCAAAATTAAGTCATTATTTAAAATATTCCTTTTTTATAGGGTGAAAAGAAGTTCTTGATAATAAATAAACAAGATCAGGTGTTTTGCACTTGAAAAGTATATAAACTATAAGATCTATTCTAAATCTTTACAACTGAAAAACTCCAAGATGTTTTCAAGGATTTGCAGAATTCTTAAAATGAAATTTTACATTTTATTGTAATTTAGAAAAGAAAAACACACAAGTCTGAACCATACAACCTTTCAGGGATAAAGTTCAAAACTCCAGCAAACTCTGGACAGTTGCATTTGAATTATGTTACTGGAACACACAACAGCTACCAATAAAGTTCAAAGGCCCTGAATCCAGTTTGCTTAATGTGAAAAAATTAAACTTGAATACGTTCTAATCAATTTTGCTGGTTTGGGAAGCCTTCATGTTATGGCTAAGCTTCATGTCAAATTTCTAATAAAGAAAAATGAAATATATAAAGAAACAGGAATGAGGATGAAATAACATAATGTATTCCCTGGATCTTTTCTTATTTCTTAGCTCTTCTGAACATAAAGGTTCATTGGTCTGACAAGTTCATAGATAGAATAAAGCAAAAGGAAACAGGATAAAATGCATTTCAGAAGAACTGAGAATTATAGTAGACCTAAAAAATAAAAAGTAAGAATTATAGAGAGCATGCCAAAGAAAAGAGAAACTAAATAAACATTTCTGAGAAGCTAAATTATATGGTAATGTGAAAACGTAAACAGAGGTTACAGGGTAGTTTGGGGTAACTTAGGACTGAAAAATAGCCTGTGAGGACACTAAGGGTCAGATTTTGACAAGAATTCCTTTTTAGTAGAAATATTAGTTGTGTTCAGATCAATGCAATAAAGGCATATCTACATCTATTTCAAAAGGAAAGCATGCCATTATTCATCTCTATAGAGCTACCTTATTATAGTTCGGGCAAGTGTGCTAGAGTTTGCATAGCACAGTCACTACAAGGGAGCCACACAAGTTCTGATTGCTGTGCACCAGCATGGTCTGTTTGCTGCTATCACTGTCCACCAGTCGGAAGTTATGCCACATTGCTTAAAGGCCTTAGAGTACTTCTTTTGCCTACTGTGCTTACAATCACTCCATTTCAGCTAGTCTATCAGCTGCTTCACCACCCTGCTGATATCCATCTTCCACACATGTCCAGCTCAGTAAATCTGAATTTCAGTGAGCCTGACTTCCATGCTGATGTCCTGGGATCCTGCTGTTGTTGACCTTGTCTTATCGTTAGATGTTAAGTATGACTTGTAGGCAAAGTTGGTGAAACTGTTACAGAAACTATATGAATTTTTCTCAAATTTTAGTCTCAAATTCATTTACTAAAGATATTTGAACATCGCCATCATTTACAGACCTTTCTCTTTGAATAAACCTAAAAACTTGGTTCATGTTATAGGGTGTACATTTACCTTGCAAAATACATTCTGGTTCAGCAAACCACTTTCAGCTTGGGGATTTACCGAGGAATATTACCAAGACTGCGATGCACTACAACGATGCTATTTTAAGAAAAGGTTTTGGCCGGGCGCAGTGGCTCAGGCCTATAATCCCAGCACTTTGGGAGGCCGAGGCGGGTGGATCACGAGGTCAAGAGATTGAGACCATCCTGGTCAACATGGTGAAACCCCATCTCTACTAAAAATACAAAAATTTAGCTGGGCATGGTGGCGCGTGCCTGTAGTCCCAGCTACTCGGGAGGCTGAGGCAGAAGAATTGCCTGAACCCAGGAGGCGGAGGTTGCGGTGAGCCGAGATCGCGCCATTGCACTCCAGCCTGGGTAACAAGAGCAAAACTCCATCTCAAAAAAAAAAAAAAGAAAAGGTTTTGTCTATTTTTATATAACGCTTTATTCAACTTTGGTCTTTCTAAATATATCAAATCATCAAGGTTGATACTGCTGATTAATCAGGCATCATAACTTACCAAGTTCACTTATCACTATGTCTGGCAATACATGGTCGATGGAGTCAGTGTAAGAAATGAGTATGTGCTTTCAGTGACTAGCTGCGGCATCTGAATATTCTTAAACTAATATCTTCAACTTTCCATTTTTTATGTAATTAAAAAATAGGTGGCACAAACAATTCATGTACTTTCTTAGTTTATTGTTTAATTATCTTTATGTCCTTTGTTAAATAACACAGTAACATGTTTCTAATCTCAGCCCCTTCAAGATTGACCAACTACTTCACAACAGTATTTCAAATCAAAACAAAAGAAAATCTCTCTTGGCATCTTTAGATTAGTCATATGTCGTATACTTTTTGGATTTGGGAAAATATGCCACCACCGGTAAGAGGAATGTGGTGAAGCAAGCTTTGAAAGACAGAGTTGTGGACTTTTTATTGGACCAAATATTTAATATTAAGCATGGGAAGGAGAGATTTTAGGCAAGTGGTCATTGGCTCTATGGTTACCAAAAGGGACAATAAACCAAATTGTTATGAAAATAATATTTATTTTGAATATCAGTTGGTGCTAACCAAAGTTAAAATCTTTCATTCTTATAAAGAAAAGGTAAATACCAATGAGCTGCACAACATTCAGATATTCCCAAAATATGAACGAGCCTGCTTAAAAGATAGATATTTGTACTGACAACACCTGTTCCTCAAAATATATACATAAACACATGTATATAATATAAAAATGTGTATATTTATATACTGAAAAATTATCTTTTACAGTGTTAGTATGGATAGAATGTATATGTACATTCAAACAGCTAAAGAGAAAAAAAGGCATCTTTTAGGGAGCTCTTAGCTCCTTTGATGTGGCAAATGCACCTTTATTTCAGAGAAAGATAAGTATTTGTGTTCAACAGATATCTTTACAATTTGGATATTGAATAAAAGATCCTGAGAAAGAGAAAATCCAGTCTAGAAAATTCTCTTACAGTTGTGGAACAGTTTTACCTTTGAGATGATAATAAACGTCTAGGAAAGGGCCAGCCTGGTGGCTCATGCCTGTAATCCTAGCACTTTGGGAAACAGAGACGGGTGGATCACTTGAGATCAGGAGTTCGAGACCATTCTGGCATGGATGGTGAAACCCCATCTCTATTAAAAATTAAAAAAAAGAAAAAATAGGCCCAGCACCGTGGCTCACACCAGTAATCCCAGCTCTTCCGGAGGCTAAAGCGGGCGGATCACGAGGTCAAGAGACCAAGACCATCCTGGCCAATGTGGTGAAACCCCATCTGTACTAAAAAATACAAAAAATACAAAAATTAGCTGGGCGTGGTGGCGTGCACCTGTAGTCCCAGCTACTCGGGAGGCTGAGGCAGGAGAATTGCTTGAACCCCTGAGGAGGAGGTTGCAGTGAGCCGAGATCACGCCACTGCACTCCAGCCTGGCGCCTGGCAACAGAGCGAGACTCTGTCTCAAAAAAAAAAAAAAAAAATAGCCTGGCCTGGTGGCACACGCCTGTAATCCCAGCTACCAGGGAGGCTGAAGCATGAGAATCGCTTGAACCCCAGAGGTGGAGCTTACAGGGAGCCAAGATCACACTATTGTACTCCAGCCTGGGTGATGGAGTGAGACTCTATCTCAAATAATAATAATAAATAATAATAAAAAATATTCTAGGAAAAAATGAGGAAAAAGAACAAAACCCTGCTTTGTGGTTAAACAAGTTTGGAAAACATGGATTCAACAAGGTAATTAGAGTTCTTAGATTCCTTTGGGTCTTCTACTCTGTAGGATTATTTAGATCTTCAATTCTGCATTATAATTTTCAAGTAGAAGTAGGAGAGGCTGCAGTGAAAGTATGGCAAAATTTCACTACAGACTTCTTTATTCCAAAAATACCTATGAGCAACTAGGGAACCAGCATTTGGAAAACAATGACTAAAAATGTAAACCAAGATATAGGCATGCCACTATTCAGAATTATGCTGCATAGCTACTTATGACTGTGAATGTTTTTACTCAAAACAGCCTTGAAGATCTCATATCTGAACGGCTACCACAAAACCCCAAATCTCCTTACTGATCCATATGATTTACAGCCCCATTCTCATGTACTCATACCTGAAAATGTTAATTTTCTATGCTTGTTTTTCAAGAATATTGGTATACAGTTTCAAAAATATGATAGTTATTTAGATTTGAGAACATAAATATCTAAAACTATCATACAAAATCAAACTGCCATGCATCTACCATTTTTAATCCATTTTGGAAGAACCATTATTAAAAATTAAAAGTCAAAATTACAGCTGATTCATACGGATTTCAGGAGTAGGGCAAGTTTAGAAAGCAAGAAAAATTAGTTTTTCTAGTCTTTACCACAATAAAAGGTGAATTCAATACTCAGGATGCTGTTAAGAAGTGCTTTGATAGTCTACCACCAGAAAGTATAAGCTGGAGTCTGTGTTTCCTGGTGTCCCAGAAAGAACACTGAAGTGCGAATCAGAACAAAATCCCAGTCTTGCCTCTGTCCCTGTGTAGTTATTATCTCACCCTAGGGAAGTCCTTCACCTTACAGAATACGCACAAATATAACAGGTGCACATTGCAGTAGATAACCCTAAGGACCTTTCTATCACTGACATTGTGTAATTTTCAGTATGGTAACAAGATGAACTGCATGACTTTGTGTTGTCTCTCACCCCTCCACTCAGTGCCCTGCACAATCATCTGTGGCAGCCCTTCCAGGACATCTTGTTGACATTTATGCACCGGACTTCCTTCAGGTATCACTGTCATATCATCTGTCTGCCCTATGTATCAATCTTCTCTCTCTCCACACATTTATGTGTTTAAGTTTCTTTAATAAAAGTCTTCTCTTGATTCTAGCTATTGATCTTATAGTCTCTGCACACCCTGGCTTTTTCACTTTCCATTCACTTCCTCACCTACCCACATACCATTCACTCCTCTGCAGAGGTGAATGTATTGTAGTCTCTCTAATAAAACTCTTTTCTTGATTTCTAGCTATTGACCTCTTAATCTCTGCACACCCTGGCTTTTATAGAATCCATTCACTTCCTTGCCTACCGACCTACCGTTCACTCCCGAATACACTAGAACACTGAATTCCAAGTCTGCCCACCTCTGTTCACCAGGAACGGGTATCTGTAGTTGACTAATTGGTAAGTCAATTAGACACCTTTCAAATTTCATATTACTTGACAACATAATTCAACATTTTCAGCTATTCTTTACCTCCTATAATCTTTATTGTATTAGTTTTGGTGATAACACACTGTTCTAATTATACTATAATCTCTAATTTTTATAGCTTTTTGAATATCCAAATTCTTTTTTTTTTTTTTTTTTTTTTTTGAGACGGAGTCTCGCTCTTGTTACGCAGGCTGGAGTGCAATGGCGCGATCTCGGCTCACCGCAACCTCCGCCTCCTGGGTTCAGGCAATTCTTCTGCCTCAGCCTCCTGAGTAGCTGGGATTACAGGCATGCGCCACCATGCCCAGCTAATTTTTTGTATTTTTAGTAGAGACGAGGTTTCACCATGTTGACCAGGATGGTCTCGATCTCTTGACCTCGTGATCCACCCGCCTCGGCCTCCCAAAGTGCTGGGATTACAGGCGTGAGCCACCGCTCCCGGCCTGAATATCCAAATTCTACAAATCATACCCTTTGTCCTTTTTTCTTCTCAGTCCACAAAGCTCTTTTAAAATGTCTTATCCATACCTGAAACTTCAACTTCTATCATATACTGATGATTTCCAAAGCTATCAGACCTCTCTCCTGAATTCCAGATCGCTACATAGAAGGAGTAGGCAGATTCTGGAAATTTCCCACTAGTGTAAAATGTAACCTGTGAAGTGAAATTTATGATTTTTATTTTCTTTTGTGTTTTGTTCCATCATTCCATATCATCTAAGGCACATATCTACTACTAAGGCAATTTTAAAACCTAACGTTACTTAGAAGATTTTAAAAGCTCTTTAATGAATCCACTTTTCTGATTGCACCTCCATCCAATCACTCAGCCCCCACCCATTGCTTTGATATTGAAAATCATCCTATTTTCTCACCTCAGCTGCTTTAACTGTAGAATTGACGTGATAATTCCCTTTACAGTTGTAGCATAAGTCAGAGGAGATAACGCATATTAAAGGCCTGGAACACAGCAAAAGTGTAATAAATGGTAGAATATTATTATTGCTGGAATTATTTTTACTACTAGTAAGATTATGAGGTTCCATAAATTGCAACTCGACCATAACTACCACTAACTTTATTTGCTGCAGTAATAATAGTTTAGGATTGAACTTGATCTGATTTACTAAATTAGCATTTCTTCAACTGCTACATAGCAGTGAAAGAAAAGATTATAGACTAACTCAATATAAGAGACCCCAGCTTAATTTAGAATTGCAGACAGATATGGTATACTGAGCATCAACTTTCAAAATTTTAATTAGAAAGCACCCTTAGGCTATTCTGTATCAGAAGGATAACTTTGTAGTTATTGAGTCAAATCCAAGAATGTATTTGTTAGTTAATGGAACTAACACATGCCTTTATATTAATAGAGAATTTCCTACTTATTACACTGCAAATTCTGGAAACTAAATCTCCCATTCAAAATTAAAAATGACTAATTTGGGAAATATTTGACTCAATGTAACATTTGTTTTAGAACTCACAACTGTGTTCAAGCGTTTTCAGGTAAAAGGAAGAAATAAAATGTCTGTGTTGAAAGCTTTGAATAAAATGTGACAGTCCATGGTAGAGCATTTACCAAGCACACATTTGGGGTAACTAAGCCCAGCTTCAAAAAGATATTTGACCTAATACAATATATTATAAAAGAGAGATTGAAATTCTCTCTTAATGGGGCCTCCAATTTGAGGTGGTGCTTGACAAAGACACTTTTTATTTAATATATATTAAAAGTAGATCAGACATAAACACTTACAAAATAAATAATCTTGTATTTAACTATATAAAGAAAAACGCTTGAGAACTTCCAGTGTAGAGGACAGAAATATAAGAGGACTGGAAAAAAAGAAACTTGTCTTCCTATCTATTTTAACTTGTAACAGACAAGGATTCCAAAAATCTGAAAAATGAAATTAATAGATATATGCAACATATTTTTCTTTATATAGTTTATATTTAAATGAGTATCCTATATCTTTGTTTTAAAATTTTATGTAAAACTTTTAAAAATTATAGTGTTAGGTACCAAATAACCTGAATAAATCTTTAACAATATATACGTCTTAAGCCACATATTCTGAATCCAATAATTTAACAATTAAAATTAGTAATATAATTGTAACCCTCTACAAATTCTCTAAAATTTAAAAGAAAAAGAACTCCCCAAAGTTACTTTGGAGCAATGGAGAAACAAAAATTCCATTTAGATATTAGTAGAAAATGACAGCAGAAATAATACATATCAAAAATTTTGAGCATGGTCAAAGGTTTAATCAGAAATTAAAATTTTTATGTGCACACGCTTTGCTTGTTAAGCAAAAAACCCTAAAAATAAATGAACTAACCAATCAATTCAAGAAAAGAAAAAACACAAAACAAGAAAAGCAAAAAGAAAGCCTGTATTGCAGAAAGTAAGTTAATACATTGTAAAGAGGAAAAATCAGTGATTACTTGACAAAGACAATTAAATAGGTAAACTTCTGTCTTAAGTAATGCCAAGGAAAAAAATAACAAAGAAAACTGAAAAGCACTGTATTAAGAATGAGAAAATGTTTTTGAATGTCACACAGAAATCTGTGTAATATGATATACAAATCTCAGTATAATATGATTTTCTAAAAATATATGGTTGATTAAAATTGATCAAAAAACAAAAAAGAAGGAAGTCTAGGAATATCAATAATTATAGAAGAATGAAAAAGTGGGTGAAAATATTTAGGCCAAAGTGGCTTAAAAGCAATTTCCTTAAAGTTTTACAAAAACAGTATTTCCCTGACATATAAATTTTGTATGAGCATAGAAAATCTGGAAGATTCTGAAAATTATTTTGTAAATCTTCCATAGCTATGATATCAAAACATTTAAAAAGAAATAAAAGATTTCAGACTAATAGCATTTTTGCATATTGATATAAATAGCCTAAATGAAATAGTAAAAAATTGAATCTATTGCAAAGTTGACCAAGTAGAGTTTTTCTCAATAATGCAAAATATTCATTCTTCGAATATTTGGGGATTCAATGTTTATGTAATTCCTCATATTACTAGATAATGAGAAAAAAACTACTAAGATCATGTTGATAAATAACAAAATTTGAAAGTTAGGGTACAAGAAGCAAAACATTTATTTCTTTCTCATGCATAAATTTAAGCATGGTCAGTCTGGATTCCTAGGGTTACTCCAGGCATGGAGACCTAAACTCCTTTTCTCTTTTTACTCTGCCATCTGTAGGTGTTTTCTGCTTTTGGTTTGATAAATATATCCCACTGCTGATAGCAGCAGCAGCCCTTCTGGAGCAGCCGCTGCAAAAACACTGGTTGCAATGGGAAGAAGCAGCTGGGGCTGTGGGCTCCACAGAGCAGGTAGGAGCCCAGCCCTCCCAGGTGCAGCTGCAACCACCCAAGCCATGGCTGTGGACCCAGGCATTCCTGTGCTCTTGAAGACTGGGATTTGACAGGTTTCCCACCCACGGCTACAGACCCAGGCATCTCTGCACTCTTGGAGGCCTAGGGAAGGCACCCCCTTCCCTTGCAGGTTTGGAAGTGCCTGCTCCCACTGCCTGGTCTCTCCCTGCTCCTGGCACTTGTTCTGATCTCGGAGCAAAGTTGAGGCTGAGCCAGGGCATTGTTGCAATCTGGCCAGGTGTGTGCATGCTCAGGGCAGCACTGACCTGCCAATCCCCTGCTGCCTAGGCCTCCTCCAGACTTTGGGCATCAATGAGCATGGGAGAGAGGCCAAAGGTGTGCTGAAGGCAACTCGGAGCTGGCCTGTAGGCATCTCTCAGCACAAACAGCCTGGGTGCCATGAACAGTGGAAGGAGCAAACAGACACTAGGGCAGAAAGGCGAGAGTCCCCAGTGAAGCCCCACCTTCAAGCTGGGGAAAGCCTGAACTTTGGGAGCTGGGCTGCCAGTCCCACAGACCAGAGGGGAATTTACAGTGCTTTTTCCAGGCCCACTCATGGCTTCCCTTGAACCAATCAGCTCACACTTCCTCCCCTCTGAAGTCCATAAAAGCCCAGACACAGCTAGATTCAAGGAGAAGATGAGATGACCTTCCTGTGAAGAGGAGCTACCCACTCCAGAGTGTCCTCTCTGTTGAGAGCTGAACATTCATCAGGATGCCCTGCCTGTGGAGAGGAGCTACCCACTGTGTGTCTCCCCACTGAGCTGTTCTGTCACTCAATAAAGCTCCCTTCACCTTGCTCAACCTCTGCCTGTCCATGTACTTTATTTTTCCTGGATGCCGGACAAGAACTTGGTGCCTACCACATGGCGGGGCTAAAAGAGCTGTAACAAACAGGGCTGAAACATGCCCCTTGCTTGCCATGTTGTGAGTGAAGAGAAGGAGAGAAGAGTTGCAGCCCTGAGGGAAGCCCAGACCTAGGAACTCCCCAAGCCAGGGCTGTGACACCTTATCTGGAGCTCTGTGGATCTTGGAGTCTCCAAGCTTCTGGTGCCAACCGTGGAAGCTGCTTGCAGTATGCCTGGTCCAGCTGCAGCCTCACAGGAAGCCAGCACCTGGTCTGCCTGGCTGTGTGCAGTGGCTGGACTCCACACTCACTCACTCACACACCCCTTGCTGTTCCACGCTTGACTTGTCCCTGGCAAGTGTGGAATCCAGGACAGTAGCACAAGCTGAGCACAGCCTGCCAGGCTGAGTAGGCAAAATGAGCCCAACAGGCCCAAGCAAAACCCGGGCAAAGACGCCACTGGCTATAGAAGTTTCTGTCTCATGACACTACCAAATCTACATTCAGGCCCACAGGAAGGAGCAGAAACTACAAGTAAGGTTTGTTCCTTCTCTTAAGAGTCCAACCTGTAAGGAGCACATAGCATGTTCTGCTGTGTCCCAGTAGGTCAGTATAATGCAGATGCTTCTTGAAATGATTGTTTAGCTGTCTAAAAATTATTGTTCAGGAGTCTCAATAATATAGCTGTTATTCTGGGCTAAAATCTCAGATTCTCCAAGATGGGGAGAATGGATATTGGGGGAAAACTAGCTGTAAACCATGATTTTTTTACAAGTCAGTATTTAAGTGTAATCTGTGAGAGAAAAACAGGCAGAGCAAAATAATAACACTTCGAAAGTGCCTAAGAGACTCCAGGTATCTAAAATATAATGAGCTATGCTATTTACAACTGCATTATGATCCTCAGAGTTTGAGCAGCTGTTTGGGGAAGAGAATGTTCATAATATTGCCCTTTTTGCCTTACTATAGATAATAATTAATTAATGTTCATTAATATTTGTCTGGATAAACAACTTATCCGGGCAAATAAATACATTTGATTTTCTCAGAAAGACATATACTTTTCAATTAAGATATTTAAAATTTATCTTAAATAGTATTCGATTCTTATTAAATCACCTTATCCTCCAAATGTTCTTTGGCAATTTTATAATATGCATCATAATTCTGTAGATATAACTCTATTTGTTATTGATAACTTTTCATACATGCCTAAAATCACCATTTTATAATGTTCACCATATTATTAACTAATTTAAAAAAATCAATTCAGTAGGAAACTGTGAGTTCTCTGAAGGAAAGAAAATCTTCCATATGTTCTGATCAGTGGGAAAAATAAATGTTCCCATCTCTATAGAAGTCTGTGAGCTGTTTACTATGTAGGATTTTACTAATCTTTCTTAGGATTCGTGGGTGGGAAAATTATATTCAATGTTATTTATCAATAAAAAATTTCAATCATGACCAGTATCATTATGCTTTGTTCTATTTAGAATGCTTACACTGACTACTCTTTAAAGAAAACCATCATATCCATACATAAAAGCCACAGCTTTAAGTGTATTTAGCACATCAGAAATATTCAACCATACAGTCTGTACCACCATCATGGAAGAATTAATGTTTCATAAAATATAATTAAATTGAGGATACATAAAATTTTATTTTTCAGGATAGCAATAACTGCAAATAGTATTTATGTTTTTCCCAAAATGACATAACTAGTTTATGAAGGAAGAAGAGATAAGGGAAGAGGGAGGAGAGGAAAGGAAAGAGGAAGAAGGAGATAAAGACCATAAAGGAAAACCTAGGCTGGGTGGGGTGGCTCATGCCTGTAATCACAGCACTTTGGGAGGTCGAAGCAGGCAGATCACGAGGTCAGGAGATCTAGACCATCCTGGCCAATATGCTGAAACCCTGTCTCTACTAAAAATACAAAAATTAGCTGGGTGTGGTGGCCTGTTCCTGTAATCCCAGCTACTCAGGAGGCTGGGGCAGGAGAATCCCTTGAACTAGGGCCTTAGAGGTTGTGTGAGCTGAGATCATGCGACTGCACTCCAGCCTGGAGACAGACCAAGACTGTCTCAAAAAAAAAAAAGAAAAAACTTTTGGTCAATTTCACACATTGTTATTTCCTTAGTTCACAAGCTAGATTTCTCTTGCTTCCTTCGGTTGTAGAATACTGTAATAGAAAAAGGCTGTATTCTTGTCCTGATTTGCCACTAATTTGCTGTGAACCTTAAATAAGTCCCTTTGCATCTCTCTGCTTGATTTATTTATTTTAAAATGACAGACTTGGACAAACCACATGATGCAATGAACATTTAAACTCTGCCTCATCAAATTTGGGTGCTTTACTGTTAACATCATTGAAGATCTATATAAGCTCTACAAAGCTTATTCTATGAAGTTTTGCATTTAAAAAAATTTACTCCACTAGTAGGAATATAACATTAATTATATTTTTTGCTAATAATTGGCATCCAATTATAATTTATTCTTTCATATGTTAAACTATATTCTTGTGTATTCTGAATGGCCTCTAATTGTATTAAAAATACTTATATTTGTAATAGTAATCTATTTTAATGACCGATTTTACTAAACAATAAATTAAATAATGTTAGAAATTTCCAAGGTTCTTTCTCTCATCATTAGATTACATCTTGGCAGTTGCAGAAGGAATAATTTTTCGATTATTTCTAATACATTCATGTTAGTAATATTAGTCTTCTTCAACTATTTTTATCTGAAGTTTAAGTCAAGCAATTATTCTCCAGTTTCTTGTTTATATTCCATATTCCAACCTATCAGTCAAAACTGATTATGCACAAACATAATGTCATACCTATCTATAGTATTATTTGATTGGCAAGGAAGCTGGCTATACACGAAGCTGACATCATATCTCTGTATAACAAAGCATTGTTCTGGAAGTGTATTTATCATGGACTCTTTATGTAAAATTAGAAACTGTTGTCTTCATAGCACTTTCTCAGTACTGTAATAATCTGTATTTTCTAAGGGGGAAAAATGTGGCACCTCATTTTAGCAACATTATATGCATCTTAAAGCACATTTGGCAACTTTCGCTAAATGCCACACACAATTCTTTATTTTCTTTTTTCCCTAAGAGAGAACCGTATTAAGGCTCTATGAGAAGCATCAGCAAAAGATGGTTCACATACCAACTTTTCCCCTTTGACTTATTTTTGCATGGCCTACAAGCTAAGGATAAATGATTTTTATATTTTAAGTGGTTGAAACGTTTCAAAAAAGAATTTTATTTCATACCTTATGATAATTCTATGCATATCAAATTTCTGTGTTCATGAATAAAGGTTTTTATGGGAACACAGCCACACTCCTTTGTTAATGTTTTGTCTGTGGCTGCTTTTGTGCTACAATGGTGGAGTCAAATAGCTGTAGCCAAAATCATAAGGTCCACAAAGCCTAAAACTTTTACTACCTGGCCCTAGACTGAAAAAGTTTGTCAATTCCCTCCCCACAATCTTTTGATACCCAATGGAGATTTCCTGGATTCTGTAAGTATTCAGTATTATTTCCAGATTCAATGAATAATTCTCATATTTGTGAGCTAGCCCACTATTCCTGTATGTGTGTATACATATGTGTGTGTGTGTGTGTGTGTGTGTGTGTGTGTGTGTATGTTTATGTTGCTATATAAGATACTCTACATAAAATGATGGAAATAAATTAAAAAGGAGAGTCTGGAAAGAACAACCTTGGTTTCACTTTGTCCTCTGTGTCTGAACCTTAGTTTAGTGACCGTATGAGCAATAGTCAGTTCTAACTAATCAGTGATTAATTCTCATTGCCTCAGAAGTACATTGGTTCTACTGAAGGAATATACATGAAGAAGGTGGGACATGGGAAGAAGCAACTCAAGATGTGGCATTTGAAATGATTGGCAGACATTGTGAAATGCTGATTCCACTTCAACCTAACAGTGTATTCAGGAAGCTAGAAATGAAATCCATCTTGCAAAGCAAATTTCCTATAAATTTCAGATGCAGGTTTCCCAATGACAGCAGTTACACTTCTATGCACTTCAATGATAATGATAATAACAATAATAACCTTTTACTCTTTCCTCAAGATTTAAAATTTAGAAAGATTTTCTAGTGGTGACTACTGATGTAGATGATTACATCTGTGCTTCGTTTAGCACATAGCTTTGCTATAGAATGCATAGATATACATAAGCCAGGTGCTATTTGTGGGTAAGACTTGGTATTTCTGAAGAATAGGTCATTGAGGGTTAGTGGTACAGCTAAATTCAGCAACAGGCATATGAATTTTCTTCATGTTTCTCTTCTCAATAAATTATAGTAGCATGAATGATGATAATATTTTACATTTTTATTGATTTTATAAATGATCTCCATAGCTACCATTTGTAGTTGTAAAACTTCTCTCAGATACCTCATTTATTGTCAAAGTGTTACAAGTTCATCACTATATCATTTTCCTTTAGGGAATCTTTGGTGGCTACCCCTGGGATGAACACAAAATTTTTCTCATAATTGGAATACTTTTGAGGGTCAAATGAAGGACCATCAGCAAGTACATCAGGAAAACTGATATAAATTGAAATCAGCCAGGCACAGTGACTCAAGCCTGTAATCCTAGCACCTGGGAGGCCAAGGTGAGATGATAGTTTGAGTCCAGAGTTCAAGACTAGCCTGGACAACACAGTGAGACCTCCAATCTACAAAAAATTAGCCAGAAATGGTGCTGCAAGCCTGGAGTCCCAGCTATTTGGGAGGCAGAGGTGAAAGGATCACTTAAGCCCAGGAGGTTGAGGCTGCAGCAAGCCATAATAGCGCCACTGCACTCTAGCCTGGGCAACAGAGTGAGACTCTGTCTCAATAAATCAATCAATAAATGAAATGGTCCCAGGCAATCAGGGCTGTCTACCATTAATCAGGATAAATGGTCACCTTAGTTTAGTGCCCAGTTGGATATGAAGCAGCTCTAAAATTTAACAGAGCTTAATTCAAAAATATAATAGTAATTTTTTTTCTTTTTCATGAAGCTTTTCCTGCAAGAAATCAATAAGTAGTACTTTTTTGTTTACACAAAGTTAATCTTTTTAAAAAACAACTTAGGTAACGATAACAAGATTTGGTAAGCATTAGGTAAGACAGCCTAGTGTAATAACCTGATTTATAAATGTGAATTGTTTTCTCTGACAGTCACTTGCATGTTTAGATACAATTAATTGCCTTTTGTTAGTAATTTTTACATAGATAATGCTAAGCTACTCTGAATGCCAGTAAACAGCAGAGTAATCTTGAAAAGATATAGAGGTTAAAATTAATTTTTTTTTTTTTTGGAAAGAGAGTCTTGCTCTGTCACCCAGGCTGGAGTGCAGTGGCTGGAGTGCAGTGGCATGATCTTGGCTCATTGCAACCTCCCGAGTTCAAGTGATTCTTCTGCCTCAGCCTCCCAAGTAGCTGGGACTAGAGGTGTGTGCCACCCACCACACCCAGCTAATTTTTGTATTTTTAGTAGAGACAGGTTTTCACCATGTTGGTCAGGCTGGTCTTGAACTCCTGACCTTGTGATCTGCCCACCTTGGCCTCGAGGTCAGGAGTTCTGGGATTACAGGTGTGTAATCCCAGTGCGCCCGGCTGGTTAAAAGTAAATTTTAACTACTTAAAATAATTAGTAGTAAGATAAAAAAAAAAAAGAAGGAAAATAATAGACATTTTCAGTTTATCCTGATGCAATAAACATATGGGATCTTTGTAATTAAGTACATGCTGTTATACATATAGACTGATTTCTGAAAGGGAAATTATGAAACAGCTATCTATTCCAGTCCTTTACTCTGTAGAGGAAATAACCACAGTACAGATGACTCTTAATCAGGCTTCTTTAAGTTACAGGGTTATAAATACAATTCAAGCATGCTTAAGCAAAAATAAGGCCACTTATTAGCTTCTATAACTGAAAAACCCATGATAGCACTAGTTTAAAACCTGACAAGATTCAAGAATCAAAAGGTGTCACAAAGATCTTCCTTGTCTCATCTCTTGTGTGCATTCTTAGGCAAGAGCTCTCTTCTGGAGGGCAACATGACTGCCAGCAGCTCCAGGCACACATTCTTCCCCTCAATGACTCTGGAAAGGGTGAGACTGAAGTCTGGGACTCCAGGCTTGTTGGCTCTTACTGGGAAATGTGCCCATCTTTAAATCTATCTTTGTGGGATTGACTAGACTGACTGAACAGACCTGTGCCACACGCCCATCTATGGACCTGCAGGAAGTTCGCAATGCCAGAAGTATATAGACTGATGAATGGAACAAAGTATTTTTCCTATCTGCATCCCAACCCTCACATAAAAATAGTGTTATTATGAAAAGAAAGAGAAATAATGCTAGCTATAATATCAGGTGCAATTTTAAATGTTCTTGATAGTATGTCTTTGTTCATAGACACGTACTTTTATTGCACTATGCATAAGTTATGCTGTGAAAAATCTAACCAAAATGGTTTAACACTAAGCCATAATAAAATTAGGTGAATATACAAGGCATATATTAAAATTTGCAAACATGGTCTGGGATATATATACATGAAATGTTGCTTTAACTATTTGGAGGACACTAAGATATATGATATAGGATACAGAGATAAGAATGATACCTGCTCTTGGCCAGGTGTGGTGGCTCACACCTGTAATCCCAGCACTTTGGGAGGCCAAAGCAGGCAGATCACAAGGTCGGGAGTTCAAGACCAGCCTGACCAACATGATGAAACCCCGTCTGTACTAAAAATACAAAAATTAGGTGGGCATGGTGGCATGCACCTGTAATCCCAGCTACTTGGGAGGCTGAGGCAGGAGAATCACCTGAACCCAGGAGGCCGAAGTTGTAGTGAGCCAAGATTGCGCCATTGCACTCCAGCCTGGGCAACAGAGTGAGACACTGTTTCAAAAAAAGAAAGAAAGAAAGAAAAAAGAATGATGCCTGCTCCCTGCTCTTAGAAAGGTTACATCTAATAGGAAGAGGAAGATATAAGGTAGACCATGTTGGCTTCAGAGTTATTAATATACCAATCAAAATTGCTAAAAATTCTGAACACAAGTCTTAACCAGAGTCTGATTTTATCAGATGACATATGCATGTACTAGACAAATTTTAACAAACTGAAAGACTATCACATAATTTTCCAATGAAAATTTTCTTTATTTTCATTTCTTCCAGTTAGGTGGAAAAAGAGTTCTGCTAAAAATCTATTTATGTAATTAATAACAGGCCAGGCACAATGGCTCACTCCTGTAATCCCAGCATTTTGGGAGGCCAAGGCGGGTGTATCGTCTGAGGTCAGGAGTTCAAGATCAGCCTGGCCAACATGGTGAAACCCCATTCTACTAAATACACAAAAATTAGCCAGGTGTACCGGTGCATGCCTGTGGTCTCACATACTCAGGAGGCTAAGGCAGGAGAATCGCTTGTATCTGGGTGATGGATATTGTAGTGAGTCAAGATCACACCACTGCACTCCAGCCTGGGCAACAGAGCAAGACTCCATCTCAAATAAATAAATTAATTAGTTAACAACATTTATTTTTTATTGTTTAGGACCTTTTTAGAATAAGTTTGAATATCAGTATATATTTTTTAAATGCTCCTTGGCACATAAACATATGTATTTATTAGTTTGGTGTAGGTCACTGAAAGTAATGGCCAAACTGCAATGACTTTTTCACCAACATAATAATAAGAATAAAGTTACCACATACACATAGGCATTCTGATGCCATATTTTTGTAAGTATGAAAATAAATTTTATAGTTTGCAGTAAATATATTTTTATGTCAGCAAATACTTACATAATATTTATACATGAGCTAAAACCAACTTGACTAAAATTTCAAAGTATTTACTAGCAGGTCCATTTGTTCAATAGTTTAAAGTTTTAGTATAAAATTACTGTATTAATTACTCTTTGAAGCATTGATAGATAATAAAGAAAAACAATAATTTTACCAAATTTTCCATTTTTCTTAACTACAAAAGGTTACTAAATCTCAATATAAAGTGATCATGTGGTCCCAAGGTTTGTTTAAGTCACAGTAACCACAGAACTATTTCTATCTCTCAGTTGCTAACAGTTAATAGTTACTCAGTTGAAGCATTTTCCAGGTATATAAATGGAAATCTCTCCAGAAGCAGATGGTTAAACATCCATCAAAATTGGAAAACAAAATTTATTAGAAGCCACAAAAGTAATTGATCCAGCAATGCAAGACCTAATTATTTCTTCCTCTGACATCTTAAACTCTAGCAACACTGGTAAACTCACTGTAATAAATTTGTATAAACTCTAGTTCTATTTAATTTTCATTTTAGAATTATTACAATGTCATGCTTCACTTTCTGACATAATATTATACAGATTTTTTTAGTATTTTCAAACTGAATGTTTATAGGACGCCTTCATTTTTTAAGACTTGGTTTTACTAACTGAAGATTATTTAACAATTCATCATTCAGTCTGAAAGTAGTAAAGACAATGTCTCAAAAGCACAATCCAGATGCCTCTTTTACCCCAGAGTCTATAAATTGACATTTATGACACTGGCTATTAGGGGAATTTTTCTGAGACTATAAATAAGTGGAAGAAGAACTTGCAAAATGCCCCAAATCATGTAAGAAGATAAATCTTTCTAATTATGTCTTATTTACAGTTTTGCTCTTTTCTACTCTGTAGATTAAGAAGTTTTAACTTTCTTCAATGTATCACTTCTGCTAGGAGAGAAAAATTACTAAAGGCTGCAACATATATAAAGACTCCTTTTCACAGTCAATTATTGAAATATTAAGGAATATATTCAGAAAAATATATTTACACCTTGAGATTTGCAAGTATAATAAGTGGCATCTAAACCATGCTATTTTTCTATAAAGAAAACTGTTTGTTCAGAAAGAATATGCTGAGAGCTATTTTTCTAAATTCTCATTTACACTGATTATCTGGTTTAGCTGTTTCTATTTATGAGTTAATACATTTTTACATAGGTTGACCATAGTTAAAAAAAAAATTGAGTGATGAGAGGTGTCTACGTACAGGGCAAACTTTTTTGGAGATATAAAACATTATTTTTAAAAAATTTACTAAATTGTATCTTCTGCTTGTTAAAAAAAATTCTTTAAAAATGTATTATTATGAATTTCCCCAATTTACTATAGCTAAAGTCTGTCTGGGTTGCCATTAAATTTGAGTTTATCATAATCAAGTATAATGTCCAATCACAGAATCGTTCTAAAATAAAACTCTAGGAATAATCAGGAAGGAAAGCATTAGTGTTTAACACCCATAAGCACAGGTACTGCTTGAGACAAATAGCATGTAAGTATACATGCATCTGTCTGTAACTATCTTGTGTCTGTCTTCCTGTTACTATGGCATAGATGTCCTTCTCCCTGTCAATGGAATGTGTCCTCTTTCTTTGTCCTAGACTCTGTTGCCTCACACTTTTTCAGGGGCAATCTTTCTCCTAAAACTTCTGTCTCTGTCCATGTACTCACCCTTCTACAAAGGACAAATTATTTCTCAAACTCTGGTCTTTCTGAGTTTCAGACCAAAAAGCCTATGTGTGTTTTGGCTGTCTCAAATTTTTTTGTCTTGCAGATATTTCAAAGTCAGGTCTTGCACATCAACAAAACACATGTTGGATAATCTGGCATTATCTTTGCTGTAATTATAAAATGAACTGCTAACAGCTTAGCTATATGTCTGTGCTCTTGGCCCTGTGCGATGTGCTTGACTTTCCTTATTTCATTTAATTCTCACATTAGCCTCTAAATACTGTCATCATATAAATAAAGAAATTAAAACTTGGAGAATTTAACTAACATTCCCACTGTCAACCAGCTCTAAAAGGCAAACCTGTGGTTTGAAGATAGGTTTTCTAACAATAAAATATGTGTTCATAGCCACACCTCTATGCTGTCTCCCACATTGTATCACAGAGCACTGTATGTGGGTCCTAACCTTAGAATACAGCGACTCATCTCTACTTGAAGCCAAATATCAGACCATTGAGAAGCAAATGAACATGGTTAGCTATTTTACCACTCAGTTGCTTGACCTCTTACAGCAGCAGGTACTACCATTGAGTAAAATGAAAAAAATTATTCATTTTTTGATTATCAAATACAGTCCCTCTATTATTCCAAGTGACTAGATATTTGCTTAACTCTATATGTAATTTGTGTATTCCAAGTGTGGCTATTAGTATGAAGAGGGATATTGGCATTTGATAGTTCAATAATAAATATATTACTTAAAAGCCTATTTTTTAAACATCTATTCCTCTCATAATTTTGTCTTACATTAAGCTAAAAATGAATTCAAAATGAATGCTCAGGATATTTAATGCCTGTATTGTATATTTTAAAGGAATTTAATGTTGATGATTTGAAGATGTTTTGATAAAATTAATTTTCACCCATAAAATTAATTCCTGTGCACTTTTGGCAGCACATGTTACAAGAAAAGCATAATAATTTAAACAATAGCAGTTAATACATATTGACAGTTTATTACCTACCAAGCATAGTGCTAACAGCTTTATATATAGCTTCATAATACACTTAAGACACTAAGAGAGTTAAGATATACCAAGTGCTAAAGACAGTGCCTGGCATACAGTAAGCACTATAGAGATGTTTTGACTATTATTGTTCTCATCACTATTGTGTGCAAGACTTGATTAACCCTAACAACTGTTAAAATAGTTAATACTTCAAAGTCAAGTCTTTGTTAATACTTTGAACAAATACTTTGTTAATATTTGAAGTTAATACTTCAAAGTCAAGTACAAATCGTGATTACTGAATACCCCATGTAAATTTGGCATGACCATTTCCTTCAAGAAGCTAACAATCTATAATCTGTGAGTTTGCTTCCACTATTGACTATATAGACAAGTGAAGACAATTCCCAGTGCACATGAATTGGGGGAAGCATTGCGAGGACCAGGTTTTCTGATGCCCTAGAGCATGTCCTCATTTACACATGATTCTACAATGTTACTAAGTTGGGTTCCCTTGTCTAAACGAAATGAACATTAAACATATGATAAGCATTTATTCTCACCAGTTTAAATTAAAAAACAAGATTCCATATTTCAATGGACATATTGGCAATGATTAAAGATAATGAGAGTCCCATTGATAAAGGACGGTATATAGAAAGAGACTTTAATTCTCTGCTAGTGGAAGTACAAGATTAGTTCATCTTTTG
The DNA here is from genome assembly GCF_030222135.1 of Aotus nancymaae. NCBI lineage: Eukaryota > Metazoa > Chordata > Mammalia > Primates > Aotidae > Aotus > Aotus nancymaae. The sequence goes on from NW_026988431.1 coordinate 14,350,278, forward strand.
GTAGGGCAATTCGTGATTGATATAAAAGACCCACATAGCGTTCAACCCAATAATATCATGGCTAGGAATCTATACTAAAAACATGATCTGAACTGCACAGAGAAAACTTAAGAACAGCAAAAACTGAAAAATAACCTAAATGTCCATTAATAGAAGGCTAAGTAAATTATTATATTGCCTCATGCTAGAGTGGTATTAAAAATCATGCTGTAAACAATACTATCACCAAAGAAAATGTTCATAAACTATTGCTAAATAAAAATACATGCTACAAAAGTAATATGTAAAATGCAACCTTCCTGTGAAGAAAATAACAAATATCTGTACACACATACATGCCACACACACACACACACACACACACACAACCAAACACAAATCATTATATAAATGCCCATATAAATGCCTTAAAACATTAAGCTGATTATCTCTGTATGGTTGATTAAGAGGTGATTTTGGTTTATTGGGTAAGATTTTTTGAATTACTTACATCCTTCACATTTAACAAAAGGAAAAATATTAGGTAGGCCTTTTCCTGTTGTGTTAAAGTTAGTCTGTGTGGGAAAAGCTGATGACATCTCTAAGGAAAAGGGCAGATGACACAGACACACATGTGCTCAGCGTCAGTTTATGGCACCAGGCAAAAATCATATTGTATTTGACTCAAAGTTGGAGGGCTAAGACCTACCCTGACAGCCTGGCCATACCTGCCTTAAGAAGCACACTCTATTTTCACAGGGAGATTGCAACTCATCCTTGTCCTCTCTTTACAAATGCAACATATAGAGTGAAAGATTGACAGCTTGTTAAGAGCTAATTAGGAAGAGCAGGAAAGAAGCAAACCTTGTGCAACCAGGTAGGTACATTTTCTCCCTTCAATTATGCTGAACACTAAACCTCTCATAAATGTGAGTGAGGAAAAAAGTACATTTTATATACTGAACATATAATGTTAGTATTTGTCAAGAGTAGAAATTCTGGATTCAGAAAAATAATACATGTATAAAATAAACAACTTTTCATTGGCATTGAAAATACGTGCATATTTCTTACAGGGGAAAATGGCATTCCAGCTCATTAAATTATGTCAAAAATCATCGCTAAAACTCAACACAGACTGTCACCAAGCATCATACAAATAATATGGCATGGGTTGGCAGCTGAATACTACAGACTGCAAATAATGACAAGAAAAGCCTTTATTCCCAAACCACTTAGAGCACATTCCAGCCAGCTCTGCACGCTCCAGAGGCACTAGCATTATGCACAGGGAAATTAGGTTTACACCCACATCAAAAAATGTATTTGTTAGGATGGAGGTGTAGGAGGAAACACTGATAGCTGCACAGATGTAACCAACATCACCAGAGAGCACAGTTTTTGGTTCCTGTTCCCACCACCCCCTCTAAAGGCAGCCCAGGCATGACGGAAAACACCCACCTTTTTCAAAATTTCCAAAGACTTCTGAAATCAAGCAGATGAGGCCTAGATTAAAGTCCTGCTATCAAATCGTGTTATTGACTTTCAAATCAGGTCAAATGAAGCCCAGACTGGATGAAAGCAGAACAATCAAATTTCCATTTAAGTCCAGGTAAAGGAGGCTTAAGGGTCCAAATTATTCAGTAAGTGGCCTCCATCTCATTTTCTCTCCACCATCAAAGTTTGTAAAATATAAAGTTACTCAAAGAATCCTAGCCAGACAGAACAAATACAGTTTTTGGTTGAAACTCTTCTTTTTATTATATGTCCATTTATACAAATCATGATTCCTGAATACCAAATCTGTACACCCCATGTAAATTTGGCGTGACCATTTCCTTTAAGAAGCTAACAATCTACAAATTACATAGTTAACATACCCGGCATTAAATTATCAGATTAGAGGCCGGGCACAGTGACTCACACCTGTAATTCTAGCAATTTGGGAGGCCAAGGCAGGTAGATCACCTGAGGTCAAGAGTTCAAAACCAACCTGACCAACATGGAGAAAACCCATCTCTACTAAAAATACAAAATTAGCAGGGCATGGTGGCAGGTGCCTGTAATCCCAGCTACTCAGGAGGCTGAGGCAGGATAATCGCTTGAACTTGGGAGGTGGAGGGTGCAGTGAGCCGAGATCACGCCACTGCACTCCAGCCTGAGCAAAACTCCATTTCAAAAAAAAAAAAAAAAAAAAGAAGAGGAAGAAGAAGAAAAAATTATCAGACTAGAAAGGTGCAAAGATGTACTTAAAACACTGGAGGTGATTGGGAAAAGTCAAAGTCTTACAGAGGAATTTCGCACTTCCCAGTTGAATCTAACTTGATGATAGGAAAAGTCATTAAGAGACTTGATTGGAATCATCCTTTTTTCTAGCTTGAATCATATCTCCACTCCTTCTTATCCTTGCCAGTCAGACTATACCCTTGGTGGCGAACATCCTAGGTGTAGGAGAGGGATACCTGACCGGTAACATTTCATCCAGTCAACTTTTCCAGGGCCAGAGAAGTTTGCACCTCCCAGTTTCTCTCTTCAATGCTAACAGAGCATCAAGTAAATGCTGCGGAGATGATTTCTATTGACTTCGCGTTGGCTATGTAAACAAAGCTTCAGACAGAAATTCAATTTCTCTCCTTTTTTAACATGGTATTTTTTTTTTCTCCACATGTTCATTTGTGATTCATTTTAAATAGTCTCAATTTGGAATTATCATAAAATAAAATATAAGTACACATTTTATAAAAATGAGGAAGCTGATACAATGCTTCCTTTCTGGAAGCTTTCTAATCCTCTTTGCATTAGGGACAAAACACACACACACACACACACACACACACACACACACACACACCCATAATATTAAGTGGACATTACATTTATAAAAAAAGCTGATAAAATGTTTCAGTTCCTTATTTTTGAGTTTTTCTTTGTGTAATATTGACTGGCACATTTGTACATGTCTGTCAAATAGTCATTCATTATCTGCATTTCTTGTCACTTCTTTGGAAAATCTGAGCAAACATATTTATTACTAATGATGTTGGGAAAGGGTTGCTTTTTCTCTGTTTTACTACTTAGTAAATAATTCTTTAGCAGCTGCACAACATTAAATGTTAAGTAGAAATACAACGTTGCTTTCTGAAGTGGTTCTAGAATAACAAAATGTCACAGCTTCACACTTGGGAAGCTTTGTTAGGCTTCCTAAATGCTGTTCTCACGTTTCAGCAATAATGCTAAGAGATGTGAAAAATAAAATGGCAGAGAAGAAAATATGCCTGTAAAACACAAAAGCACAGACCTACCCTTCCTCCCACAAGCCAAGAAGCCTAAGTCCTCCAAAAGCCTCAATCATTGATTCATTATCAAGTCTTAGAGCACTCTAACCAAGTAGATGACACAAAATGTTACCCAACTCAAGCAGACACGCCATTACCTAACAAAGAGGAAAGAGCTCATAGGTAATTTATGGTGAATGTGCATCCACTGAAGTTGAGCTCTAGCCTTAGGTGCTTTCCTGAGCTCCCTTGTTTTCCAGGTGAGAGTTGTAGGGGCTGCTCTGAAGCCTGAAGAGCTGTTGTTTGGTTCTGAAATCCAAAGAAAGAATATTTGCCCCCACAAGGACAGTGTTGGGGTTGCAATAATTAGAGAAATGTATAAGATCCTATTTAAAAAGTAATTAATATTAAAGCAGTAACAAAGGGAAAAAATTTTTTTATATCCTTCATTACTTTTTTTTTTTTTGAGATAGGGTCTTCTGTCTCCCAGGCTAGAATGCAGTGGTGCAATTACAGTTAACTACAGCCTCTATGTCTGGGGCTCAGATGACCCTCCAACCTCAGCCTCCTGAGTAGCTGGGATCACAAGCATGTGCCACCATGCCTAACTAATTTTTTGTATGTTTTATAGAGATGGGGTTTTGCCATGTTGCTCAGGAGGGTCTCAAAATCCTGGTCTTAAGCAATACACCTATCTCAGCCTCGCAAAGTGCTGAGATTACAGGTGTGAACCACCACATCTGATCTATCCTTCATTATCTTTAGGACTACCAACATATTATACCATCAGTCCAAAAAGAGAATAAAGAGTAAATAAATTGTATATTTAGTTACATTAATATGTGAAAATGTAGTTTTACCATTGACTTATAGGTCTGCATCTTTCACTTCCCTGGTTGTCATGAGTATTATTATTTTAATGGAAGATTTAGTCAGTCACGGAAGGTAATATTTGAAGCTGTCATTAACTATGAAGAAAAGGGAAAGCAAATACAACTCTGTTTTCATAGACATCAGAAAGTTTCACATATATTTTGACTGTATTTTGTTCTTTTTTGGTTGCATTTTTGCTCTTAAGGAATAAAACTTTTTTTTCCTCCAAAATGAAAAGAAAATCTTGAAACTAAACCTTGAACTATAAAGTTGATGCCACATTTTCAACACTTCTTGGTGCTATTCTGAGCTCAGGTTATCCTGGTAAACTCTGAACCATGTCACAATGATCTAAAATAGCCTGAGGTACCTCACTTTCACCCTATAATGGCTAACAGGTCAGTCTTCACTTAATGATACACTGCAAGTTTACACTTATGATCCTGCTTCAAGCCAATACTATTAGAATGGGGTGCTCTTCTGAAGTTACCTTTATGAAATAATTAACCAGATATGTCCTAAACCTGACATACCATCAGTAAAGCTTGGTTCTAAAACAGTAGAGCAATCATTAGAAGATGCCAAAAATACAGGCACTATTTCACTATGAATGTATATATGTGTGTGTGTGTGTATACAATTAGTTGGGCATGGTGGCACATGCTTGTGATCCCATGCTTGTGTGTGTATATATACATATGTGTGTGTGTGTGTGTGTGTGTGTGTGTGTGTAAAGGTAAAAGCGATTTGGACTCAGACAGCTGATGGCCGCGGGACACTTGCCCGTGTTACTTGCCTAACTTGAAGGACTTGCACAGACAGGCGATGGTACTTTCTTGCACACAAGCTGCCTTGCAGGTGGGGGTCGAGAAAGTGGAACGAGGAGCTGTAAATAGTGTACAGAGCCAGGAGGGTCGGCGCCTGAGGTTGGGGTGCGCCGGGACCCACAGCCCAGCAGCCCCAGGCTGCCTGCGCCTAGTCCCCACCATAGTATTTATAGTTAAATTAAGAGTGACAGTACAATAAAGTAATGGCAATGTAAAAAAAAATACACAAACACACATACACACACACACACACACACACACACAAAACGAGACATATATACCCGCCCCAACTGCCAATATTCCTAACCATGATGTTTCCCTGGAAAAACATTCCAAACACAACAACACACTTAGTAGTAAAGAAAGAGAGCGCATCAAAGATCTACAGGCGTCGAGTAATGGACATCTCTCAGTGCCAGAATTGTAACTAGGAGTAAACAGCCAGTGCCCCATAGCATCTGTGGATGTCACTTGTTCATAAGTAGAATGTTTTTAAGATGGATAATGGACACGTACTCATGGTATGATGTTAATTAGAAGCTCATGATGGCATGTGATGAACAGAGAAATGGCCAAAATGGGAAAGGCTAAAATCTAAGTAATTCATCAAATGCATGGTAACTTCTGAATAATTGCAGAAGGATAGTTAATTGTCGCTTCAGTTTCTTTTCCTGTAACACAGCTTTTCTACAGGTATAGCTATATATATATATATATATATATATATATATATATATATATACACACACACACACACACACATATTTTTAATGGATCTATTATCTGTCCATCTCTGTCTCCATCCACTTATCTAAATAAGCCCTCAAAGGCTTTTGTTTTTGTTTATTTGAACAGCCAGCATAATAATGCATTTTGATGTGCTTAATGTAATGCATGGAAATGAAAGTCAAATCCAGCCAACCTTTTGAGTCAATTGCCTTGTTTTAAGCTTCCAACTATTGGAAAGCCTGGGGGTCCAATAGGATAATCTGAACCGTCACTGTAAAACATTTAGTGATGCCTGATTCTAATTAAGTGTATCAGCTCTGATGTCTGACTTCAGTGAGACAAAGGGTGCCATCAATTTGATAAGACTCTGCTAAGCAAGGTTTAAAATTAATTCATAATTTCCTTTATGTTTGTCATGTGTTGTGAAAATGAACTGCCATTCGATTTTTATAAGCCATGCATGAGCAGAAGACTTAATTTCAGGAGGTTTTCTGGAAGGCCTGTGTGGTTTGAAGAGCACATTATGATTCTATACTGTGATCTTCGGATAATTGGAGCAGCAAGCAAAACTATCTGGCATATAGACATTTACATTCACTCTCAAAGTGTTTATACATTTACACAATTAGAGACCTATCACCTGTTTTCTCTTCATAGTTAATCCATGAAAGGAACCCAAAAGCCTCTTTATAAAACTGTGCCAAGTGTAACATTTAGAACTTTTCTTTTTTTTTCTTTGTATGTGAAAAGGAAGAAAAGAACTTTTCTTTTTATAATTACAGAAAATGGGGTAAGAATCATGAAGTTTCAGAAGTGGTGAAAGTAAATGGTGACCATTAAGCAAATATTAAAAATATGTTATACATAAGCAATGTATAGTTAGCATTTGTAAAATATAGTAAAAGTGTTTATTATTATGAAATTATAACAATAAGCAGTTGGCTAGTTCTAAGAATATGTCATAGACAAATGCATGTCAATCATCTTAAACTACTTATGAGAAATATAAAACTGTCAAATATCACTGGGAGAGAAATTGTATGACAAATTTATGAAATCGGGAAATAACAGGATATGATTGTTGGGAGATCCAAGGGAATTTTTGATGAGATATTCTGTCTCCCTATGTGCAAATGTTCTCCAATGGGTCAGACTCCTTCATTCTTGCTTCTGGCACTTGGAGGGAAAGATTTATTTCTAAACTGAGTTTGTTCAGGACAGTTTTTCAGAATGACATATATCAAACCTGTAGTTTTATATAAATATTACAGGTTTTGAAACAAAATGCAGGAAAGATAAACGTGTGCTGATTGAGTGAATGAGTTCCATTATTTCCTCAAATGAGAACTAGATATACGCTCTACATCAGGAACCTCCAAGATGTAACTATTTGAGTATAAAAGTTATAAAGAATAGTTTCAATTTCATTCAAGGTTTTAGTTTCTGTTTCTAGTCCAGTGCCTGAAATGTAACTTTCAACATTTTTAGTTGATTATACACAATGTGCTTTTTGTTTAAGACCAAGTAATCATTTTTGAATTGAAAATGCATTAAATTGGGACTCCATGTTTGGATCCCCTTCGACGAACATTCCCTTCGTGGAAGCCATCTTTCTCTCTCCTGGATTTTCCCACTGGAGTCCCCTTCCATGAACATTCCCTTAGTGGAAGCCTATCGTCCCCTCCTAAACTCCATCTCTCTCTATTCCCTTCCGCTCAGTGTGGAAGCTGCTTTCCTCTCCTGGATTCCACCTTTCTGGATTCTCTCACTCGATGTGAGAGTTAGCGGTTTCTTTCACTCTCCTTCTCCTGTTTCTGTCTCTCTAAATAAAAAAATAATAAAAAAAAGAAAATGCACTAAATCAATTTTAAGAATCCTAAACTAATATCATTCAACTTCTTCTGGATGACGAAAATGGACTCCTGATTAGATGTTTTAGGCATTAGTGAGGTAAAACAAAACCCAGTAATATTTCAAAGGAGACAAAAGGCATGTCTCATGATTACTGGGCAGAAAAGCAAAGCAAGCATTGAATTCTCTATTAAAACAAATTTTGAAATGATTTTTTTCATTTTCAATATCATTGTAGTGAGACAAGAAAAGTGGATATGAAAACCAAATGATAAAAACATTTTCCTGCCAGCTGGAAACCCTTATGTCTGTTTTGACAATCCTATCACACATATACAGACTGTCACAAAGGGAAAATCTTTCGGTTTCCTCTCAGGAAGATCATTATGTGCCCTTTTTATTGATTGTTTCCTGTGGTATGTATAATCCTCCTTGTGGTTTTGTGCTGTCCAGGGAATCTGTTGTGTGTAAACAACCACAGGTGATTAGCGATCAATGAATGGTTTTAACCCACGAGATAAATGCAATAGGACATGGACCTTCATGTAAAGAGCTGTTTAGTTTTCATTCCCTACAGATTTAACTTGATTCTTTTCAGTTGAAGGGATAAGAACATGGAAAATCAATGTTACTGGTTGAGTCCAGCACAGTTGAGCTCTACTCAGGAGAACTCTGTTAGATGAACATTTCTAGCTGAAATTTTAGGGCTACACACACACACACACACACACACACACACACACACACAAGCACACGCATTAGATATTTCTGGAAACATGCAAAAACTATCTACATTAGTCTTTTTTTAGAGTAAGCCTTAAAGTCTAAGTAAAGAAAGAGATGTGTGCTTTATATCTTATAACCTTTGGCTATGGCTTGCATTTTTCTCATGTGTTCAGTAATACTTTAAATTATTTTTTTCAATATTTTAAAATAGGTTCCTCTGGTCATTGTGTTGACAAGCTCAGTTTAAAAAACGTTGATTTACTTATTTCACCCCAAATTATATCTCTGACTCAGTTAGGTGGTAGAATGTTGTGTGGGCTATAGATCACCACCCCTAAATCCTGCTCTGGCCACATCTGTCATAAATCACTGATGCTGGAAGCTGCTGAGTTGAGGCCTTTTCTCAGTACTTCATTATGTAGGAGCTGATTAGATAAGTAGAGTAGAAAAGAAGGGGGCTAAGGGCCTCCTCTAATCTGGAGGGTATTTGTTCTAGTCCCCTCGTCAAGCCATATCATTAGAAAAGCCAAATTAATGAGTAATCACTCATTTAATCCTAGCTATTACAAGCTTGAGTCATATGCTCAGAAGTTTCTCCTTTGCTCCTCCTTGACATTTTGTATGTAATAGCAGTATATATCAACACGGGCCAAGTCACACTGCAGTAGCAAAGGACCTCAAAATCTCTGTGGTATAATACAACAAACATACGTTCTTGGTCATTATGCATGTTCACAGCAGATCTCTGAAAGGCCTCTGCTCATTCTTGTAACTCAGCCACCAAGACTATGTTTCCATGACAAATATACACTTTAGTACTCGGCATCAAGAGTAAGGGGAAAAAGAAACATGTGGAGTCATGCTCTGGCTTTTACATTTTCTGCTGTGGAGGGGCACTTGCTCACATTTTATCATCTAAAACAATTCGAATGGCCATATCTAACTTTGAGGCGCTGGGAAGTATAATTCTACTCTGAGCCTGAAAAGAGGAGAACTGGGATTGTTGTGAATAGCATTAGTGACTACTCAACCACACTTAAAATACGATGCAATTTCTGTTTTCCGTGCTAGAAAGTGAGATCCTTGAAGAAAAGCACCCTCTTTTTATCATCTTTGTATCCCCAGTGTTTGGCAAGTAATAGGTGCTCAGTAAGTATTCGATAACATAATGGCCTATTTATGTTTATTGTTATAAGTTTTATATTTACTTAGTATAAACCCAGAAGGATTGTTTTAACATCAGAACAACTATATTATTGGGTCACATTTACAAATATTACATTTTAAATTTTGAAATGTTAATGGAGCACCTAGGGTTAACTTTGTAAAATGTAAACACTAACATTTATCTTCTTACACAATTGACCAGAGAAACTGCCTTGCGTTTTTTGATGAAAGACAGTTGCTTCTACTACCTTATTTTGGGTTAATCACATTTTGACAAAACCTCAACATTTTACAGACATATAATGCAAAGATGTTACAGATTATATAAATAAAATCACTTGTCAAGTGATTAGTAGCTATTAGTAATTTATCTCTAACAATTGCTTACTATGGGTTATGGCATAGATAAGCTGCAGATTATATGTTTTCTTCTGTTTACAAGTCCTGTCTAATTTTTTCCATTGTATTTAATTTTAAAAATTCACAAAGTTTGGATTTTTAATTCTCAACAGTAATAAATAACTTGCAATATAATGACTTGATGAAGTTACACCTGTTGTTTGAAGTATCATCATTTTCTGGACTCAATGATAAATCTCATCTCCCAATTCGAGCTGCTAGTAAAGTTCATAAAGTGTATTAACTTGTTCTCTGAGCTATAATCTTTGTTTTATTTGCATATCTCAACACCTTTCATTGGTGGGTGAATTATTTCACCAAGTCAGTAATCTGAAATCCAATTTATAATTAAGAAAAAAAAACAAAAAGTATGTATGCAGCTAATATCATCACAATTTATTAGTGGAAGTTTATGTACACATAATTAGTAGCTCATGTTCTTACTCAGAGCGAGTGAATCCTAATTTTTCTCACATTTCTAACAATCTTTTTGTTCTGCTTGCTCAGAATGGTCTGGGACCCGTAGTATGGAGTCAGAGGAAGCCGATGGGGATGGAAGAAGGGAAGGTATTAGATCCATAATTTGAAATTTTAGTTAACTTAGAAGACTTTCATTGTGTTTCTGTGTGTGTGTATGTGTATATATATATATGTCCCTGTGTTCAAATGAATTTTATTTTACATGCTTACTAAACACTACTTTAGTTAGGAAAGAAGCCTACTTTATTTTGTTGTATTTCTAAATAGTGAAAATAAAAATATTAATTCAATACAGATACAATAAACCATTGTCAATTCAAAATTCTCTAATTTTTAAGTATACCCACTTCCTATCACATATTGACGAATGCCAACGCAAAAGCACCAATTTTCGATTGAAAACTGAGGCCAACTAGTCTGCCTTTTCAGGCTATGATATTATAACAGTGTGTTACAACTAAATAGACATATACCTTGAGGACCTAAAAAATGATAGAATCAATACAGTAATTAATGAATGCTTATGCAAGTTATTTCATTCTAAAGTTCCTATCTTCAATCTTGTGGAACCCTTTCAGTTGAGAATTTTAATATAAAAACTTGTGAAAATGCTACAGTAAACTACAATAGTAATGTCCAAGGGTTGCCATCTGCCACTATAATCCTAGCCATCCAAGCAAATTCACAGTGGTGTCACACTGCTTAGATGTTATTACCCTTATAATGCTAGAACATATGAGAGAAATACTTCTTACAGTGTTTATTGACCTGAAATTTCTAAACCCATGGTGTAGGGATCTGGAATAATGCAAATTAAACACACTGTAATAAACATAAAATGCATGGTACTTATGAGGTAGTGTAGGAAATAGGCATCTATATGGCCACGCTTAAGATGAAAAATGGTGCCCTTAAGGAGAAAGCAGATGTAGAGACTGGATTTCTAAACTACAAAACTAGAATAAATATTTGAAACATACAAACACAATACAGAAACCAACCACTTATTTTATGTCAATTTTGTGAGAACCTTTACATAAGATCTATTAAAAAAAAAAAAGACAATGTGGAAATCAAAAGGTCTTTATAAAGAAAATGATAACTTTGCACAACAGAATGCATGCCTATGAAAACTTTTGGTAACTAATTCAATATTCTCCATGAGGTATTATCCTTGAAAATATGCTTAAGAACTTCGAACTTGCTCAGAATAGCTTTTGCTGTAGGCTTCACACTGTCCATGGGGATTAGTAGGTCTTTGGTGTTTCGAAATCTGTATTAGCTACCAACTTCCCTCATGATATAATTCAATATTTTCTCTTACTTTACAAATTCTAGTAATTTTTAATCCTAGGTTGCTAAATATTGATTCCTTCACTAACAATTGGTTTAAAAGACTCAAAGATACATACACACAAAATAAAACCAAAACACACTAGTCTATCCACAATCAAATTTCTGGTTTTAATGGATTTTTATTGGTGGTCTGAATCAATTTAACTCTGTGTGTGTGTGTGTGTGTGTGTGTGTGTGTGTGTGTGTGTACACTCTATATGCTCATGACAAATGGAACCTGCCACTTTGAACTTCAAGATTCTAGAACTTGGCTAACTTTGTGGAATAGTGGCATTATTGGATTTTTTGTTTCTCCTGAGCTCCAACAAAACTAGTATCTACTGATGTGCAGGGCAGGTTAAAAAAAATCATATTTTCATGCTGGATTACATAAAAGGAAAGTGTTAGGTTAGACGTCATTAATTCTTGTGACAAGATTTTAACCAAGAATTGTACCTTGCATTCACTAAGTTGCAGCTAAACATCATCTCTGATATTTTTAGCTGTATGACCTTAGGCAGGTCCTGTAACCTTTATAATCCCCAGATAATTTAACTGTAAATTAACTGACATGGGCAAGATTGCGAAAGGCTTTGCTTGCTAAACAACTAGGTTGGATTTGATGCAAAATGATGAGGGCCTGAACCAAGGCATTGAGAATAGTAAGGAAGAGAAAGACTCCAGAACTCCCAGCAGATGGGAACATAGCACAGAATTTAAGAGCAATGATTGGTCTGAAAAAGCAGCTTTTCTGAAAATAATGGAGTGGTCTGGGACAGACATTAAGCCTTACTTTCCTCATTTTTATAATGAAAATGATAATACATACCTCACAAAGTTGCAGTAAAATTTTGAAACAAAATACCTAGGGTAGGGACTCTTTTATTAAGAAATTTGCCACAGACATACATAATATCTTATGTCCTTAAAGAGATATTCTTGGATTGTTAAATCAATCTCATCAGATGTTTAAATAGTGACATGTTAGTGACAAAGGTATGGCCTCAACTTGCCTTGTGATTTAATTCTTACCTAAAAGCTAATTTTGTGATAAAGATGGGTTCATCAAGAGGTTTTCTGAGAAAACACTTTGAGAATACTCATAAAAGAAAATAAACAAACTGCTTCTTATTTACAGAATATAGTTTTTCAGAATGTAAAAGGTCAGGGGAAGATAAAATGTGCAATGTGACCTCTATTTTGAGAAAAGGATAGAAAGCTAAGAAGCCCAGTGTTAAGTGGATAGTCACTCAAAGTAATTCTTATCTTCCATCTTAAAAGTCACTGTTTGAGTTTTATCATAATATTAATGTAACCTATGGTTTTCATGTAGTTAATATAAATATTTGCTTAAAATTCAAAGGCAAATTTTTACTATTCACATCACTATTCACTTTTTCTTGCAACCTCTTCATAAAACAACAAAGTGAAATGTGAATTATTCTATTATTAGATGTGAATTATTCTGTTATTATAATAGAATAAGTGTTTATTATTAAATATTAGTATCATATTAATACTACCACTAATAGTATTAACATCATATAGCATTATGTATTATAATAGTGAAGTATTATTGTTATAACTTAAATATTAGTGTTTTATTTATCTGCCACAGAATGCAAAACACCCAAACATTTTTATAATTCTAGAAAATTGATAGATGTTATTTAAAGTTGTTCATTTTCACATAGGTATTTTATTGGCCATATGGTTTTTCTCTAGTGATATTACACAGTTTTGCAAAGCAATACAGTGTCTTTTGCACCTCTCCTAATACTAAGAATCACATTGTGCATCATTTAGGTGTCAAATATTTCTCCTTCAATGAGAGGAATATTTGTTTATTACATTATTATTGACAAATATCTTAGAAAATAATTACCCAAACCAAACTGAGCCTTTGAGATTGAGAGATACATATGAGATTAACATGTATGAATTACACTGAGAATTTGCTTGATATTATTCAGAACAAAGAAGTAACCTAGTGACTGCCTAATGAGATTTGTGTCTAAATTAGAGGAAAGTAAATAAAATATCAGAAGAAAGTTCAGTTGATTTATCTGACAGTTATTATCGTCATATGTTTCTGAAAGAGGAAATAAAAAAGACCAGAAGGAAGAAGAACTATGCCAAATCTGACTCCTTTCAAAATCCCTGGGGTCTTCCCAAGCACCAGGGATCTGAATTACTTGTGATTTGTGGCAAGTTAAATAAACTGTGTCTCACATACCTGCTATTTTTAATTGTCAACCAAGATAGACACCCCCCTGGTCATTTTTCTAACATTTTTATTCCACTCTCTCTAGAATCCCCATCTGTAGTAATCAAACTCCCTTAATCCACAGATCCTTTGAAGTTCTGGCCTTGACTGAAATGGGGCTTATTATGAAGAGTCCCACTAGTGGAGGCTCATATCTACCTTTTGAAGAACCAGTAGTGGGAATCAGCCCTTCTCTCCACAAAGAGGCTTTCTAATCCCTACCTTTCTACCTCCTCTCTCCTGCTTTCTTTGAACTTTTAGTGTTTCACTGGAGGTGCCCTTCTGAATAGTTAATTTGTTTGTTTGCTTTCTTATCTCTTTCATATTGACACCTATTTTTCCCATTCAATTACTTAACGACTCTCAAGATAACATTTTTCACACTGCCCTGAGGCCTCTCCTACTTTCTCTTATGGTTTTCCTGAGCTTTTCCCTTGTCTTAGAGTTCGGTTGTTTAGGACTTCTTGTGATTCTTTGAGTTATCTTCGGATAAATCCCACCCTTACCTACCACCTCTGTTGCATAAATTAATTTTCTTAATTTCAGACGGCTTATGCCAAAAGTATTGTGACATATTCTTACACTTACACATGAGCTAAGCTATAATACAGCACCTCTCTGAGGCAGCCAGGATCTGGGATGAGTCACATCTATTTGACACTTCATGTATGCAAATCAGCTATTCCCTGGCACTCAGCAAGTCACCCAACCAAACAGTCTTCAAGAGCGCTAAGCACTTGAATTCTCTTTAGCCTCTAAGAAATTTGATGAAACCATCACTCTCATCAAGATTAGCAAAGAAAGAATATTTTAGTCATTCCACGAAGAATCTGGTCACGTGCCCTAACTTCTCAGTCATAGGTGCTGTTACTACTATCTGAACTGTTCTCCTGAGAAATTGTATTAAAGCTAATTTATTTCTATTCTTCTCCAGATTTAATATGTAGGTAAATCCTACCATATCTCCACATCTTTTTTATTTTTATTTTTTTTAAAATAATGTGCACCTCCGTTTTCTCTCACAGACAGATGTCCTAGTTGAGTACTGGTTCATTTTCTGGTTAAACGCAACCCACTGCTCTTCAGCATTCTTGAATTAATCATATCAGAATATTTTCCCTATGTGTCTCTAGCTTAGTGATAAACAACAAACGATATGAAAGGAGAGTTATAGATTGATTTATTTCCTATGAAACAACTTAAAGAAAAAACTGAAAACTAAACTATTGCCATGATGACACAACACAATTTGAAACAGTACCACTTTCAGCTTGAACACAGTAGAAACAGGACAACTGATCACAAAGAGCTGAAAAAAAAAAAAAAACCAAATAGCTCATCCAAGATTGACCCTATGTACCCACATGCTCACCTAGACACAAATGCATTGAAAGAAGAAAACAAAACAAATAAAATGACCCTGCTCTTTCAGTAATGGAAACCCAATCCTTCCATTTGCTCTGGAAAACAAAATATAACAAAACATCAGAAAAAAAAAATTTAGTAAAAATCAGAAAAACACCTTAAAGTCTTCTTAATTCTGCTTTTTCTGACACATCTCTCATCCAAACTGTGAAAAGATTATTTTGGCTGTACCTTCCAAGACAATTTAGATTCTCAGTGCTTCTTACTACTCTTAATGCTTCTACCCCTTCCCAATTCACCATTTTCTCTCACTTTGATTATTACAACAACGGTCTCTTAACTGATCACCTAACTCCACAAAGAAGCCAGAATGATACTGGTTAAATATAGGTCAAATCTTTTGACATTTCCTCTAAATGTGAAAAATTCTCTACTGATTTCCTTTCTTCTACCCAAGCAGAGGAAAATTCTTCAAGGATCTAAAAGTTCTTATGCAATTTGGCTTTCTACTCTCTGACTCTGTTTCTACTCACTCTTTCAATCATCCAGTTTTCAATCCTTCAGTTATTGCTGTTCCTTCAATATCCAGGACACACTCCTGCCACAGGGACTTTACAATTGTGATTTCTTCTAACTGGCATGCTCTTTCCTAGATAGTAGCAAGACTTACTTCCTAGCTTACTTCAAAGCCTGTCTTTAAATTATCTTTCTTTATTGAAGACTTCCATGACCAATCTATTTGAAAATACTGTACCCGAGCCCCCTCCACCCATCACCCTCCACATTCTCTATGCCACTTCCAAGTTTTTCTTTTTCTTCAAAGCACTTCTCACCTACTAACATTTTAATTTTTATGTAGTTATGATGTTAGCTTCTTATTGACTTCCCCTGAATAGAACATTGGTTCCATGAAGGTGAAGCCTCTCATTTTGTTTTGTTTATTGGTTTAGCCAGAGCCTCTAGAATGATGCTTGGAAAATCATAGATTTTCATTCAAAATTTATTGAATGAGTTTCTACATTCATTTATTAATTAATTCTTTACAACAAAGAAAATAGAAACAATGAATGTAAAAATGTTAATATAACCGAGCAATCATAGAGATTGAGATTAGGCTCCATAAATGTATTGAAATGAATACTGGCAAATTACAATAATGGATAGTTTCATGGTGCTTTATAGTTTACAAAATAATTCTAAATACACAAACACTCTCTATCTTTAACAAGACTATGTGACTGAGGAGGTAGTACTATTTTCTCTCTATAGGTAAGAAACAACATCAGAGAGCTTAGTGACTTACTGGAGGCCACCCAGATTTTAAACAGGCCACCTTGGCTTCTTGAACACTGCTATCTCCTGGAGACTGTATTTCATTACCTACTCCGAGAGAACTCTCTAGACCTTCAAATTGCCTCCCAAATTCCCATGATTATAGGATGTTTAAAAGACACTGTATTCTTTTTTATTATGAAGATTGGACTTCGGAAGTACCAGGATGACTGTTACAATTGATTTAACACTTCATTTTCTTAATTTGTATTTTGGGGTACAAAAGGCATCCTCTAAACTCTATCCTGCTTTCTTAGATTATCTCAGTCTATCCTGGTTTCTTAGTTAGGGTGAAATAGCTTTTCACCTACTTGTATTGCATTACCTTAAGTACTTAAATTTCATTTTCAATGAAACCCAGTTTAATGAATATTTATGAGTATGTCTCTGCAGTGTTCATTCAATGGGTAGACTTCCCTTCACAGCAGGCTGCAGTTTTACATTTTGCTTTTTATTGCTAAAATGTTAGCCATACAAATTGATGTTGCTAAGGAAATATGAAAATAACAGTTCCTTTTCTAATTTGAACATTTTTTGCCAGAGTTACCTGGTGCAGCACTGGTGGTGCTAAAAAATAATAAATAACAATAATTAGAATAATCAGCCCCAATCTGGAGTAAAATGCAATTTACATTTTTGATAGATGATATTAAAGTATAAGTCTCCCAGTAGGTACAGAGTTTCCAAGCTAAAACATTCTAAAACACTCATCATTTATAAAAGCATCAAGTGCAGATACTGAGATAAATATTCTCTTCTCACCATGACTAGCATCTACTAGATTTTGTTTTTTGTTTTTTGTTTTGCTTTGTTTTGTTTTGTTTTACCATCAGGTATCATCAGAAAAAGTTGTAAGAAGGAATTTATTTGAAAAAGCTTATTGGGTAGACATACACATTAATAAGGAGATTTGTTCCTCTCAGAAAAGATTGGGGAAATTTTAAGTTGGTTTCTTTCTTTCTTTCTTTTTTTTTTTTGGTAAATGACAGTGATCATTTATAAAATATTCCATTATAACTACGGAATCAAAAGTCACATAATACCTATCTACTCAGCAAAAGGTAACTCCAATTAAAACTCTCTGTGGGTGGTCTGACTTCAGATACTGTGTGGGCAAATCTGACAACCTGCCACATCCTTTGAATTACTTTAAGGTGAACATACAACTTAGCTGATAATTTGCAAGAAAGAAAGAATATGCAAGAATGCAAAATAAATGGCACCAACCATATGGTGCTCAGATTGTAAACCCCTGATGACAAGAAGATAGCTGATCATCTTGCAACTGTTACAAGTTTTTCTTCCATCTGAAGCCATCCTGAGCCATTGAATTATGCAAGGAGCACTTTGCTCCTTTCAAATCAGGCAAAAATAAGAACTTCATGTAACTTTTGTACATGTAACACATACTAAATGGAATATATCTAATTTTCCCAGTTGATATAAGACTCCTGGATTGGATATATAGAACCTATTTCACTAAAAAATTTAGAGTTTCTTTAATACAGAATTCTATGAGAATAGGATTTATAATAATTGACCTTTTCTTTTAAAAATTTCATCCTCTCAAAATTAAACTATGGCAGGCCGGGCATGGTGGCTCATGCCTATAATCCAACACTTTGGGAGATGAGTGAATGGCTTGAGGTCAGGAGTTCAAGACCAGCCTGTTCAACATGGTGAAACCCCATCTCTACTAAAAATACAAAAAATTAGCCAGCCGTGGTGGCACATGCCTGTAATCCCAACTACTCAGGAGGCTGAGGCAGGAGAATCTCTTGAACCCAGGAGGCAGAGGTTGCAGTGAGCTGAGATTGTGCCACTGTACTCCAGCATGGGGTGATAGAGACTCTGTTTCAAAAAGAAAAAAAAAATTAACTATGTCTAATTTATTGAGAGAGAGTACCTCTAAATATCATTTAATTGAAGACAGACAGAGAGACATCAAACCAAAAATAAAGTTGAAAATTAAGACAAAAGGCCTTTTATTTATATAGCGAGATTTAATTCAATTCAATGAATATTAAGTACCTTTTATGTGTCATGCACTATGCAACATAGTTCCTATCCTCAGGTATTACAGATCTTAGTTATTCCAATAAATCTTTGATGCAAGTATTTTTTTTTTTTTTTTTGAGATGGAGTTTCGCTCTTGTTACCCAGGCTGGAGTGCAATGGTGCGATCTCGGCTCACCGCAACCTCCACCTCCTGGGTTCAGGCAATTCTCCTGCCTCAGCCTCCTGAGTAGCTGGGATTACAGGCACGCGCCACCATGCCCAGCTAATTTTTTGTATTTTTAGTAGAGACGGGGTTTCACCATGTTGACCAGGATGGTCTCGATCTCTTGACCTCGTGATCCACCCGCCTCGGCCTCCCAAAGTGCTGGGATTACAGGCGTGAGCCACCGCGTCCGGCCTGATGTAAGTATTTTTAAGATTATTTTGTTTTAAGAGATAAGATAATTGAAGCTCAAAAGGCTCAAGTGCTTTGTCCATGATCACAGAGGATAATGAATGTACCACACAGCTAAGGCTCATGACACTCACGAGGCAAAAAGGAAAGTGACCCAAGAGGCCATGAGGTGATCCTGAAGAACAGAGGATCCCAAGACTCTGTCACTTAAACGTGTGTGACCCTGAACAAATTAATTTTCTGGGTCTGTGTTTCTATATATAAATAATATGAACACTAGCCAATTTATACGATTAACAATAGGTAACTCACAACTTAAGTTGTAAAATTGGAAGTTTTATATTAAAGTTGTTGAGAATAACCACAATAACTCTTTTTGGACATGGTAATAAAAACAAATAATGGTGACCTAGCTACACTTGGATTTCAGAGAATGTGTGTGTTAACTCTGAATGTTGGGGAATTTCAACTACTTAGAGGGGTGTTCTACAATTCCTACATACAAAGCACTGTGCTGGACACAACCAGGTCTTCAGAGAAGTCAGGACTCTTGGAGCCCCTCTCCCTATCACTGATGAAGCACATTATAGGGATCACAGGACCCTCTGCAGCTGCTCTCTGGTTCAGAAAGAAGAAAGCCTGTTTCTGTGACACACCAGAATACTTGTTTATGAATGTACATGTATGTATGTATGTATGTATGTATGTATGTGTGTACCTGTATCTGTGTGTATGTGTATCTGTGTGTGTTTTTGGTGCAGCAATTGGGAGTGGGAGAACAAGGTCCCCACTGTCTCCTCCAATTCTAAAATGAGGCCACTCTTGAAAAATTTGCAAATGCTAACTTCCAAGGGAGGTCTTTCTAACTTTACTCCCCCTCTTCTTCTTACACTTTGGAAAGAGCCCGAAGTAGCCTGGGCAGTGAATGGGAAGAAGTGTATATAGCCTGTAAGAGCAGGAGGAGAGACTAATTGTGTCCCCATGCCCCCTGTAAATTTCTGAACCTACATTATGACTGAGTTAGAAGGGGAGGATTGGCGGGGAGCGGTGGCTCACGCCTGTAATCCCAGCACTTTGGGCGGCCGAGGCGGGCGGATCACGAGGTCAAGAGATTGAGACCATCCTGGCCAACATGGTAAAACCCCGTCTCTACTAAAAAATATATAAAAATTAGCTGGACGTGGTGACATGCGCCGATAGTTCCAGCTACTGAGGAGGCTGAGGCAGGAGAATTGCTTGGACCCGGGAGGCGGAGATTGCAGTGAGCCGAGATTGTGCCACTGCGCTCCAGCCTGGCGCCTGGCGACAGAGCGAGACGCTGTCTCAAAAAAAAAAAAAAAAAAAAAAAAGGGTTGGGGGAGGAGTTACACAAGATTAGAGACTTTGGCGTAGATATTAGACTAAACTCTTCACTTTTAAATACTAAAAAATAAAGCAATTTATAAGTCAGAAAGTGTCCAAAAAAAGCTATGAGAAGTTTGTTGATCCTGGGGAGAAAAAAAAGTCATTTGCTACATCTGTAAGAAAGACTCAATTGGCCTTCCAGTTACAGGCTACTAAGATCATTCCAGGCAATAAAGCAGTAATAGTACTCTAACTTTGAAGGTAGTACTGAATTGTTTTCGGGTTTGGTTAACAATGGGTGGGTTAAGGTTTATATTAACATCGGAACTGATAGCATTTCCTGCACTTTCCGCATCCACTCCCAAACACAGTTTCTAAAAGTTTCTGACTTGAATGGATGCATTTCTTGCCTTCATGGAGCATGACGCCACCTAAACATAAAACATTACAGAGATATATGATAGGCACAGGTAATGAAAACCTCATCAGGTAAAAGAAATAAAATTCACTGTGCTCTTGTGTAGATAGGGAACTTTGTGAAGTGGATACAATTTGGATAAGTATTAGAGAATGATAAATATATGGATGTAGACACCCAGTAGGTTTGTTTGAAGCAGATTATTCTCAGAATTTAGTGGGAAATAAGACTGGGATCAGACCATGGGTCTCAGCAAACCACTTAGGTGAACTTGATACGCTATGGCAAGATATGAGTTATGCTTGAGTTTTGTGGTTAGGAAAATGATGAAATAAAACAGTATTATTTAGAGAAACTTGAGTTGGAGACTTTTTTGAGATTTCATAGTATACTTAAATTATAATTCGTAAACTTATCTTTTCCAGAATAGAGATAGTTCTTTTAATAGTTCTTAAGAGTTATTTTAGTTGTTAAGAGTGGTAGTCTTTTTTGACAGTTATCTTTTTCCATAGATAATATGAAAAAAGGGAAAAAATACTATTTAAAGTTAATGAAAAAGTTTAAAAAAATCTTTAGATATGAAAATCTAATGTATTTCATTTTTTAGTCACTAAATTTTTTAAAAAATAGAATTATAGTAAGATCTTAGAGTTTTTAGTATACGATGATTCTAATGAAAATGACACCACTAAAAATAAGAACAAATGACAGCTAAAGAAGTTTTGAATGACATGTATGCTTTTTGAAAATCTTTGCATTCTAATTGGAGTGGGAGAAATCAGAACAATGACATAGATTTTATTTTTAAAATAATCTTTTTAAAAGTACTGTAATGTTCTATTTTTTAATCTGGGTGCTGATTCATTATTATTCCTTAAACTATGAATATATATATTTATACTTTTATATCTCTGGTCTACTTTTAAATAATTAATCTTCTTAGAATACATTTACATATTTGTATATTTGTCAACAGATCCACTTTTTGGGAAAAAGTGTCCAACCTTATCTTCCCCTATTCTGTAGACAGACTCCCCGACCTTTGCTCTGGGAGCAGGCTCTTCTTTCCTGTCCTTGTTCCACGTCCAGCAATTGAACTGTGATTCTTCCAGCACCCAAGTTAGCGGAAAATGGTACAATGTTTCTGTGAGGGAGGCAGGTAAACAAAACATGTGGGCAATAGTAGTTGTTACAACTCTACACTGGGTCCAGGTAGATGCCTTTCTAATTATTCTGAATTGGTAAAATATAAAGCAGCTGTAGTGGTTTATTCTACCCTTATTTCTCCCATAGATTGGGCTTATTTGTCAGAAGGTTCCTGCTCTCTGACTTCTTTAAATGAACTATTTTTTCTTCAAAATGTTGTTAGTCCAAAACTTGCATCAAAATACCAACATCCCCAAAAGATCCTCAGTGGATTATTTTCATTATCCAGGTACAGCTTTCTAAAATGTCACTTTTTAATTAAGTACTTTAAATGGATAACATTATTAAACATCTACAAATGTGAATTTCTAGTACACTAAGTGGTGCTTTAATTAATATTTCTGCATTTTCTCTTCCCATCTTCTCCCATCAAAAGAAAAAAATAGATTTGATCCATTTTGGGTTTCACTGTTTGTGTGTTTTTATTTCTTTTTTTAACTTTTAGAAAGAATATAAAGTTGCCAAAGAAAATATCCATAGGCAAAAGCCAAAAACTCAAAATTGGTTTTTAAAGATCATACTCTATAAATATTTCTAAGGAATTCTGGATAAAAATTTAAGTAAAATGTTAATAAATACACGAAGTAAATATTTCATTTTCAAAATAATCATTCAATCTTAGAACCAGATGGTCTTTGAAAGGGTTCAAGTCAGTGGTTTTTAAGTATTTTTACACATATATGCTTCAAAAGGAGTATTTTAAGAACTAGGTAACTTAAACGCCTTCTCATAAGTTTAACATTTAAAAATATATAATTCCCAACATACAGTAAATATTGGCATCTTATAATAATTGTTTTGACTCTTGTATTTGTACCTAATTGAATCTTTTTTTTCTCTCTTTTTAGACAAGGTTTTACTCTGTTGCCTAGGCTGAATTTCACTGGTGTGATTATGGCTTGCTGCAGCCTTGACATCCTGGGCTCAAGGGATTCTCATAACTTGGCCTCTGAAAATGCTGGATTACAGGCATACCTAATTGACCCTGAAGGTCACATCAGTGTAAGTGATCACACATTACAAAATAGAATGCATCAAAAAGCCCTGCACAGTTAAAATATTTTGCATCCTTCCTTTTTCTCTTTGGACTTTTATTTCACCTTTCCCATAGCATCATATTTTAATGAAATACGTTTTTCACATTTGAAAGACCTTTATAAGGTCCTATAATTTTGTGCAATGAAAATATGTATATAAATAGAAATTTAAATTTGAAAAATTCCTGTGATGACAAAATAAGTGTTAATATATTTCTTTTAGGGCTTTTTTTTGTATAATTATTATTGATATACACTTGATCCAAGTAAATAAATACATTTGATAATTACTAAATATAAGTTTTTTTAATGTATTGGAAATTCAGTCCTTAATGAGATGGATGACCTCCCTCCAGTCAGTTTTTGTAATCATGGCTGAATTTTTTGTTTTGCTATAAGGTAATATTAAACATAGATTTTATGTTTAGTTTTTATTTTTACAGACGTCAATTTTGAGAAAATGAATTCATATAATTAAAGTAAATGAGAATGGAAGAAGTTTTATTACAAAAAATGTCATTCAATTATTTGAACTTTTTCCAAGTTATATGCCAAAAATCACATCAAAATTTATGGTAAAAATTACTGTTAATGATCTCTCAACTGACAACTCAATTATCATCACCTTCAATTTTATTGAAAAGAAATAACTGAAAATTAACTGACTGGTAAAAGGATTTTTTATGCAGCCATTCTTTTTCTCAATACAATCAACAATATTTTAAATTTTTTCTTTTCTTAATGATCTAAAGATTTTTTGTGTGTCAATTTATTTATCAGCTTTATACTGAAAATTTAATGAGATATGAGAGGAAGACTATATCATACATCATTCAGATAACTCTAAGAATATTTCCTCAAGATTACTTTGTCTTAGATGTTTAACCCACACCAGCAATTTCTAAATCACAGGATCAGTAAACTTTAGGAAGAGGCAAATGTACACCATGGTTTTTAAAAAGCAAATTTTTAAACAGCCATTTGTCATCCTGCATCTGAACAAACATGAAGTGTGCTATATTGAAGTGTGCTTTTAAAGAGGGAAGAAAAGAAGGAATGCAGTGCAATAGTTCTCTGTGGCAGGCACATTCTCCAGCCAATTCATTTTAGGGTAGAGTATGTATGACCATTCAAGATACAGATCTCGATTCCTTTAGAAATACTGATTCTGAAACTTTTGGAAAGTCCTTTTGAAATTCCAGAAGTTTAAGAAGAAAACAATTACCATAAAGCAGGACCGTCTACTAAAGGCTCTTACCTCTGCTTCCTTTCCCACAGACCCTAGCAACCATGGTAGTAAGTTGACTTTTTTCCACCTCTCAGCTTCCTATATCCTCTTCACTTTTAAGACTCATAGACTTAAAAAATATTAAATATAGTCACATAAAGTTTGAAACTACTGGATCAGCTCTCTTACCTTTTGGCTTTGTAGGTAAGATTGCTGAAAAACTGTTGATGAAATGTGATATGAAATCACAATAATGACAATGATGATGATAATTACATAGTATGTATGTGCCAGTCATTGTTACAAAAGCTTTTCATACATTAATTTATTTAAATGTCAGAACAATCTTATGAAAGGGATTCAATTTCTCTTCCCATTTTACAGGTAAAGAAACTGAAGAATAAAGAGTTTAATGAAATTGCTCATGGGATTCAACCCCAAGCAGTCCATCTGCTAACAAATGCTATTCCATTAAAAAATTATTCTATCAGTTGGGGAAATTGCTTTCCACAGAAGACACATGGCATTAGAAAAGAAGGCAAAGTAGTTAACTGTTTCCAATAAAGAGCTTTGAGCTTCTTTTTATCAATAATCCTTACCAAAAATCTTCTATCTCTTCCATTCTGAAAATATAAATCTGCAGTTCTTGAAGTGTGTAAAATTAATATAAATAACCAGCTTGAAAAAATGCAGCCAAAATTCACTTGGGATAAAATTTTAAATAATTTTATGAAAATATAATAGTTTTATGAAACATAATATTTAATGTGTTTATTTCCTAGGAAAAACTTCTCTTATTCAGAATGTGAACAAATATGTTCAGATGCAGGCTTTTTAAAAACGAGCTATATTTCTTAGCAAAGTTAACGTTATATATGAAAAGTTGTTGAGAAACAATTAGCCATAGCCACTAAGTTGTGATTGATTGGTTTTAAAGTGAATGATATGATATCTGTAAGACATTCAAATTTCTTATCAATTTTAATTGGACCACATTTTCTCTCTTAATATTCATGTGGGTCATATAATTGGTTGAAAGCTACAAAAGGAAAGTATTTTAATTTCTTAGTTATTAAATGGTCAAAGAAATATATGCAACTCCTTAGTATTTATACAGCATTTTTATTTTGAAAGTTCTATCAAATACATAAAGAAAAATATAATGAATATGATTGCTTATGTAATTGTGATGTGAAATCTTTATAAATCACTGTTAGAACTAGAAAAAGGTATTTTAACATAGTAATACTAACTTTCATATATCCATTTTTTTTTATTTTGGATGTATGATGTTGAATTATCCTACCATGTCAAAAAGCTTTGACAATCTGCAGAATATGGTTTATAAGATGTGTATTGGTCAGAATTTTTTTTATTTCTCATCTGCTCCTTTTACTATGTTGTTATGGGTTAACATCAATAAATAAGACCAGCCATAATTAAAATAATTAGGTAAAGATCTATGTCATCATGATAAAGTATAATATATACATTAAGTATGAATGAGCCCTTGTTAAAAAATACAGCTTTGTATTCTTCACGTTTTTTCAAAATAAATCATACATTTTTTACTGAAATAAATCCATAGTTTATCTGAAAAGTCATAAAATGAGAAAAAAGGTAGTGACATAGTTTTTCTTAAAAGACCATACAATGAGAAATACAGGTAGAGAAATAAAGGCAGAAAATCAAATTTGAAAATGTATAAAAGTTTTGACTATTACAAAAGTTTATACAATTATTTTAAAATATATGTTCACATCATTAAAAAAAAATCCTTTATGCTGGTAACATGCAAAGGTCTCAAGCCCACATATTTACAGTGGCCAGGAGGGTAACAAGTATACAGAGCATGGGGAATGGAGTTTTCATGCGCTGTCTAAAAGAATCAACTATTACCCCACTATAGGAAGGGTGGCCAGAGCTTCCCATCGATCAATGGAAAACAGAAATGCAGATTTTTTTAAATGTAAAATCTTTCAGTTTTTCAATATTGATCATTAACTCTACTTCTTTTTAAGCTACCATGTTAGCTTACCTCGACGACAGCCACCATCAACTCTTTATGACTTACATGCACATGCCTTTCTCCCATGGAAAGTTGCCACAGGTGATTCTGTGCCTTAGAATCCATTTACATATATATATTTGTCAACAGATCAATTTTTTGGGGAAAAAATAGCCAACCGTATTTTTCTTATCGTGCCCTATCTAAAAGAGTCAACTATTAATCAGCTACAGGTAAGGGTGGCCAGAGCTTCCCCAGAAGATATGTGTTTAAGGAGCTCCAAGGCTGGCTTTAAGGGCATGCAACCTGCACAATCACACAGAACCCAGTGCTTAGAAGGACCCCCAAGCTTGGTATAATATTCTGTTCCCACTGTTTTGAAGTTTTTAATAATTCTGGAACACAGAGCCCACTTTTCTTTTTTGGCACTGGGCTCCACAAATTACATGGTGGCTAGTAATCTCTGCTTAATAGGGCTTAATAGGGCTATTAATCTCTGCTTCCTGGCTCATATTAAGAAATCTGGCCTATCCTGCTGCAAAATGCGGCTTCATAAAAGAATACAGAGGCATCTAGTATATGAGTAAAGAAGCCATTTTTGTTGTCAAACTCAATAAAGTCTTCATATGACTTGAAGCACAGACACCGTCTAACTGAAAACCCATGACTCAAGTGAGGGCTACCCAGTTGACCACAATCAACCACAGAACCACAACACAGCTCAAAAGTAAATTGTTGTAAGCCACTACATTTTGGGTTGGCTTGTTATGCAGCAATTTATAAGCAGAACAGACAATATGTTGGCTATACAAACATGAGTCTTAGAGCCTCAAGTTTGTGACCTCTAGTTCACTGTCCTCTGGCCACCATGGTGATTTGCAATCTAGAAATTCAAAATACATTTAAAATATATAATTTTGTGTATAATTATATTCAAAATAAAATATTCAAATATATTTTAAATAAATGTTGTATATATTTATATTTAAAATATATTTATATTTGTATATATTTATATTTCGATGCTTTAAACAGTTTTATTAGCTTGATTATATTGATTGAAGAGTTCAGACAATAGATTTTATTTTTCTCAACAGAGCTGTTTGATTTTAGACAAGAATTTTAAATATGATGTAAATTACTAAACAAAGTTGCTATAATTTGCCAATTACTTGATATATACCTCATTAGCATATATTGCCAATTCTGTTGTTGTTGTTTTTATCTGAGGATAACAACTTGAATTGAAATAATTGCCTAATTACTGAGTTATTCCAGATACCTTTCATAAACATACGCCTAACCAGCCATCAAATCCTCCCCTGAGTTTCTAGTTCCTAGAAGAACCTAATATTATTGCAATCTTCCATAAGATAATTCCTCCACACTATAGGCCATGTACCTTAAGACATTTATTTGGAGATGCCATGAAAATGAATGACTAAATCATTCTCTTCAATTTTTTGTAGTATATATACAGCTACTGTCTAAACTATATTTATATCTTTTTTTCTAAAGTGCTTAGCAAATAACTTATGTTAGCTTGATTCTTTCTATGTAAAGTTCAAGAAACATTTATTAATAAAAATGTTCAAAAATATAAAAACATAAATATTTAATTCTTTATACAACTTTTAAAATTGTAAGTCAGAAAAAATATAGATTTCTATATTATTCCCTTAATATGTGTAGTTGTATTAGCCTGGATCAACGAGGTTGTTCCTTAAAACAGTATTTAGAAACTGATTAAATTAGCAAATAGCCAAGAAACACCACCACGACCAAAAGACATTGGGTAAAGCTTAGGAATTATGTAGCACCATCCTGGGTTGCCAAGGCCCTGAATTGGGCTCTGCTGTAGCTGTTGGTATAATGTATTCAGAAGGGCACAGAAAAAATTGTTCTGCTTAGAAACTGAGAGGCAAGTTACAATAAGCATGCCCTAAGGGTCTGTTTCAGGCAGCCAGTGATTCAAACAACCCCAACTACTACAATTAGCAATGATCAACACCACTTAATTCTTCATCGTGGCAATTTCTGATAACTGTATTTTCAAAGTTTTTATGCGCAGAAGGAACATCACGATGAGAATTCATACTAGTTGTGAGGAGGGTTCAGCTCATTTCAGGTTTTATTACCCATTAGCTGTATGACTTGGGACAAGTCAAAGAATTCATACACACGTTAATTGTTTCCTTCAACGTGGGTAATACAATCTTGTTGGAAAAATATTTTGATAATCTCTTAACTAAAATAAAAATTTAAATTAACAAATTTATTAAATTTGAGTTGCTGAGAAATAATATTTTCCTAGGGTAAAATAAATGAGATTTGATCACAATCAAAACAGTATAAATAAAGCATTTAGAGAAATGTAAAAAAAACTTTTTTTATGTCTAAATGCATTCCTGGTATGAACTGAACTTGATCACAGAAAAAATAAATTACTACAACTGAAACAATAGATTACTAAAGTCAACTGAAATTATTTTCTATTATATATATATATATATAAATAATAGAAAATTTCTATTTTATATATATATATATATATATATATATATAATATATAATTTTGGACAAATTTTCCTATGAGTCCTGTTTCCTCTTCTGTGAAATGTGGCTAATGCAACCTTCCTAGTAAAGTGACTATGGTTTATACAATTTAATGAAATTGTGTAAATTATCTTGCATATATGCTGTCATATGGTAAAAGCCCAAGAAAATTTTTTTCTGTTCTATCCCCTTTAAAATATGCTTATAAAGCAAAATATAAACAACATTAAACTTGAATCTTTTCCTGAATATATCCTTTATGTCCTCAAGTGGATAAACAGATTTTTCCTTCATATTCTCTGTAGCAGATAGAAAATGGCCTCCCAAAGATGTCTGAGTCTTAATCCCCAGAATCTTGAATATGTTACCTTACAAATACACTTGTCAGGAGAGTTTGCAGATGGGATTAAGTTAAGGATCTTGAGATGGAGAGATTATCCTGGATTATTCAAGTGGATAGTAGTCCTTTTTTTTTTTTTAAAAAAGGAGAGAAGTAGGAGAGTGAGAATCAGAATAAAAGATGTGAAGACTAACGCAAATTAGAGAAAGAAAATCAAATTTGAACATGCTGGACTGCCGATTTATTTAAAATCAGCAGAGGAACGAGCCATGAGCCAAGGAATGCAGGTAGCCCCTAGAAGATAGAAAAGCCAAGAAAGGAGATTCTCAGCTAGAGCCTCAATATGTAATACAATCCTGTAGACACACTGATTTTAGGACTGTAAAATAATAAATTTCTGTTATTTTATAACACTAAATATGTGGTCATTAGTTACAGCAGCAACAGGAAACTGATATAAGCAATAAAGGCAAGAAATGGACTAGAAGAGGTTACCATTCTATGCATTTTAAAATTCAGGTGTTTGATACCTTTTGTAGATGTGTAGCAAGTTACAGAGAACCGTGATGATATTTAATAATAGTGGGGAGGTCATTTCATGTTGCAACACATAGTGAAGCATTAAATAAGCACAGTTAAGATTTCACAAAAATACGTTTAGAGAATTACAAATTTCATACTTTGGAAGACATTAATAAGTAATGAATGCATTATTTCTATTAATAAATAATAAGAACAATTACTATAATTGACTGGATACTTAATATGTGCCAATATTATAACCATCTTATATACATTATCTCATTTAATTCAACAACCTTAGAGGTAAGTGTTCTTACTGCAGTTTTGCAGACAAGGGATTGAATTTAAAAGTTTAACTAATCAATGGACAAACTGAAAGGAAGTGAAATGTTTTGAACTATAGTCTATTGATTTAAAATTGCAAGCCATTCATCAATGATAAATCCAGATAAGGGCCAACACATACACACACAGACACACACACACACACACACACACACACACAAGATGTTGCTTAGTAAGAATTTCAGAACACCCTTCCTAAGTTCAGTTGATAATATTTCATTGTGTCTTGGAGACTTCTCAATCAGGTGGAGGCAGTTAGAGACTGTGTCTGCTGGTAACCAATTTCTCCAGAATTACTGCCTTACTTTTTGCTTAGATACCTTCCTGACTAGGGAGTAATTGATATAACCATCACTAGGGTACTTAGGACTAGCCATTTTAGGTCAGGGCTTAGAAAAATGTAGAGGCAAAGAAGGATATGTTTACTTTTCTTTTGTTTTGGCAAAATCTACTTTTGTATTCAATCTATGTTCTGGTTTTGCTATTTTCTTAAGAAAAGTATTAGTATCTGTATTAAAAATTTAGGCAAAATTAAACTAACATGTAATGAATATTGATTATGTTTTGGTATTATGCCAATCACTGTCAAATATTTTATACATGTTAATGTTCCAATTTTTACAAAAGAAGTAACTAAGGCTCACAAGGTTTGTCTAAAATTACAGTCAATTTAGTTTCATATGTGACTGATTCCAATACCCATGATAAAATATCAATCCACAGAAAGTATAAAATAATCCAAGAGATTATTGTTTCTTTGTAATCTTCCTTTATTATAAAAATCATGAAATCCATTTGAGGGAAGGTGTTCTCTTTCCGGGTCCATGAGGGGGTAAAAATATAGTTTTAAGGGCAAGAATTTCCCAGCGCCATGCCCCCCTCCCATCTCTCTCTCCATCCGGGAGATTTAATGGTTTATGTTTAAATTTCGCAGGCATGGGAAGAAACTAAAAGTCAATTACTCAAGCGGAAGTTTAAAGGAACTCCTTTCATCAGCCAGAGGAACCTGGAAAGGTGGGAATTTCTCCCAGGATAAATTTCCCTGTTCCTTCACCCATGCTGGATTTCCAGCTCTCTGGAATCCCTTCCCACATAGTGGGAGCTCCCTTTCCCCTCTGGGATTTTCCCCTCTGGAACCCCCTTTCACACTCTTCGTGGAAGCCTTTCTCTTCTTCTCCTTTCCTTCTCTTTTCTCTACCTAAATAAAATCGCCTTTCTGCAACACTTCTTGGGTCCGATATTTTACTTTTATGAGCATACGGCGCACCTGCAGCAGTCCCACCGCTTATTCTTTAAGAGATTGGAGGCCAAGAACCCACAGGATTCGCTAGGGGGAGCTGTGCCTCACCAGCACCCAAGAAAAAACCCGGTTACACCTTCTCATAGAGTGAAGCAAAATCAGATTTTGCAAATTAGATCTTTAATCTAAATCTGTCACTAATTTCCATTATATCGTTTATCAACTTGACTTGGGAGTGCACTGATTCAGGTTTTCTGGCTGGAAGTCGTTTTTAAGCAATGTGTGCCTTCTTCCCTTTCTATGTTATTCTCACTTGATTGAGTAGTAAGCTGGAAACTAGCTTATTCAGCAATTGTAGTCTGAAGTTGGAAAACAAAACACCCACATTTACACAAAACAAGTCTGCTTTTCTGTTTTCTACTCCTTTCAACAGTTTGGTCCAATCACAGGAAACCATCCAGAAAATTTTACTTGTTCTTATTTTTTTTTTAATTTTACTAATAAAGGCATTTTAGATTTGTTCTCAGTATTCAGCAAGACCCAATGAATCCTCAACTTTACAATATTAGGGTATCTTTATGGATAAACTAGAACACTCACCCTGTAGTCCAATCTGGTCAAATTTAAGCACTTCTATAAAAAGGTGGCCTCATCTGCAACATTCATGTTGTTTGTATAAGCCTCACTGGAATATGTATCTCTTTAGATGTTACAGTAAATAAAAATAACATTAAAAGAGTCATTCCACTGAAATTGCTGTCTGGAAGGGCACCATATCTAATGGCTTTCATGTAGTCCTAATTATTATGACAACATTTATCAAGAACTTTTACATGTATCTAATTACTTGATATAAATTATTATAATTAGACTGTATTGCAATTATGTGCCTCTCCTATTTCCTTAAGAAAGAGCTTATATTCTTGTTGCCAGCCCTTCCACTTATGGTGATCCATAAATGAAAGAGTGAATAAATAAGCAAAATATTTGTAGCATGCCACAGATACTGTTTTACCAATTGTGTTTTTAGCTCTGTACTCCATTAGATGTTATTCATTAAGTTCAGCAGTAGTAGGGAGGTTGAAAGGAAACTGAACTTAAACCCCTCAATATCTGATGATCATAGTAAGAAATCATCATCATACTTTTACTATGTGCTACATCTAACACTATACTATTTTATGTAACATGCTTATCTAATCTCAATCTCATAAGAAACCTAAGATATAGGGGATCAGTACCTACATTTCATAAATGTAAAAACTGAGGCTCAGAGGAGTAAAACGTGCTCATGCTAACCCATCGCAGTAAAAAGCAAGGCTTGCTTGGAGCTTCGCGTTAAAGTCCATGATCTAAACCCTGCTACTTTTCTCACACAATCCTGATTCTGCCTAAAACGCTACCATAATCTAAAAAAATAAAAATCAGAAAAGAATAAGAAGGACTAGTATAGGCTTTGCATATGAGCGTTAATATGAAAAAAGCTACATGGTCCTTGAAAATAAAAGAAGACAAAAAGACAAAAATATAAGTGCCACTTTTTTTTTGTTTTTTGTTTTTCTGAGACAGAGTCTGGCCCTCTCGCCCGGGCTGGAGTGCAGTGGCGTGATCTCCGCTCACTGCAACCTTCGCCTCCCAGGTGCAAGCGGTTCTCCTGCCTCAGTCTCCCGAGTAGCTGGGACTACAGGCGCCCGCCACCACGCAGGCTAGTTTTTGTATTTTTTTAGTAGAGACCTGGTTTCGCCATGTTGGCCAGGATGGTCAATCTCCTGACCTTGTGATCCGCCCGCCTCGGCCTCCCAAGGTGCTGGGATTACAGGCATGAACCACTGCGCCCAGCCAGGTTTCTGGGGGAAAAAAATAAATCTATTCAATGTCCCAATAAAGGAATAGTCCATGACAAGAACGGTTATAGAATGTGAGCCTCTAAAACTGCAGGTTTCCATAACTATTTCTAGCAAACTTATTTCAA
Organism: Aotus nancymaae; assembly: GCF_030222135.1. Classification (NCBI taxonomy): domain Eukaryota; kingdom Metazoa; phylum Chordata; class Mammalia; order Primates; family Aotidae; genus Aotus; species Aotus nancymaae. The sequence goes on from NW_026988431.1 coordinate 14,383,511, forward strand.
CTCAAAACAGTATCTGTATAGATTAGAGTTAAAATCGGCCTTCTTCACCAAATTATTTTGACTAGCTTGTATCGGCAATAGTGAGAATAGATCTAGAAGTTACCTGGTTAGTTATAAGGCAAAGAATCCTTGATAAGGGATATGTTTTCCTTCTTGAGTGCTCTTGGAAAATGCTGAAAAGCTTAATTGGATATTATTCAAAAGCAATACATTTTCTGCCTGCAGATATAGACTTCAGTCTACTGATCTGTCAAGAGTAAACAATGTTTTTAATGTAAATTTGTTTTACCCTGACATCCGTGTAGACAGCTACATTTGAAAATGAATTAATTGTTTTTCATATGCAAAGGTGCTGGTTACTCATGAGATGTAGGTCATAAAATTTGAGTTTTTTCCAATAGGAAATCGATTTTCATCGATTCGTTCATGTGTTCTTACAAAATACCCCTTGAGACCAGAAGAATGCGTTTAAAACCTGGCAGGCTGAGGTCAGAAGTACAATCCATAATCGTGGAATAGAGTCAGCATAGCCAGCTCCAAGATATTCATGTCTGTGATCTTGGTCTTGTTAATATGTTGCTCAAACTAGTTAATCTTAAGAGCCCAAGTCAAACTGAAGGTGTAAATGATTAAAAAGAAAACGATGTCATAATTAATGCTATTTGTAATTGCAGCAATTATTTTAAAAGGCACAAGGATCATACATCGTTCAAAATAAAATCTTGTGCTCCATTCAAGTACAGGCACATCTTCTGAGGAACACCACCGCACAAAGTATGACGCTCTTTTAACTTAAAACAAAGTCAAAACAAAAGTCTTGAAACAGTCATTGACTGGAATCAGTGATCTTTAGAGCTGATCTAGTATTGGTATGAAGGGCCTGTATCAGGAAACTCAAATCGTTACTCTGTTCATTTGGTGATGTTGCCTTTATTGATTCATGTCTGCTTTAGTCTCTTCCTGTTTCAGTGTCCCTGTGCCTCTCTGCTTTCACGTTTACATAGTAACACCATCCCCTGCCACCACACACATACCCTACAAATTCTCTACCTTTTACTTGGTCCCAGAGCTTGACGATGTACGTCTTCATCAAATACACATATATATGTATGTGTGTATGTATATATATGTATATGTGTATGTGTGTATATATGTATACATACATATATTCATTAAGACGTGTGTGTGTGTGTATGTGTGTGTGTGTGTTTGTTTCTATTTTCTTTTCCTTTAAGTAGCCTCCATGCTTCACATGCTTCATTTTCTCCGGGGAAGTGTAAGGCTGACCGCAAGCCCAGCAGAGCCTGTAAGTCTTGCTGGCTTTTGTTTCACAAAAGCCTAAATCCTTTGAAGAAGAGGCAAAGGGAATGTGAGAGGTTGTAGTGGGACAGAGGCTTCCTTCAGATTCAATAGTGATTTCTTCAAGGATGTGGGGGAGAGAAGACTTCCGTCACTAAAACAGCAATGGGAACTCAGCCCACGTTAGAGAGTGATAAGACCTCAAAGAGAGGTGGCTGTTGGAGTACCTAGGGAGGCAGAAGCACAGCCCAAATATATCAACCATGTATTGTGAGGAAGCACAGAGCAACCAAATTTCATGAGATCGCTTTGGCTCATTAAGGAAGATGCCAGCTACAACTATAGTAGACTGGAGTTTAGATGTTATTTCCTTGTTTTGAGTACACCATGTAAGTCTCCTGCAGTGCAGTGTGATTTTGACTTAGGGAGATAACCCTAACAATGACTGACAGAATTTCCATGAAGACCAACAAGATGAATATTCAGTCCTTATTTTCAGTCTTTCTTAGTATATGTTTTTCTGCTTTAAAACAGCAAGACTCTTTAACAGAGACTGGTAAATTAAGAACACCTCATAGTTAGGAGCAGAGCAGTTGAGATAAGAAAGGTATAATAATGAATCAACCACTTTTCTTTGGCAGTTCCTGAGTTCTTCTGCTTGACATGCTTTTTGCATGAAGTGAAATGTGGTCTGTCCTTGCCAGAGTAGATAATAGTACCTGGACACTAGCCAGTTTAGCTGGGATGTTGAGAGGAAAGCATGTAAGCATTCACTGAGCGACCTAACCAGCTGCCTCTGTCAATGGCTTCTTCTCTGTCTTCCTCACTCCTTCCTGGGCTGTCAGCACTGAACCTGGCCCTCAGTGAACTGCTTGACTGGCACTTAAAAGACTCAGCTAGAAAATCCTGTGTCTCTTAGTTCCTATGGCCATTAGTTCCAGGAGAAAATGAACTTCTAGTCCTATGGAAAAGACTTATAGCTGCTACTCCCACATGCCAGGGTACCAAACATCTAAATCCTAAATTTGAACACGAATGCATTCCAAAGGCAAACCACAACTTTTAATTAAGCTTGCAAACTGCTCTCACTCTCCCACTTTTCTTCCACTTAACCCCTCTACCTCTTTTTTTGAGACAGGATCTCACTCTGTTACCCAGGCTGGAGTGCAGTGGTGCAATCTCAGCTCACTGAAACCTCCGCCTCTTGGGCTCAAGTGATTCTCCTGCCTCAGCCTCCTGAGTAGCTGGGATTACAGGCGTGTGCCACCACACCCAGTTAATTTTTGTATTTTAGTAGAGACAGGTTTTCACCATGTTGGTCAGACTGGTCTCGAACTCCTGACTTAGTGATCCTCCCACTTGGCCTACCAAAGTGCTAGGATTACAAGGTGTCAGCCACTGCACCCAGCCCACTTACTCTTTCTTTGGTGTGTAATTTAGAATTCTTTCACACATGGATTCTTTCTTATAAATGTTTTTCTGGTTTTCTCTTGAGGCAGTACTGGTCAGGGAATATCAAGAACATGCACAAAAGTGTTTGCAGAGTTATATTTTAGTTAACTTTGCCTCTGCCTCCCATGAATTTGGGGTGAATGGGTATTCTTAAGTGGAAGAGAAAGAGGGATTATAATACATTCTAGCTGCTGTTGGTGTTGGTGTAAGCCATCAAAGGTGCTCCTCTCACCACTCTAACCTCTGTACTGTTTTCTTTCCTTAAATTTTTAATGGAAAGGACAGTGAAGTGGCTTACAGGAGGGATCAATATTAATACAGCAATCACTTGTAACCATGCTTTCTGTAGTATTTTCATCCAGCCAGTTACAATCTTCAGACATGTGTCTTTTATATAGTGATAAAATATTACGAAGTCCACAATTTTACTTGTGCTCTTTGTAATACTATTATTTTGATTATATCACAAACTTTCTCCCATAGTCATATTTTTAATCAAAATTTTAAATGATTAGATCATACTTTAATCTGTTGATACCTCTCATTTATAAATATAAAGTTTACTAACTAATTCTTCTAATTCTAGGCATGCAGATTGTTTCTACAGTTTGTAGAGATGATACTGCACAGAGAAATATCATACTGAGAGCTCTGATAGATGCATGGGGCATATACCAGACACTTAGCACATACGATTTATAAGGCTCCTGAACACCGTTCAGGGTGGATACTCTCAAGTCTGTTTTACAAATGAGAAAACTCCAAGCTCATAGAGGAAAAATACTTCCCCAAGGGCATTCAGTGAGCAAGTGGCAGAACCCGGATTTGAAATTCATATCTTACTCCAAATCTCATTCTTTCTCCTCTATGTCATAGAATTATTTCTTTAGTGAGGTTTCCCCAAGATAAAATCCTGAGAGTGGAATTGTTGAATCAAAGAGTGTGACTATCTCTGCCCCTTGTTACTTACCCATCAATGAAAATAACAGTGAAAAGAGGACAAGAAGAATAATGTGCAAACTTATTGTCTGCCTTTCTTAAAGATCTCATGCTGTCTTCAGATCAGAGGGGAACACTGTCAGGCTCCATTTTTTTACATTTGAGAAAATTATATGCAGGAGAATTTAGTTACTGGCTTATATTTCATGCAACCAGATTTCTTGTAATCTTATGAAATATGCTAGAAATAGTTCTGTAAAAATTTAGCACACTGTAAATAAAACATTATTATTATCCTGAAAGATTTAAATTCTTGTTGTTTGCAACTCTATTGGCATAGATAGAATTCTTAGTAAACAGAGGGACACATATTTAATCTGTGAATAAATAAGGGGCCTTTGTGTAACAAAAATTAGAGGGATCCCTTTAGCCAGCATAAAAATAAACTTCGAGGAAACAAAGGGATGCTTTCATGGTTTGAGATACACTATTATTATTATGCCTTTTCAACAAGTATCAATGCTCTCTCTTCCTTTTCACTGCAAACAGTGGAACCTTTGCTGAACTGACAGTCAGTTAGAGCCAGTCAACAGAAACTGCTTTGGGTCACATGGCACCAAGAACTGTTGTTGCCATCGCAACTGCACTATGATAAATTAGCCTGTCTCCACGAAGTATTTGGTTTGCCTACACGCCCCAGAAGGTGTCGTTTTGATATTCTCCTTGACAGTTTTGAGCTAATCTCTGATTCAACCTTTCATCAGGCTTACTAACATTTACATATATTGAAGGAGAGAAAAAGGAAATTAATATTTTTGACTCATTAGATATGTATGTCAGTGTTTCTGGATGATTACAATATTAGGAGTATTTTTGCATTCTCATAAAGTTTGATCATTGTTTTAGAAGCTATTTGATACAAGGTTAACGTAGATTTACTTCACCTCTTAGATACTTATATACTACTGTCATTTAATAATTGAGATAAACTACTAAATTTAGCAAAGCTAGAGAAAAAAATGTAGCTATAATAGCACCAGAGCTTGCAATAGCTTAAACAATTATTTCTCAAAAATTAGTACATTTTTATTGTTTGGGGGATTGCTTTCTTAACAAATTCTCTTTGGATATTATAACAGTTTGTTTTCTTTCTGGAGGTACAGTGAGTTTAGGAGATTTTTCACGAATTTAATCTCATACTTACATTTAGTGATGTTCATAAATATTGATGTGTGAAATGCAATAAAACATTTGTGATTTCAGGTAAAGTACATGAAAATGTAAGGAATAGTTAATAATTAGCAACTGTTTAAAGTGCCTTCAGTTTGCAAGGCATTTCAAATAAATTTTTTCCTTTTTACTTTCCAAAACCCTCTGATATAGTAATCATACCCATTTTATAGACGAGGAAGAACATTTGGAGAAGATAAGAAAATGGCCACAGTTACAATGAGATTAAAACAGGTCAATCTTAAAATCAAGTCTCTCACTCCAAATGGAGATTTTTTTATGCTACATTATTACCAAAATAGTTTTGTTTCTCTTTTCCTCAGGGAAGCACACATTTGCTGAGAGCATTATATATTACTTATTAAAATTTAGTAATTTTAGAATTTTAAGAAGTTCAGTAGAATACAGTTGAAAACTCTGCATACCTTGTTATAAATCTAAATAAAAGGATACTAGAAGTATGAGCTATACATTCTTATTTTACTTGATATTCTTATTTTATCCTATATGAGATTAGAAAAGAAGAAAGAGAGAATCACCATAAAGCAGAATAAAATGGTAGCAAAAGTTCAAATTTCAGGCTTAGAATAATCACATGTGTTGCTGGGATGGGTAATGAACACTGATATCCAGTCTGCTGTAGGAAAAGATTGCATTTTTTCCAGTTTTTGTTCTTCAAAGTTCAGCTCATTTCCCAAGCTATTCAACAGATAGTACCTGGATAAACAACACAAGCAGCATCCTCAAAAGGCTTGTTATAACTGCAGAATCTGAAGTCCCACCCCAGTTATGTTGAACCGGAATCTGCATTTTCAGCAGGATCCCAGGTATTCATGTGCACATTAGTATTTGAGAAGCACTGCATCCTCTGGAGCCTCTACCAGCGATCAGGAAGATGAAGAAAGAAACTGAGCATGAACAACGCCGTAGTGTCAAGTGCCTGGAATCAAGTTTGAGGAGAGTTTAGGGTTTAATATTAGAGACTACTGGGCTAGCACATCTCTTACCCATTGACCTAACATGTCTTCATTCTAAGAAATGTTGTGTGGATTGTGGCTGAGTAGAAGGTGGCCCTTGAGAAGTCCATATTTAAATGTTGCCACTGGAAGGTGAGACAACAATATAATCACCAGCAACCATTACCTTCTCCAGGCAAATTAACTGCTCATAGTGGGAATTGAACAAGTGAGTCTTCATTTCAAATTGTAAGGTCTAGGACACCAGGGACTGTGACTGTGCCTGGCACAGGACACACACAAATCCCTTTTGAATTAAACTTTGTTCAAGGAAAGGCCCAAAGGATGAGATGCTTCTGTTTATGAAAGTCCTATGATAAAGGATGATCTGCAGTGTAGGTCCCTGGGGGAAATTTATCATCAGAAAGATGGCTAAGCCCAGGGTTAAATTGAAGTTCAAGTTGCTTTTCTCTGCTAGGTGCCAAACGCCATTGTCTGGGCTTTTCTTTATGTCTTAACTGAACCTCTCCCGAAACCAAATTTGACGTTCATTGAATCATTCCGCAAGGACTTCCTGACTTCGTGACTGGCTAACAGAATAAAATTCATATGCTACTTATTTCCTTAAAATGAATAATGTTAGTCTTGGGAGACAATGTTCTAATACAAATGTTTGCTAGTAATGGAAAAGTGATCCATTTTCCACCTCGCTGGTAGGAAGGGACACTTTATGATAGTAAAAGACTAATGATGATTCTTAAGACACTGGGTTTAAAGTACTTGAGTCTGGCCAGTTGGTGTTATTACATTTCAATCTTTAGATAAATTAATAAAGCTAAAAAAACTTTCGGCTGCCAATAGTTCCCATTAAAAATGTTTTTATAGACATTAAAATCATGTTAACAGAATTCAAAATGAAAGAAAAATAACTTACTCAATGCCATTATCTCAACAAGTCAAATTATTTTCATTTCTCTCCATTTCCTTCCAGTTGTTTACAAGCAGCGTTTATTTTTTTAAATGTAATTTCCACAATTATATCAATATTAATTGACCCTGACTTTGCCAGCCTCACTAGAGTTATAGATATTGCTACATGTAGGCTGTTACCTGCCTGATTTCATAGTCAACTCTGCACTAGACCGACTTTAAAACCAGCATAGGAGTCAGGTGCAGTGGCTCATGCCTGTAATCCCATCACTTTGGAAGGCTGACGTGGACGGATCACAAGGTCAGGAGTTCAAGACCAGACTGGCTAACATGGTGAAACCCCATCTCTACTAAAAAAAACAAAAATTAGCTGGGCATGGTGGCTCCTGCCTGTAATCCCAGCTACTTGGGAGGCTGAGGTAGGAGAATTACTTGAACTGGGATCCGGGAGGCGGAGGTTTCAGTAAGCCAAGATTGTGCCACTGCACTCCAGCCTCGGCTATAGAGCGAGATTCTATCTCAAAATAAATAAATAAACAAACAAACAAACAAACCAGCATAGGTAGTGCTGTTATATCAGTGAGTGTGGAATGATAGGGACAGAAATTACTATGTTGCCCATTAAATATTTAGGCTGTTCAAAAATTTAAATATAATAAACAACTCTGAGCTTTTCTTATACAGTTTTTTTTCTAGTTCCCAGTTTTTTAGCGATAGCTCACCACAAGTGAGATTGTGAGATTTGAAAATGCAAACATTTCTATGTGGCTATTTAGAGATATTATAAAAATTACTTTTAGAGTAATAAATTTTTAGAGTTTTAACTAACATGCAGTTATCAATATTTCTATCAAAGCTGTCTTGTTACAAAGACCTTTTCAAGCATTTATTACATTTACTAATTAAAGAGAGGCTGAGTAACGTGGACTTCCCTTTCTTTTTTTTTTTCTTTTTTATTTCATTTAAAGATTGGATCTCACTATGTTACCCATGCTGGAGTACAGTAGCTAATCGTAGGCATGATTATAGCACACTGCAGCCTGGAACTCAGGCTCAAGTGATCCTCCTGTGTGAGCCTCTTGAATAGCTGGAATTACAGGTGCATCTACCATGCCTGGCTAACATTTTTGATATTTAATTTAAAAAGGGAGACAGAAGGGAAATAAATACAGCGTTATAGAAAAAGTAGATTTGAAATAGCCTAAAGAATCAGCTACTATTTTGCCTCCATCATGGGAAAGATGAAAAATGTAGTAATAACTGTATCACAAATTCGTTTGCGAAAATGTGATAGGCTGCCTAGATAGATGGCAGCACAGTGCTATTCTGGAATTTTTAAGGGCAAGGGTGATATCTCTTTTATATTCCCAGAGACTATCACAAAGTAGGTACACAATAAGGGTCATAAGGCATTGAGTTTTATCAACTATTAATATAAATAATCCATTAGTTTATCAGAATCTTACTGAGGTCCAAAGTAGAAGAGATCAGATTTCAGTAGAGTAACAGATACATACAGTAGGTGAATGGGACAGGGAAGAGAATGGATGGAAAAAATGATAATAAAGGAGCAATACAATTGAGTGCAAAGAGCACATAGGCTTAGGCACCAGATAAACTTGGATTCAAATTCTGACTGCGGTACCAACGTAGGTGTGTGATGTTAAACACATCACTTAAACTCTCTACAGCTTCCTAATCTACCAAAAAATCTTCAGTAACTGGTGAATAAATACTCGCTGTCTTTCCTCTTGAAATTAAAGATCATTTATTGGTGAATTTGCCTTACTTTCCTCAACTGGAAAACAATAGTGTTAAAATCCATTGCCCTTGTGTCAGTTCTCACTCCAAGAGTTCTTTAATTCCACATTCTGTTTCCACAGTAGAACTCAATCTCCTTAGTATATCACAGAAATACATCACCCGTGATTACATTTCAGGGACCACCTACAAGTTAATGAAAGAGATTTTTATTTCTGTTAGATAGCAGTTGTCAGAACCCCACAAATCCTACCATGTTGCTTCAAGGGAAGGCTGTGCCCTGAGGCTTCTTTTATAGTTATAGAGGCAAACCTGCTATGGAAAGTGCTACTGGATCCATGTCTTCTGTTATTTTTACCAAACATTTCTGTGCTTGCTTGAAATGCCCCAAGTGATGTATTTCTTATCACATCCATCGTCCCTGGCAGGTCTCTAAATATAAATCACAGCCAGATGCAACAGGCCGACGTATGCTCAAGGGAGGGCCACACGAGAGGTCTGTCTTTTCTCTTAAAGATTTAGGATGGTGCTAGACCAGGAAAGGGAAATGTCAGGAACGCATGCCATTATTCCTTTCCCTTGTCTGTGGAATATATCCCTGATGGACCAGAGCTCTGTCTCAGTGAACCAGCTTGAAGCCTGGAAATCTGTCTTAACATATGGCTTTAAGTGGGCAGTACAAATTGGGATTGTGAGTTAATAGGGACTCTTTGGCTCTCCTCACTCTAGAGTCTTCTTAACAACTCAGATGAAGTTGCAAACTTAAACTGTGTAAAATAAGAATAAACAAATAACAAGTTTGCAATGTCATTCATCTGTAAAAAGTTAACAAAAGTTGGAATCTATAGGACTAGACCTCTGGCAGATCCAAGACCTACAAATCAGGATGATCCTGCTATGGGATGGTCCACTTGGGAAAGAGAAAGAGACCTCAGGCAAGCAGACAGGCAGATACTGAAATTGTTACCAATTCTTTGCACCAGGTCGATAACCAGAACATTATTGTCAGGAGGATTCACAGAGGTTTAAAACCCCAGAAAACTAGAGTGAGGAGCTTTCTCAAAATTCTGATAAGATTCTCACCTCAAGAAGAAGGCAAAAGCAGCAGCATCAGTCTCTTTATGGGCCTGGAAAGCCAGGGCAGGTTGGTCCTCTCACTGGGAACACTGCAGTATCACCAGCCTTCTGTAATCAGTGTGTGCTATTGTTAGCTTTTCCTTTACCTACCTGAAAATAACTTGCTCTTGTTCTGTATCTGTTTGCATTTTCTGTCAAATCTTATCACTATCACTTTGTTGACCAGCAAGCAGAATCATAAATGCAAACATATCTTTGCATGGTCAGAGCTGGTCTAAGGCATTCCCTCTTAGAAACAGAAGTGGCCCAGAAAAGAAATACCCGTGTCTCTTTCCCTGAAATTCTGAAGACATTAGGATGGGTATTTCCCTCAAGATATTATTCCATATCCTCCTCCAGCTGCCATACTGCAATGGAAACATTCAATGGGCCTATTTATCACACATTCTTGCTTGTGTACTTGAAACTAAAAGGAAAAAAAAAACACTTTACTTTCACATATACCCAAAAGTATATTCCATTTAGGAGAAAAAAAAAGAGAGAAAAATCAAGCAAAATAGTAGGAGGTAAAAGTTAAAAAGAGAGAAGCCAGGACAAAGAGATTCTAAGCCCTGGACCCTAGAAATATCCTCTTATATTCTTTGTCTTTCCAGGGCTAGCACAATGCCTTAAGTGTAACAAGACAAAGAGTAAGTTTTTGCTAAACTGAAATTGGAAAGGGGAAAGGAAGAGATAAAAGAAGAGATTAAAAAATGAGAAAGGGAGATATTTACATCATACCTCTTTTATTTTAAAAAGGCCATGCAATAATGAAACGAAAGGAATCCAAAATAATTTATATGCAAACCAAAAGCCACTGAGAGCTTGACTTTTCAAATAATATAAAATTGGCAGCCCACAGTCGTATAAGTTAAATCTATTACAAAGTTCTTAAAAGTTTAAATTGTAGTGTCATATAGAAGTCCTTCAAAATTTCTTAGAAAAGTAAACCTCTACTTCAAAAGTAAACTTTGTAGCTGCTTGGAAATGGAAAAAAAGGAAGAGCCTTCTGAGTCTGTTCTTGGGGGAAAAAAGACTGCAAGTATTTTAAAGCCAACTTCTAGAGGGCACATCAGGATTTGAAAGGATGTAATAAAGGATCTCCTTACAGCTCCTTGAAATATATGACAATATTTCAAGGAATTTGGCTGAGACTGACACCAACTTTCATTTGAGACTTTAAAATAGAAGACTAACCGTCCCAGCTTTCAGCAATCGCTTCATTGTTTCAGGAGGTCCTCCATCACTCCTTGCTGGCAAGTATACGTTCCTATCATCTCTTCTATATTCTGTACCTAGAGCACAGCTACCTTGATGTGTAGGCCTGGCCTAACCAATAGATAATTCTCACTTTTTAATCACCTCTTCACAATCTGCAGCTGCCATCTGTCCCCTCTAGTAACAAATAGGTAAATACAGTAGAAGAGAGCTTTACTTGTTATATAAATGAGAGAAACATGTTTATGTTTTACATAAATATATCTCAAACAAAGTGCAAAGATTAAATTATCTTTACCATGCAAAAATTCTTCAGCATAGCACATATACGACCAAAGGTAAAAGCATCGTCACCTGTACACACCATCTTAACCCTGAGTACTCCATTTCTATCACTCCCTTCATTCAGTCAGTAGCCGAGTCTGTTCTGTTCTCTCTCCTGATCATCCTCTTCTCCCCATACTAATCTCTTTTCCTTAGATCCAATCACCACTCTTTCTACTGGATAACTGCTGGGCTGGTCTAATAAGGCCATTACCCTGCAAAAAGTCCATCAGTGCTATCCCTTTTTCCCCAGGATAAATTCCTAACAGAACACACAATGCCTTTTTACTTCACAAATCTTTTCCTCACACTAAACTTTTCCAGACATTTACAGTGCTATTCATCTGCAGAGAATGCCGTGCCACACCAAAGCTAAGTTAAGTGGTAAACCCCCAAATTCCTGTAGCATTTTCTACAGCAGTAAACACACGGTACTCTTATTTGTGTTTATCTGTTTTATCCCAGGAGACCTCTTTAATACAAGTACCAAGCCGTGCTTTGGTGCTCTTTTCCCAGCATCAAAAGTGTGCCTGGCACACAGTAGTTCACAAAATATTTTTGCTAAACGGATGCTCCTGGTATCATCTCTAGACTTAATGCTGTGGGCTCACAGAATAGTTATAGTCTCATATAATTATAATCATGTTTTCTCCTGGCCCAGAAATAAGCCAAAATTCACAATTCCATGACTACTCTATTATTATCTCTAAGTAATAAAAAAGTATAAGACTATAAAGTCTGTTGAAATAAGCACAATCAAATATTAACATATAGTTGCCATGCCTTGTCAACTTAAAAAAAACTGGGTTGAGTGGCCACAGGTTACTCAAAGTTCATGTGTAATAAAAAACGTAACCTTAAATTGTTCCATAAAGTGGAGAGAAAGTCTATAGAAGAGTAACCATCATGAAATGTTGCTATATGAGATCAGGTTGACCTGTAACTTGGGAATATTACATTTTTTACATCCTTACATAAACTCTCTTAAAAATCATATTTTTCCTGTCAAACATCAGCTCTTTCTATGTCAATTCTGAAATCCTCACCAGTTGAGGAAGTAGGTAAAGACATAGGCCAGTCATGTATGTATTCACATGGAAAGGTCAAGACAACAGACAGAAGCTGTGACCTCTAAGTGAACTCACTTCCTTTTAATGGATCTTATTCAGGAAGAGTAGAAAAACTATGAGATTTGGAAAAGGTAAAGAAAAAATATTCAAGCTGAAAGAAGTTAGGAGTATGGGATATGGCAGAGTGGAGGAAACTAAATTTTCTTCAAGGTTTCCTGAAAAAGTATGAGAACTGATTTAGATAATCAAATAACATTCTGTCAAGGGCTATATGTGTAGGGAACCAAATTTTGGATGCCAAGCAAACTACTACTAATAAAATCCACATCAGAAGCTCCAATCGTCAGTTTTAATACTAGCTTACCATTAAAATGACTTAAATATAAAATCTGTATTTTAGACAAGCAAAATGTATCTGAAGTCTCAATATATACTGTGTAATGTTGTGAGACAAATGGCTCTGACTCTGACACAGCAACTGCAGTACGTCCTTTCAATTCAGCTCAGATTTCTTGAAGGGCAGTGCAGTGATTCTCAGAGCAAATCAATAAAATTCAACAGCATTTTAAGGCCTATTCTCAAAAAAGAAATTAAACCTTCTGTGTAAATTCAGATCGTTTCTCAATAAAGTTTCCAAAATGAAATTATCAAAACTGGATGTCTTGAGTACCACAAAGACAGATATTACTGTTTCATATCTCAGTTTTGCAAAATAGAATCCTTTATCATTTTGTATGGAATCTTAGAAATGAAGATCACACATACTGAAGTCTTACACACAGAATATGCATATCCTGAATAAGCAAAATAAGAAATACTCTTTAGTGGCAGCTAACAAATGGAATAAATTCCAAAACGAGACTGTAAACAGATTTAAGTGTAATTTTATATTATCCGAATCTAATATGCAATAGAGAGAAATGCCAAGCCACTGTTTTTCAAACACACACATATACAACCAAAAATACCATACTAGTTTTTCAAATATTCTGCTTATATTTGTATTTTTTAAGTTACTGGTTTCAGAAACATGTCTATGTATTAATTATACTCCTCATCTCCTTCCCCCAACCATAGTGGGTTACATGCACATGCACATATTAAGGAGGGCATATATATATATATATATATATATATATGAATTCCCAATGTATTCGTAATCTCAATTCCATGTCAAACACTAACAAAGAGATTCTTTTGGAAGTTGAGAAAAAATGAATCTATATTCTAGATTTTTATAGGCCAAATGACATTAAATAAATATTCTTTAAATTAGATCATCAAAAAAGTTCTAAGAGTGTTCTTAGGTACTTTTCTTGACCTCTATGATGTTTTCTTAAACAGTAGTTCTGAAAGACATGAATTTGAAATCAGAAGACTTGGCCTTAAACATGGCTGCATTAGTTATCACTTTTGTGACCTTGAAAAAGTCATTTCATAATTACTAGTTTTCTTTCCTGCCAAGTCAGTATAATAACACATGATCCCCTACCAGAGATTCTATCAGGGTAAAGTGTTGAATGAATGATAATTAAGCCTGAGTTGTTTTACTGACATCCCAGGATTACTCTACTGGTGAAAATAAATTTTGCCCCATCCCAGTGTTAATAGGTCTCTCTCTGGATCTTTGTACTTTGCATGACTGTCTTCCCTGAAAGTCTGAAGAACTCAAAGTCATTTGATTTTTGAACAGATAAATCTTAAGTAAATCTTGCCTGTTAAAAATTAGAAGTTAAATTCCCTTTTTCTCTGCTCCCATACTTATAAAAACCTAAAAAGAACAGAGATGGAAATAGAGTTCTTCAAAATTATATTTAGCAAAACTGTATAAGAAAAGTAATTAAAGGGGGGGAAGGCAGATCCAAGATGTCCAAATAGGAACAGCTCTGGAGTGCGGTTCCCAGAGAGATCAATGCAGACGGTGAGTGATCACCACATCTCCAAACGAGTTACTACCACATTTCCAAACGAGTTATTACTACCCACAGACCAGGAGATTCCAGGGCTGAAAAGTGCCACAAGTTTCCAGCATGGCTGTTTCAGCCGGTGCAGCAGGTCTCTGTACAAAAACTCACACAAATCTGGATAGGCGTTTCAACTGGCTCCTGGAATGCCTGGGAGACAGAGTCACCCATTCAACTGAAAAAAAGGGGGCTGAAACAGGGAGCCAGGTGATCTGGCTCAGTGAGTCCCACCCCAACAAAGACCAGCAATCTGAAACGCTCTGGACTGAGAGTTTCACAGCAAGTGCAGCTGGACCCAGGAAGGTCCAGCTCTGTGAGGGGAAAGGCGTCTGCCATTACTGAGGCAGTCCACTGCTACTGAGGCACTCCACCACTACTGAGGCAGTCCACCATTACTGAGGCAATCTGCCATTACTGAGACAGACTGCCATTACTGAGACAGTTCTAACTATACCTCTATAAACGAAACTGCAAGGAAGTTCACATAGCAGCTGGGCAGAGCCCACAACAGCTCAGCAATGCCTCCGCTGGCAGACTGTGACTAGACTACCTCCTAGCTGGTCAGGGAATCTCTGAAAAAAGGCAGCAGCATATCAGGAATTTATAAATAAAGCCCCACGTTCCCAGATCAGAGCACCTGGGAAAAAAGGCGGTTATGAGTTCTGCTGCAGCAGATTTAAACATACCTGCCCAGCAGGTCTGAACGAAACAATAGAGCTCACAGCTCAGCACTTGAGCTCCTATAAGAGTCAGACTGTCTCCTCAAGTAGCTCCCTGACCCCCATATATCCAAAGAGACACCTGATAAAGGAGAGCTCAGGCTGACATCTGGTGGGTATCCTTCTGGGATGAAGATAACAGAAAAAGAAACTGGCAAAAACCCTTACTGTTCTGCAGCCACCGCAGGTGATTCCCAGGCAAGCAGGGTCTGGAGTGGACCTCCAGCA
This sequence comes from Aotus nancymaae, assembly GCF_030222135.1. Classification (NCBI taxonomy): domain Eukaryota; kingdom Metazoa; phylum Chordata; class Mammalia; order Primates; family Aotidae; genus Aotus; species Aotus nancymaae. The sequence continues at coordinate 14,398,717 of NW_026988431.1, forward strand.
GTCCTACAGCAGAGGGGTCTGACTGTTAGAAGGAAAACTAAAAAACATAAAGAAATCATTTCATCATCAACAAAAAGGACATCCACTCAGAGACCCCATCTGAAAGTCACTAACTACAAAGATCACAGGTAAATAAATCCAGAAAGATGGGAAGAAACCAGCGCAAAAAGGATAACACCCAAAACCAGAATGCCTCTCCTCCTCCAAGGGATCGCAACTCCTCACCAGCCAGGGAACAAAGCTGGATAGAGAATGAGTCTGATGAATTGACAGAAACGGGCTTCAGAAGGTGGGTAATAACAAACTTCTCTGAGCTTACAGAACATGTTCTAATCCAATGCAAAGAAACTAAGAACCTTGAAAAAGGTTTGAGGAAATGCTAATGAGAATAAACAGCTTAGAGAAGAATATAAATGACCTGATGGAGCTGAAAAACATAAGAACTTTGTAAAGCATACACAAGTTTCAATAGCCAAATTGATCAAGCAGAAGAAAGGATATCAGAGATAGAAGATCAACTCAATGAAATAAAATGAGAAGGCAAGATTAGAGAAAAAAGAGTGAAAAGAAATGAACAAAATCCCCAAGAAATATGGGATTATGTGGAAAGACCTAATCTATGTTTGACAGGTGTACCTGAATGTGATGGAGAGAATGAATCCAAGCTGGAAAACACTCTTCAGGATATTATCCAGGAGAACTTCTCCAACCTAGCAAGGCAGGCCAACATTCAAGTCCAGGAAATACAGAGAACACCACAAAGATATTCCTCAAGAAGAGTAACCCCAAGGCACATAATCGTCAGATTCACTAAGGTTGAAATGAAGGGAAAAAATGCTAAGTGCAGTCAGAGAGAAAGGTTGGGTTATCCACAAAGGGAAGCCCATCAGACTCACAGTGGATCTCTCAGTAGAAACCCTAAAAGCCAGAAGAGAGTGGGGGCCAATATTCAACATCCTTAAAGAAAACAACTTTCATCCTAGAATTTCATATCCAGCTAAACTACGCTTCATAAGCAAAGAAGAAATAAAATTGTTTACGAACAAGCAATTTCTGAAAGATTTTGTTACCACCAGGCCTGCCCTACAAGAGCTCCTGAAAGAAACACTAAAAGGAAAGGAACAACTGGTACCAGTCACTCTAAACACGTACCAAATGGTAAAGAGCATCAACACAAGAAGAAACTGTGTCAACAAATGGGAAAACAACCGCTAGCATCAAAATGGCAGGATCAAATTCACACATAACAATATTAACCTTAAATGTATATGGGCTAAATACCCCAATCAAAAGACACAGACTGGCAAATTGGATAAAAAGTCAAAACCTATCGATGTGCTGTATCCAGGAAACCCATCTCACATGCAAGGACACACAAAGGCTCAAAATAAAGAGATGGAGGAAGATTTGCCAAGCAAATGGAAAGCAAAAAAAAAGAGAAGAAGTTGCAATCCTAGTCTCTGACAAAACAGACTTTAAACCAACAAAATCAAAAGAGACAAAGAAGGGCATTAAATAATGATAAAAGGATCAGTGCAACAGGAAGAGCTAAGGATCTTAAATATATACACACCCAATACAGGAGCACCCAGATACATAAAGCAAGTTCTAAATGACCTACAAAGAGACTTAGACTCCCACACAATAATAGTGGGAGATTTTAACACTCCACTGTCAATATTAGACTAATCTATGAGACAGAAAATTAACAAGGGTATCAAGGACATGAATTCAAATCTGGACCAAGCACACCTAATAGACATCTACAGAACTCTCCACCCCAAATCCACAGAATATGCATTCTTCTCAGCACCACATCACACCTCCTTTAAAACTGACCACATAATTGGAAGTAAATCACTCCTCAGCAAATGCAAAAGAATGGAAATCATAACAAACAGTCTCTCAGACCACAGTACAATCAAATTAGAAATCAGGATTAAGAAACTAACTCAGAACCGCACAACTTCATGGAAACTGAACAACTGGCTCTTGAATGTTGACTGGATAAACAATGAAATGAAGGCAGAAATAAAGATGTTCTTCGAAACCAATGAGAATGAAGGCACAACGTACCAGAATCTCTGGGACATATTTAAAGCAGTGTCTAGAGGAAAATTTACAGCAATAAATGCCATATGAGAAGCAAGGAAAGATCTAAAATTGACACCCTGTCATCAAAATTGAAAGAGCTAGAGGAGCAAGATCAAAAAACTCAAAAGCTAGCAGAAGACAAGAAATAACTAAGATCAGAGCAGAACGGAAGGAGACAGAGACACAAAAAAACCTTCAAACAATCAATAAATCCAGGAGCCAGCTTTTTGAAAAAAATCAATGAAATTGACAGACCGCTAGCCAGATTAATAAAAAAGAAAAGAGAGAAGAATCAAATAGATGCAAAAAAATGATAAAGGGGATATCACCATTGATTCCACAGAAATACAAACAACCATCAGATATTACTACAAACAATTCTATGCACACAAACCAGTAAGCCTGGAAGAAATGGGTTAATTCCTGGACACTTGCACCCTCCCAAGCCTAAACCAGGAAGAAGTTGAAACCTGAATAGACCAATAACAAGGGCTGAAGTTGAGGCAGCAATTAATAGCCTACCAACCAAAAAAAAAAAAAGCCCAGGTCCAGATGAGTTCACAGCTGGATTCTACCAGACATACCAAGGAGCTGGTACCACTTCTTCTGAAACTATTCCAAACAATCCAAAAAGAGGGAAACATTCCCAAATCATTTTATGAGACCAACATCATCCTGATACCAAAACCCAGCAAAGACTCAACAAAAAAAGAAAACTTCAAGCCAATATCCATGATGAACACAGGTGCAAAATCTTCAATAAAATACTGGCAAACCAATTGCAACAGCACATCAAAAAGCTTATCCATCATGATCAGATAGGCTTCATCCTGGGGATGCAAGGCTGGGTTCAGCATACACAAATCTTTAAACGTAATCCACCACATAAACAGAACCAAAGACAAAAACCACATGATTATCTCAACTGATGCAGAGAAGGCCTTTGACAAAATTCAACAGCACTTTATGCTAAAATCTCTCAATAAACTAGGTATTGACAGAACGTATCTCAAAATAATAAAAGCTATTTATGACAAACCCACAGCCAATATCATACTGAATGGGCAAAAACTGGAAGCATTCCTTTTGAAATCTGGCATTAGACATGGATGCCCTCTCTCACCACTCCTATTCAATATATTATTGGAAGTTCTAGCCAGAGCAATCAGGCAAGAAAAAGAAATAAAGGGTATTCAATTAGGAAAGGAGGAAGTCAAATTGGCTCTATTTGCAGACGACATGATTGTATATCTAGAAGACCCCATTGTCGCAGCCCAAAATCTCCTGAAACTGATAAGCAACTTCAGCAAAGTATCAGGATACAAAATCAATGTGCAGAAATCACACGCATTCCTATACACCAATGACAGACTTAAAGAGAACCAAATCAAGAACAAACTGCCATTCACAATTGCTACAAAGAGAATAAAATACCCAGGAATACAACTAACAAAGGATGTAAAGGACCTCTTCAAGGAGAACTACAAATCACTGCTCAATGAAATAAGAGAGGACACAAACAGATGGAAAAATATTCCATGCTCATGGTTAGGAAGAATCAATATTGTGAAAAGGGCTATACTGCCCAAAGTAGTTTACAGAATCAATGCTATCCCCATCAAGCTACCTATGACCTTCTTCACAGAACTGGAAAAAAAACACCTTAAACTTCATATGAAACCAAAAGAGAGCCTGCATAGCCAAGACAATTCTAAGCAAAAAGAATAAAGCTGGAGGCATCATGCTACCTGACTTCAAACTATATTACAAGCCTACAGTAATCAAAACAGCATGGTACTGGTACCAAAACAGAGATATAGACCAATGGAACAGAACAGAGGCCTTGGAGGCAACACCACACATCTACAACCATCTGATGTTTGATAAACCTGGCAAAAACAAGCAATGGGGAAAAGATTCGCTGTTTAATAAATGGTGTTGGGAAAACTGGCTAGCCATGTTCAGAAAGCAGAAACTGGACCCCTTCCTGACACCTTACACTAAAATTAACTCCAGATGGATTAAAGACTTAAACATAAGACCTAACACCATAAAAACCCTAGAAGAAAACCTAGGCAAAACCATTCAGGACATAGGCATAGGCAGGGACTTCATGACTAAAACACCAAAAGCATTGGCGACAAAAGCCAAAATAGACAAATTGGAACTAATTAAACTCCAGAGCTTCTGTACAGCAAAAGAAACAATCATTAGAGTGAACCAGCAACCAACTGAATGGGAAACAATTTTTGCAATCTACCTATCTGAAAAACGACTAATATTCAGAATCTAAAAGAACTAAAACAGATTTACAAGATAAAAACAAACAAACCCATTCAAAAGTGGGTGAAGGATATGAACAGACACTTTTCAAAAGAAGACATTTATGAGGCCAACAAACATATGAAAAAATGCTAATTATCACTGGTCATTAGAGGAATGCAAATCAAAACCACTTTGAGATACCATTTCACACCAGTTAGAATGGCAATCATTAAAAAATCTGGAGACAACAGTTGCTGGAGAGAATGTGGAGAAATAGGAAGACTTTTACACTGTTGATGGGAGTGTAAATTAGTTCAACCATTGTGGAAGACAGTGTGTCAATTCCTCAAGGACCTAGAAATAGAAATTCCATTTGACCCAGCAATCCCATTACTGGGTATATATCCAAAGGATTATATACCATTCTATCAAAAAGATACATGCACACATATGTTCATTGCGGCACTGTTTACAATAGCAAAGACCTGGAACCAACCCAAATGCCCATCGACGATAGACTGGACAAAGAAAATGTGGCACATATAAACCGTGGAATACTATGCAGCCATAAAAAAGGATAAGTTTGTTTCCTTTGTAGGGACATGGATGAATCTGGAAACCATCATTCTCAGCAAACTGACACAAGAACAGAAAAACAAACACCGCATGTTCTCACTCATAGGTGGGTGTTGAACAATGAGAACACATGGACACAGGGAGGGGAGCATCACACACTGGGGTCTGTTGGTAGGGAATAGGGGAGGGACAGTGGGGGGTAGGGAGGTTGGGGAGGGATAACATGGGGAGAAATGCCAGATATAGGTGACAAGGGGATGGAGGCAGCAAACCACATTGCCACGTGGGTACCTATGTAACAATCCTGCATGTTCTGCACATGTGCCCCAGAACATAAAGTGCAATAATACATATATATATAGAGAGAGAGAGAGAAAAGTAAGTAAAGGGATTCATGGAAAAATATCCATGAGTTTTCAAAATCTATTTCTGTCTATGTTTGGCCATTCTTAATCTGGAAATAATTACTTTCTTTTCCTGTGGTTTTTTATCTGTATTTGCATATCAGCAGGGCAATGATATTAGGGTATATTTGCATCTCTACCATAACAGATGCACCCAAAGCCACAGCCAGGCCCTGAGAAGGTCCAGTTGATTCCAATCATTTGAAGTTCCTGGTATTTAAAAAATGGAGGAGTAACAAAACAGAGTTTATAAAACTCGGGCACATTTTAAAGTATAAATTTGACAAATTAATGTTTTTAGAACTCAAAAATAGAACACAATGTAATTCTAACTTCTCCTTTTTATTTTCTCTGTCATGAGCATTATCTTTGCTAACCTCTTTCTAATAGTTCCAAAGTTTTGCCCTTTTATCCTCTCTGTTCTGGTGAGGAGAAGCAGAAGATTCACCAGCTGCTCAACAGCCTTTGGCTGGAGATGATTGAAAGGAAAAAGAAAAATCTGAATATATTATCTCTTATGGACTCAGTTGATTGCATATGCATTATTTATTTCTTTGTTTACATGTTTCACAATTAACATGTAGCTATTTAATATCCTTAGGAAAATTGTTGATCTCGAATTTGATTCAAGTTAAAGAAAAGGAATTAAAACATCAAATTAAAAATAAATGTCATCTAGTCCATGGGTAAGCAAACTTACACTGTAAAGTAGCAGATGGCAAATATGTTAGGCTTTGCAGGCCATATAATGTTTGGTAACTAGTCAACTTGCCTTTTGTGGCCTGAAAGCAACATAGATGACATGTAAAAGAATGGACAAAACTCTATTCCAATAAAACTTTACAAATGGACATTCAAATTTCCTATAAGTTTCCCATGACAAAAATATTATTCTTTTGATTTTTCTCAACCATTTAAAAATGTGTAAAAGTCATTCTTAACTGAGGGGCTATATAAATCAGGTAGTCAGCCAGATTTGGCCTACTGGTAATAGTTTGCCTACACCTGGCTTAATATAGCTAGACTAGTTTAACTAGAAGTGATTTTAAAAATGGCCAAGGTTCACCTATGTTCCCAATAAAAAAATTTCACTAAAAAAATATTCTATAGTTATTCCAGATTTTTCTTAAAAACATTTAGTATAGTCTACTAATGCAAGGCAGTCCAAAAACTTTTTTAACTAGTTTGAGAAACTTTCAATGTGTTAATTGCTCTGACTCTATATCAAGTTCAACAAAATTTATGCTATCTTAGACCCTGTTTTAGGTTTTCTGTATGTGTTTACCCCAAAACCTCTAAAGCCTTTGCTAAACTAATAGCCACAATTTGATGGAGGTGGGAATGGTCCACTGGAAGAAAAGCTGAAGGAATAAAATTGGCTTCTTGTTTATGTTACATTGCTAAAAGATTCAGAGATGTACATGTTTATCATTCTGACTCTGAACTGAAATACTTTAACACTTAATATTTTCAAATAATTTTATTATTCTAGGAAACAACTCTGACTCCTTACTGCAGATCAAACTCCATTTTTATTGTTGCTATTGTTTTGGTGTTCTCTGAAAGCTCCATCTGAATGGTCTACAGAACAATTTCATTTTTTCCTTTAAAGTTTGTCTAAAGTCATTGGGGCAACTTTAGTCCAATGTAGTTTGTGAGGTCTCTGAAAGTTTGTTGATCCTGTGGCTGATACTCCACTTATTACAGGGAATATTTGTAGTTGGTGCCTTGTCAAAGTAGCATACAACCCTACTACTAAAAAAGGATTAAGAGTTAATAGTGACAGTTTTATTGCATAAATGACTAATTCCCTAGTTAACTGTGAATCGTACACACCCAACAACAACAACAACAATCCGTCCATTTGGCTCCCCCAGAGCTAGAAGCTACTACATTGTTATAGAAGTTGTGTGTATGTTAATATGCCATACCAGTAATATGCTGGTTAATGCTTTATACCAGGTCTCTGGGAGCAAAAGCCCTGATTTGGAGCATTTACTGATTTCTATGGTGTGAATACCTTGCCATGGTCTATTTTTAGCTACCAGAGTGACATCTCTGAATGCAGAATAGGAAGAGATGCACACTATTTGCCTTTTAAAGCCAAAATAAGCTGGCTTCAGCACCTCACTGCCTGGTACTAAGAAATTGAAGTATTTTTCTCCTGATATCCGAAACAGCAACTGGACATCAAAATTCTTTCCTGCTTACTTTCTGTGATATTGTATATATCTACAATAAAATAAAATCACCTCAATGATTAAAAGATTGAAAAAATGTTGGATTTAAAACATGTCTTGAGGATAACTTACAATTAAAGGTCTTGCCACCAGTAAAATTTAGAATTGTTACATATAATAGGGAGATGCCTAGGCAGAGAAATCACCATTTATAAATGTCAGTGAAAGCTAATTTTCACGACAGAAATTTTTATTAGGATTTTTTTTTTTTGCTATTGAATCATGATAATTCAAATGTAATCCAGAAAAGCATTTCTTTTACATGTGGCTTTTGAATTCTTCAATTTTTCCAGTGTTAACTTTTACAGTACACCATGGCTTTTACAAATGCAAATCTGATTGATTGCAATGACTCATGTAGTCTAAAGGGGGCAAGAGCACCATGCTATTCTATTAGTATTGATTTGTAACATGAGTGGTAGATGTTCATGACAAGGAGAGAAGAAATCTATGGCTTACTTGTAGAACTGAGTCCCTAAAGCTTATCTGGTTCAGTGAACAGGACTTTCCTCTTATAAGATATCTATTGTTTATCTTGCCTTCATGAGTTCAAACAAGAATGCCTTATTTGTTTTACATTCAGATGAAGGTATCAGTACAACATTTTACCTAACAGATACAAAATGAGAGCAAAATGTAAATTGTCTTTGGATTTTACTCCAAAAGTAAAATTGCTTATATTAGGATGAGCCATGCCTGCTAATGACTGATACTACACTTGGTAGCTCAACAACTCATTAAAGCTTAGCTATTCATATTTGGATCTCAATTTCTGTTTCTACAAAGCTGCAGAGAGCATTAGTAGAGGTTGTTTGTTGAATGATAGATTTACAGGAACTAAACAAGGCAACAGCAATATGTCAATGTCCTCTTCAACGGAAGATATCACAGCTTACTATTTAAATTTTATGGGATGGATATTTGGGAAGATAGTTGGTATTTTATGATTTTATTACAGAGGCATCAAGATGCTAGTCAGGTGATGATCTCTACCAGGATTGCCTGGAAGGAAAATCAGTGAAAGTGAATCTTGAGGAATCTTATTGTGCAGCAAAGGAGTCAAAAATGTGGTGAAGATTTTAATAATATGTAAGAAATCATGGGGCCTGTGGGATACAGAGTTTGAAGAACAAAGCAGGTAAATTTGAAAGGGAAGAAAGACACTTACTTCTGGATGAAAGAACATTGGTTCTGATAAAGAAGATCTTTTGGGACCCTGGAAACAGATTGAGTAAGAAACAAGAATAGTCTATAGTGAGGTGTTGAGGGATGTATTTAGTAGTAAGTGTGGTAATCAGGGCAGTTTGTGATCACTAATTGACAGTCAAGTTCAAGGAGAAGGAACAGTGAGTGTGACACGGAAGAGACTATTTATTTGAATGATGATAATTGAGAGTCCAGGTTTCTAGTTGAGGGAAAGGTGATTGGGTGAGAAGAGCAGATGGAAGTGATGCTAGATAAGGAGGTGGCATTGAGAGAGCTGGAGATTTCAGGGCTGGCTGGCACCTTATAACAAAGCATATCAGCATCTATGGTGTGAATGAGAACTGTGACAAGAGACTCGGATGGAAAAGAGAATGAAAAAGCAAAGGCAATATCAGAGAATATACGTTAATAAAGCATACAACAACTTTGCTCCAGATGTTCATATTTTGTAGGATCAAACTAACAAATGTCAAATAAGGTCATAAAATACTATGAAAGTAAAATGTCTTCCCAGGGCAGGAAGAACTCACTCAAGCAATTCTAAAACTTTGCTACACTAGAAATGCAAGTGTATTTCTAGTCTTTTCACAGACACTGCACAACAGGGTACTCAGAGAACTCAAATTGAAAGGAGATACTCTACCTCCCAGAACCAGAGAGACTTTTATTCTACATGATAATGATTCTTCCAGCTCACAGAAGGATCAGCTGACAGTAACTATTTGGTCCTATGTATAGTAGACAGAATGATTCCTCCAAAAGAGGCCTTCACAAAGGAGATCTTGGGGAAACTGGAAACAGATTAAGAAATAAGCACTTATCATGGGATGTTGCAATTATAAGCATCATCATCATCATCACATAGCTAGTGTCGTCCTACTACAGGCGAAAATCAAGCATACTACCTAGCAGAAATTTGAGTGGAACCAATGAAGCACAGTGACTTACCAAGAGGTAAAAGGAAGGGAAGCAAGCTAATTGCCCAGCATAATTCATCTCCAGAGACTCAAGCTGACAGGAAAAGTATAGTCATTGGAGCCAAGCATGGTGGCTCACGTCTGTAATCTCAGCACTTTGGGAGGCGGAGGCAGGTGGATCACCTGAGGTCAGGAGTTCGAGACCAACCTGACCAACATGGCAAAACCCCATCTCTACTAAAAGTACAAAAATTAGCCAGGTGTGGGGGCACATGCCTGTAATCCCAGCTACTCAAGAGCCTGAGACAGAAGAATCTCTTGAACCCAGGAGGCAGAGGTTGCAGTGAGTCAAGATCTCACCACTGCGCTCCAGCCTGGGCAACAGAGTAAGACTCTGTCTTAAAAAAAAAAAAAAAAAAAGAATAGTTGCTGGCAAGTTTTCCTTCTCTGTGAGGTCTTCTTTGGGGGAAATTATTCTGTCTATCATTCAAATGACCAAATGATTATTTGTCTCTGGTCCTTCTAGGAGCTAGGAGGCTCCTGGTAACAGAATAAAAGTCTCTCTGACACTGGGAAGTCAAGCGTCTCCATTCAGATTGAGTTCTCTGAGTACCCTGTTACATGGTGAATGAAAGGACATACTTCAGAAATCTTTACCATATTTTGGACTCTTTTTGTGTCATAGTAAGATTCCACAACTTTCAGTTTCATTGCTTTCCTTTCCAGGCAATCCTGGTAGAGATCATCACCTGCTAGCATCTTGACACCTTTGCAATAAAATCATGAAGTATCTCCTAAGAACCTGTGACATATTACCTTGCATAGAAAAAAGGACTTTACAGATATCGTACTCAGATGGATCACATCCGTCCTTAAAAGGACTGTGTTCAGAGACACACAAGAGAAAAGAAGAGGGAAGAAGATGCAAAGTGAATGTGGGAAGCTTCTAGAAGCTGGGGACTCTTCTCAGTAGTACAACTACAAGAAAATAAATTAGATCAACAACATCCCCACCACACAAAAAGCGAGAAAACAGATTCTCCCCTAGACCTTGTGATAAGAAATGCAGTGTTTGTGATATGCTGATTTTAGCCCAATAATACCTGTGTCAGACTTTCTAACTACTTAACTATAAGAAAATAGATTTATTGGCCAGGTGCAAGGGCTCATGCCTGTAATCCCAGCAGTTTGGGAGGCCAAGGCAGGTGGATCACTTGAGATCAGGAGTTGAAGACCAGCCTGACCAACACGGTGAAACCCCGTCTCTAATAAAAATACAAATTAGCCAGGTGTGGTGTCACATGCCTGTAATCCCAGCTACTTGAGAGGCTGAGACAGGAGAATCTCCTGACCCCAAGAGGCAGAGGTTGCAGTGAGCCAAGATTGTACCATTGCACTCCAACCTGGGCAACAAGAGCAAAACTCTGTCTCAAAAAAAAAAAAAAAAAAAAAAAGAAGAAAGAAAGAAAGAGAGAAAAGAAATTTATTATTTTAAACATTTAAAAATACTTTAAGATTGAGGTAATTTGTATGGAAACAATGGAATACTCAAACACTATATGACCCTGAAGTATCTATGAGACTGCATCTTTAATACATATCAAAGAAAAATAGGACTCAATTTATGTAAATCATACAGGAGAATGAATGACTTAGAGACTCCTTTCTCCACCCCAGGAGGCGGAAAACATGCCAGATTCCAGTGATTATTCTTTTCCTGTCAACTTGAGTCTCTGGAGATGAATTGTGCCTGGCAATTAGCTTGGTTGCCTTCCTTTTACCTCTTGGTAAGTCACAGTATTTCATTGGTTCTACTTGGGTTTCTGCTAGGTAGTGTGTTTGATGTTGGCCTCTAGTAGGACTACACTAACTATATGAAGATGATGATGATGATTGTAACACTTTGTGATAAGTACTGTAATGGAAGTCTATACCAAGCCCAACTTGTACAAAAGAGAAAGCAACCAGCTCACTCCAAGAGATGACAGGAAAGAGGACGTGAAGGTGCTTGATGAGCTTTGAAATAGTGAGTAAGGTAAAGTGTGAAAGTTGGGCAAAGTGCCCAGAGATTTCAGGCAAATGAATGACACAAATAAAGGCAGGATGAGTTGAATGGGAGGAAAGGATGTGAGAAGCAGGAGGCCAAAGATGTTGTAACATAAGTATTCAGAGTCCATACATGCAAGGCTTGCTATGACATAAAAAGAAGGTTGGGGTTTATAAGTAATAGGCAACCTGCTACAGAATTTAAGCAGAGGAAAACAAAATTGTATTTATGCTTCTGGGGCAACACAAAGGACAAATGGAGGTGGGTTAAGCAGGAGGTAAAAAAATAAAAACAGGTTAGGAGGCCATACGATAATAATTATGCAAAAATTAATTAGGGCCTAAGGCAAAATGATAGACATAAGGTGAAGATCCGAAAGTATTTCGTTAGAATGTGCAGGATTTGATGACCTTTAGGGTGAAGGATGGTTGAGGAAAAAGCCAAGCATCATCATTAATCATCATGGTCATCAGCATTATTAATTTTTGTTGTGTCTTAATACCTATGTGCTATTTTATTAAACACTTTGCTTGGATTATATCACATGGCCTGTACAATAGTGCTATGAGAAAGGTACAATCATTTTATTGATGAAAAAACTGAGACTTCAAAAGGCAAAGTAACTTTCTCGAAGTCACACTGTTAGTATCAGAGCTGAAATCTAAACCTTGGTGACTGACGTCGGAATCCCCTTATGTCAAAAGCTGTGCTCTTAACCACCACATGTCATTACCTTCCCATGGCTGACATTCAGGCTTCTGGCTTAGGTGACTAGCTGGATGAGTGTCTTTAGTTAGGAAGGTCAAAAAATGAGGGGTGCGTAGGTAGAAGTTGGAAACGTGTTCAGTTTGAGATATGTTGAGTTTGAGATGCCTACGAGAGGGCCCCTGATTTTCTGAGCCTGATTTCTCAGAAAAGTGTGGATAGGAGATACCTATTTTCTGTCTGACTCTCATGCTGGCTCAAATAGTAATGTAATTAGCAGATATACAAGAGACAAAGGCTCAGAAGATAAATAGTTATAATAAAGATTAATTTTAGAGATTAAAAAAGGGGGGAAAAAAAGCTTCCTCCAGTCTCCAAGATAGTACAATATGGCCACCTACTGCAATGGCTGTCAAAGATAACACAGCTTCCAAGTCAGGTTAAAACCTAACTGTGGGGTCCAGGAGTGGCGGCTCAAGCCTGTAACCCCAGCACTTTGGGAGGCTGAGGAGGGAGGGATCACGAGGTCAGGAGATTGAGACCATCCTGGCAACATGGTGAAACCCCATCTCTACTAAAATACAAAAAATTAGCCAGGCGTCGTGGTGGGCGCCTGTAGTCCCAGCTACTAGGGAGGCTGAGGCAGGAGAACTGCTTGAACCTGGGAGAGAGAGGTTGTGGTGAGCTGAGGTCACACCACTGAACTCCAGCCTGGCAACCGGGCGAGACTCAAAAAACAAACAAACAAGCAAGACAAAACAAAACCTAACTGTGGGGTTATGATGGTGCCTCTCTGGCGTGCCTCACTTCCTGTTCTCGTCTACCTGTCTACCTGCTGCGGTCAGCCTCCTCCGTTTCCTCACATTTTCCGCCCAGTGACTCCTGAATCACAACTCGGATACAGAGCTGAATAGAAACCCTACAAGTGTCTGGCAATTGGATATCAGTCGGTAGTGTTAGTTTAATATAATCTCTTATTCCTCATTTCTAAACCTTAATTTTTTGTTTGCTTTCTATTCCTGGTTCTCAATATAATGTTGACACGTATTAGTCTGCAGGAAGTGATGCACTTTCTGAGACTCAGTTTTTTCATTTGTAAACTAGGGCTGCTGATCCTTATGTTACAGAGCTATTGTAGAATTTAAAAGGAAATGATGTATATAAAACATATGTAGGAAAATCTTGATAATGTTTTGCTCCTCCCAATCTACATTTAGGAAGATCACAACATATCTGAAAAAGAGGTTGCATAAAATGAAAACAGGGAGCAGAGATGGCAGCATCTATTGGAGGATAAGACAGAGATTTATAAAGTAATAAGTTTTCACATGCCTGAATAGAACAAAGGATCTAACATAAAAATAAGGGAAATGCAAAAACACCTTAAATATATGTGACAAACTCTTTCCGTTTTAATGACATAATATGTACTTAACAGGAGTAAATGCTTGTAAAGGTAGATGATTTCTGTCATGTGTCAGGATTGCATGATATACAAAACCATTTCAATGATATGCTTAAGTAGAACAGTGACTCAGGTGATTGTTACTTTCTGGTGACTCCTGCTTTCAGAAACGTAATTGCTGTGACCTTGGCTGTGGAATATACTTTCTGCCATTTAATGAACTTTCTTGCACATTCATTCATCAAGTATTTATTACTCACCGCAAGGTGTGAGGTAGTGTGTTAGAAGCGATTTTGTCTTTTCTGCATGATGGGCATTATTGTGACTTGAGTAGGACAGAGCTGGAGAGTTTCTTTGGAAATTGTATAATTAGATTTCTTTTAAGCACAGGGTATGAGAAAGACCCAACCTTTCTAAATTTTATTATGTTGGATTTGAGAAATGTCCCAAGGATCCCTCAGTGGTGGTCACTCATATCCACTGCCTTGGTTAGTTTTAGGATTGTGCTGGGAAGGTTGGCAAATCTCCCTGGACATTGGCCAGGAGTAAATTGTCCTCACCATTTAAGGTTTGTGGATGGCTCAGCTAGGAAAACCTGGGTTTACAAACTTTAGAAAAAGGAATAAAGGCCAAACTAGGCATCTAGGGAAGGGAGGTAGACTGGGCAAAGGGCATAACACATATGGAAAAGAGAAACTACTCTAGGGTGGCACCTTGCCAAATGCAGTACTCTGAAGAGACTTTTGCTGCCTAAATACCTAAAATGATTTTCTGACTATGCAGATAGCTTGAAAATCTGACAAAATACCACATCAGGTTAAAGAGAGTCTAAGAAGATACAATTATCAGCCCATAATCCTTCCATTTGGGAACTCAGAGATCAGGCTGTGAATTTGCTACTTTTGATTATTTAGGCCATTGCAGAAGATCAATAATTCAAATAATGAATAGTGCACAATATTACTATTGTGTACGGAGTGCTTTGTTGACATTACCTGTCAACCTGTATGATATCTCTATGTTGCAGGAAACATGTGGTTTGTATTATCCTATTTTATCACTGAATTAAATGTGGATAGAGAAGTGCCTTGCTTGAATAAAGGCAAGCTACTTCACCGTAAAGAATAAACACGGGAGAGGTCATGGCTGCCGATCTCCATTCGTCTTCAGTCCATACATTATTCCCTTCAAGGTAAACACTCAATGATCAAGGATTCAATATTTAATTTCCTTCTAGCTTTTTTCCAAGATCACTTAATTGAACTCTCATTACAGGTGCAACCAATTCTTTTTCAATTTGTAGCCGAGAATTGCCATGGCACATAGATTCCAACCACATTTTAATGAAGGCTTTTATTAGAGCACTGGCTCTTATTGCCATGTGTGAAGGAGCTCTCAGAATTTTCCAATAAGGACCACACTTTGGATGGATTCATAACTAGGAAGTAAACCTTTTCGTCAGGTTGAAGTAGGGCAAAAAGGTTTTAGCCTTAAGAGTACTTTATTATTTCATAATAATAAATCACTTTTCCTTCAAGATCAGAGTGCAATAAAATTTTAATTCAGTGCTATCTCCTTGTATTTCTCCAGGTTGATATAAATGACCACCTTTCACACATTTATATCTTCAGAAAACATTCATTTGAGGTCAGGGAAAAGGGTTGAAGAGTAAGGCAGTTGAACACTTTGTGCACGATGCTAATGCAATATCCAGAAAGCCCCGTTAGATTTTGCACCAAAGAGAATCTCTATACCAAGAGCACACACTGCAGTCTCTGATCCAAGCAGCCTTCTCATAAGTGCTTTCTGCTGGTCACCCAGGGACTAAACAAGTGTGTGTAGGTGGTTCTGAACAAACCTCTCGCCATTAGCTGCAAAACAACTGAAGAGACAGGTCCCAGAAATGAGAGTCAGAATTACTTCCTTAAAGATAGTTCTCTGTGTTAATGGCAATATCTTCACTTCTATAAGGGAATCTACTCTTGCAATCCAAGTTAATGCATATAGAATCTTAAATGGAATGGCTTTTGATTTCAGATTCCTTCTCATTGCTCTTAACAGCTAAGTGGGATAACTGAAAATGATTACTGGGTCATCAGAAAATGCTGCAGAGCCTAAATGAACTTACATAATTTTACCTGATTAAACACACACACACACGAACACACACGCATGCGCATGCGGGTACAAATACATACACACATACACACACACACACACACACTCTCACGCATACACAAAAAAGTAAGCCCTTTGTTTTTGGCAAAATCTCTACCAATTCCCACAATTTATTGCATTCTTTCTTATGTCTGTAAGTTTGAAGAATTTAAATGTTTTCTTTGAGTCATTCAAGACTGAAGTTCATGGTGGTGTTTTTTAAAGTATAAATGTATGCACCGTATCTCTTTTGAAGGATGCATATTTTTTGGATGCAACTGAATTAAACAGCTTTCTCAACCAGTACAACTAGTCCTTATTACTGCTGTTGGCAGGCAAACAACTATCATGGTTGTTGCCAGACCTTATGTTTGCTGTGTTCTTTTATTCCTTTTCATGTATCACTGTCTTTCAGTCTCAACCGTCATAGGTACTTTTCTTCAACATAAATTGGATGGGATTTTAAAACATCATTTAACAACAACAAAACCCCTTTTTACTTCTTGACAACCGGATTCTTTTAAAAGGAAACAGACTACTTTAAAAACGATATGTCACAACTAAATGGTCATGCCATTGAGCTTTGTAATAAAAGGTATTAACTCCTTGTGATTCCTACACTGACCTCTATTTTGCTCTCTTTCTCACAGTTTCTAGAAAAGCAGTGGAAGGTAGCTGGCTAGAGGCTACAGTTTTCCAGAAAGAAAGGTCAGAAAGGCAAGATGGCTGCAAAGATGGGCAACTCACATACCCCGCTACAACTGCCTCCAGGCAAAGCTCCTTTGTCTTATATGCAGCTCTGAAAATTATGCTTATTAAAGCCATGATCTCAGAAATGCAAATTATTATTATTATTCATTTTCATAGCCCACTTTCATGCTGAACAATTATGACTTCAGATGAGAAATAACAGTTTCATGTCAAAATGCTCATACATTTATGGAAATACATAGCTGTCATTCTACATAAAATTAGGAGCCTTCAATTTTCATTTCAAAATATTCTTCATGGAAATACTGAATACAAACAAAAATCTTGTATAGCTGATTTGAAATGTAGTATTCTACCCCAATAACAGAAAATCTCCAGCCAAAGTCATTAATTAACAGCTAAATTATAATAAACCTGTCTTTGCACATGTCTTGTAAATGGTGAGCTGTCAGTAGTCCGTATTCGAATGACAATAAAGGTAACAAAACGAAACCTCTGAGCTTTCATTTTACCTGGGATATTGCAGAGTTAAAATACTCCTAAAAATCCTAATATCTTCTTCAACACTCAAAAAAATTATGTAAATACATAATGTAAGAAAAAAACAAACTTCATAATAAACTCTCCCTGGTTTATAATTTTATATAGAAGTTTTGGGACATCAAATATTCATATCAATAAAATATTATAAGTTTATTATATGTTCAAAATATTAGCATGTATTAATATGAACATAACACAGAAAATATGCTCATTGCTATTTAGTCCATGACGTTTTAAAAGCACTTCAGAACAGTTGGCCTCCATATCTGCAAGTTCATACCCACAGGTTCTGCATCCACAATTCAACCAATGGCCAATCAAATTTAGTGGGAAAAAATAAAAAATAACAATATAACAATAAAAATATTTTTAAAATTACAGTATACCTGTAATAGCATATCAATAGCATATATGAATGCTATTGATATAATATATTATATTAGATACTATAAGTAATCTAGAGATAATTTCAAGTACAAGGGAGGATATGCTTAGGTTATATGCAAATACTACACCATTTTGTATAAAGACTTTGAGTATCTGAGGATCTTGCTGTCTCTGCGGTCCTGGAATCTGTTCCCCACACATACTGAGGGATGACTGTATCTCTCTGTGCTTTAAGCTCTCTATTATTAAATCAATTATATTTGAACTAGGAGTTCCAGATATGCCTATATTGGAGATACTCTGCAATAGAATAAAGAGAATATTGTGATTCAAAAATATTGTACTATGTGCATTATATGGGTGATTTATATACACCATGTTTCACTGTCACTACAAGCATTTCCTATTGGTGCAAAATATCTGCATTATTTTAAGGAATGGAATATAATTAGAAGGTTGGCTAGAGGTAATTTAGAAAGTTTCAATTAAAATTTATAATTATATTTTCTTGAAAAGGATCCATATTTAAATGATGACAGTAGTGGCAGAAGTAGGTTTTTATTGTGTTATTTTTGTTGTAGTTAAATTTTCTGAGTGAAAGTTTTATTAAAACAGATTGATAGTTTTAAAAAACAGCTATTACAATTTTTCTTGAACTCTCCTATGTTTAGTGTATTTTATAGTACAAGGGACATCATGATGTGGAGTGATTACAAAGACATGCGGTGGGCTGATGGTTATTTTTACTGGTTTCAGCTGTCTCTGGTCATGTACTTATTATTACCACCTATGGAGTCAGGAGGCTACTCTTCCCTCCCAGGAATTGCCTGAGTTGAAACACCAACGTAAAATTTTATGACCGACGTATTTCTCCATTTATTTCGATTTTTGCACTCATTCATATTTTATATTTTACTGGTAAAATGCATTGTTACAATTAATTTTCCTTTTAAAATATTTTGCCTTATATACAGTATAAGTGCTCAGTTTATAATTTAAGTATAAAAAATATTCCAGTGTTTATTTAGTGAATTGATAATGGTGACATAAATTTTATTTCCTTTGGACATTTATCTCTTAGTCATTTATTGAATACCCTTTCTTTTTATTATAGATATGCAATTTCTATTTATAATATATTTAATATAGTAATCTATCAAATTTTTATCTGTAAACAAATCTATTTCTAGCCTAACTATATGGCACTTACTCGGTTAAGTATTTTGGTTTTATAACATGTATTAAACTGTTTCCCTTGCCTTTAATATAATAGTAACAATAAATAACTTAAAAGAGATTCTTTTCACTTCTCAACTACCTACTGTGTACTGGTGCTGTTACTTTGAGTTTCAATTATATAAGGTACTTCAGATAAACTAGGAAGACATATTTTTGAAAAAAATAACAGCACACAGTATATGAATATGTTCTAAATTGTGCAGATTTGATTATAAAAATACATTAAATAATAAAATTAAGGGTAAAGACAAAGTATACAACATAATTTATATGTGAAATATCAATAGTTGCTAAATTGCTCAGTAAAGACCCTCAGATCTATGGAGTTAGTAAAATTTCAACTGAATCTTGCCATATTGGTTTCTGTGGTTTGAATGCATCCCCTAAAATTCATTATGTTGAAATATAATTATCAGTTTGACAGTATTCAAAGGTGGTGACTTTAGGAGGTGATTAAGTCATAAGAGTGGACTCACATGTATGAGATCAGCATTTAATAAAAGGGCTTGAGCAAGTAAGTCCCTTTCTTACTTCTCTGTGGCCATGTGAGGTTGTGGTGTTCATCCTCTTCAGAGGCTATCTCAACAAGGCAATCTTGGAAACGGGGTAGCCCTCAACAGAAATGACTCTGCCAGCACCTTAATCTTGGAATTTCCAGACTTCAGAAATGTGAGAAATAAATTTCAATTGTTTATCAATTATCCAGTCTATGTTATTTTGTTATAGCAGTACAAATGGACTAAGAAATTGGTAGATTATGTATGTGTTCATCTCATTTTAACTCATGAGATAAAAATAAGTATATCAATATAGATGAAGTCTAGAGTCCTATGTACATGCATATGTAGGAATCTTTCTTTTACTTTCCTCCATATACTATCAGTATGTGTGGATGTAAAATTTCAACTAATCTCAAAGTATGTAGGTTCTTTTTAAGTAACCTAAATCAGTATCTCTCATCACTCATTGTCAACAATGTATTGCCAGACACAACAGAAAGTGTTATATTTATTCTCCTTACTTAAAGATTGTTATGAACATATAGGGCACATCATAAATCCAAAATCGCCTCATTACAAATAGCACATAAGGATAAAACTTTAAGAGTAGGATGGCATGTTTGTGCATGCCTAGAAATAGAAATTAGGTGCTAGGAAACAAAATCAGAAATTGCAGTAGATCCCTTCTCTCTAATTTTTCTGGCTTACTTTCTATTTTTTTAAACATCTATTTATAGTTTCATCTCCCCCAGAGAATTCTTGTCCATTACTGAGCAGAGAATTCCTTTGAAAGGCAATGTAAGTTAGTAAGGCATTGCAAACAAAAGTTTTGGGTCAGCACTATAAAGGGCAAACAACATCCTAGGATGATTTAATTGCTAATGATTCTTCTGATTAAAAAAAAAGTCAATAAGAAATCTTCAGTTTACCCTACCCTAAATGCAAAAGGTAAATATATATTCAACGGGGAGGATAATTTATTCCAGTTGAACAGTACTATTCAAAGAAAGAGTAAAAATGCTAGAATGACAAATTTTCTTGTAAAATATCAATGTGATTGTGTCTCCATTTCTATCACTAAGCTGAGAGAAATTTTATCTCTAAAGGTCATGGAATTCTAAGACAAAAAAGGTTTCCCTTTAATCAAAACTAATAAAACAATTATTTTGAAAATATCATGGCCCATGATATTGCCATGTCAACATGGGCAATTACAAATCAATACATATTGTACAGGGATTTAAATCAGAAACTGGTAGTGACATAATGTATATACGTTTCAAACACATTATGCCATTATGCACCATAAATATAGGGCATCCTTTTTTTTTTTTTGGAGACAGAGTCTTGCTCTGTCTGCCAGGCTGGAGTGTTGTGGCACCATCTCAGCTCAGTGCAACTTCTGTCTTCTGGGCTCAAGCAGTTCTCCTGCCTTAGCCTTCTGAGTAGCTGGGATTACAGGCATGTGCCACCATGCCTGGCTAATTTTTATATTTTTAGTAGAGACGAGATTTCACCATTTTGACCAAGCTGGTCTCAAACCGCTGACCTCAGGTAATCCACCCATCTTGGCCTCCCAGAGTGCTGGGATTACAGGCGTGAGCCACCGTGCCCAGCTACAGGCATACTTTATGGCACTCTATTGCACTTTGTAGATATTGCAGTTTTATTTATTTATTTTAGAGATTGAAGGTTTGTGGCAACATTGCATCAATCAAGTCTATCAGTACCGTTTTTTTCAACAATGTGCTCATTTCATGTGTGCGCACTTCTCTGGGTCACATAGTGGTAATTAGTGCAATATTTCAAACTTTATTATTATTATTATTTGTTATGATGATCTGTGATTTTACTATTGTAATTGTTTTGAGGTACCACAAACCACTCTCATATAAGAATGCAAACTATACCAATAAATGTTATGTGTGTTCTGACTGTTCCACTGACTGGCCATTCCCTCATCTCTCTTCTGACTTTTCTATTCCCTTAGACACAGCAATATTGAAATTAGGCCAATTAATAACTTTTCAATGGCTACTATGTGTTCAAGTGGAAGGAAGAGTCACATGTGTCTCACTTTAATCAAAACCTACATGATTAAACAGTGAGAAAGGCATGTTAAAAGTCAAGATAGTGTGAAAGCTAGCTCTCTTGCACCAAACAGTTAGGCAAGTTGTGAATACAAAGAAAATGTTCTTGAAGAAAAGTGAAAGAGCTACTCCAGTGAGCACACAAATATAAGAAAGTGAAATAGCCTTATTGATGATATGGAGAAGGTTCCAACAATATTCCCTTAAGCCAAAGCCCAATCTACAGTAAACCCCTAATTCTCTTCAATTCTGTGAAGGCTGAGAGAGGAGAGGAAACTGCAAAAGAAAAGTTGGCAGCTAGCAAAGATTGATTCATGAGGTTGAAAGACATAAATCACTTCTATGACATAAAAGTGCAATGTGAAGCAGGAAATGCTGGTGCAGAGGCGGTAGCAAGTTATCCAGAAGATCTAACTAACACTGTGGATGAGGGTGGCTACACTAAGCAACATGTTTTCGGTGTATATGAAAGAGCCCTATATTAGAAGAAGATGCCCTCTATCATATCTAAATAGAAGTCAATGACTGGCTTCAAAGCTTCAAAGGATAGGCTGACTCTCATTAAGATCTAATGCAGCTGATGATTTAAGATGAAGCCAATGCTTACTCCAAAAATTTTAGGGCCCTTAAGAATCATGTTAAATCTACTCTACCTGTGCTCGAAAAATGGAACAGCAAAACTTAGATGATAGAACATCTGTTTATAACATGGTTTATTGAATATTTAAAAGCTGTTGTTGAGACTTACTCAGAAAAAAAATTCTTTCAAAATATTATTGCTTATTGACAAAGCATCTAATCACCTAGGAGCTCTGATGGAGATATACAAGGATATTATTGTTTTTATGCCTGCTAACACAACACTCTTTCTGCGGCCCATGGATCAGGAGTAATTTTGACTTTCAAGTCTTACTATTTAAGAAATATATTTTGAAAAGTTATAGATGTCATACAGAGTGATTCCTCTGATGAATCTGGGCAAAGTAAATTTAAAACCTGGAAAGGATTTACCATTCTATATGCCATTAAAACATTTGTGATTCATGGGAAGAGGTCAAAGTATCAATAATAACAGAAATTTAGAAAACGTTGATTTCAATCCTCATGAATAACTTTGAGAGGTTCAAGACTTCAGTGGAAGAAGTAACTGCAGGTGTCATGGAAATAACACAAGAACTAGAATTAGGCTCACGCCTGTAATCCTAGCACTTTGGGAAGCTGAGGTGGGTGGATCACCTGGGGTCAGGAGTTCAAGACCAGCCTGGCCATCATGGTGAAACTCCATCTTTAAAAAAAGAAAAAAAAAAAAAAAAGAACTAGAATTAGAAATGAAGCCTGGGCTGGACACAGTGGCTCATGCCTGTAATCCCAGGACTTTGGAAGGCCAAGGAGGATGGATCACAAAGTCAGGAGACTGAGAACATTTTGGTCAACTTGGTGAAACCCCATCTCTACTAAAAACACAAAAATTAGCCGGAAGTGCTGGTGCACATCTGTAGTCCCAGTTGTTCTGGAGGCTGAGGCAGGAGAATCACTTGAACCCAGGAGGCAGAGGTTGCAGTGAGTCAAGATAGCACCATTGCACTCGAGCCTGGGCAACAAGAGTGAAACTCCCTCTCAAAAAAAAATAAAGAAGAGGAGCCTGAAGTTGTGACTTACTCGCTGTAATCTCATGATAAAAATTCTAGTGATAAGGAGTTACTTCTTAAAGATGAGCAAAGAAAGTGTTTTCCTGAGATGCAATCTACTCCTGGTGTAGATGCTGTGCACATAGTTGAAATGGCAACAAAAGATTTAGAATTTTGCATAAACTTAGGTATGGCACAGTTTGAGAGCATTGGCTTCAATTTGGAAAGAAGTTCTACGGTGAGTAAAATGCTATCAAACATCACTGAATGCTACAGAAAAGTCTGTCATGAAAGGAAGGGTTAATTGAAGTGGCAAACTTCCTTGTTGTCTTATTTTAAGAAATCGCAGCAGCAACTCAAGCTTCGGCAGCCACCACTCTGATCAGTCAGTAGCCATAAACACTGAGGCAAGAGCCTTAGTTTAGGCAAGTACAAAAAAGTTTACAAGTCTCTGAAGCTTCAGATGATTGTTAGCAACTTTTAGCTATAAAATATTTTTAAATTAAGACATGCATATTTTTCAACATAATTATATTGTACACTTAATGGAGAATAGTATAGGGTAAATATAACTTTTAAAAGCACTAGAAAATTTAAAAAAATTGTGTGAATCAGTTGATTGCAATTCTTGCTTTATTGCAGTAGTCTGGAACTGAAACACAGTATTTCTGGGGTATGCCTATATACTATTTTTATTAATTAAAATAAATTAGTAAAAAGAAAATGGCAGTGGTACAGTTAAATTAGTATAAAGAAAATGGCAACGGTACAGTTAAGTTAGAAAACATCTACATTCATCACTTTTTGGCCTTTTGACTATAGAAAAGGTCTATGTTTGATTTTATTTCTTTTTACATTATATCTTGTACAACCACATAATTTGCACATGAGCTATATATTTCTTCGGTTATGTATCATTCAGTTAAAGTTATCTAAAAACTTTTGTGAGTCACTTCAAGTTAGGTATTTACCTAAATTTATATTTTTAAGGTTGATCTACTTTTACAAAGAAGAAAATCTTTTTGGATTTTCACACACAGTATATTTTTAAGATGAAAAAGAAAAAACAAACCACTTATAGCTACAAAGACATAAAATTTAAATATAGTCTAAAGAATTTATATGTCCAAATAATTTTCTGATTCCAGAGGATTCCGGATTCCACACATTTGGAAGAATGTAACTGAATCCAGAGTCTCTACAGTGTATCATTCATGATGCCCAGGATATAATCCAAGTTACATTTAAAAAAAAAAAAAAAAAAAAAAAAAAAAAAAAGAAAAAGTCATCAATATTCAATAGAAAAGGCAACAAATAAAAATAGATTCTAAAGTGACCCACATGTTGAGCTTTTGCAGACAGGGATTTTAAACAACTATTATAACTATGCTCGAGGATGTGAGGAAAACCATGCTCAGCATTAATACAATGATACATCAGCTGAGATACAGAAACTATTTTAAAAATGAATCTTTTAGAACTGAAAAATATAATATCTGAATTAAAATTTTAGTGGATGAGATTAACAGCATATTGAAGATGGCATTAGACCCAGTGAACTTGAAGATAGATCAGTAGAAATTGTTCAATATGAAGAACAGAGAGAAAAAGTATTGAGGAATCAGTTTACCTGAACTCAATAAAACATTTCTTTCTTTCTTTCTTTCCTTTTTTTTTGAGACAAAGTATCTCTTTGTCACCCAGATTGAAGTGTAATGGTGTGTTCTCTGCTCACTGCAACCTCCACCTCCCAGGTTCAAGTGATTCTCCCGTCTCAGCCTCCTGAGTAGCTGGGTCTACAGACGTGTGCCACCATGCCCAGCTAATTTTTGTATTTTTAGAAAAGACAGGGCTTCAAAATGTTGGCCAGGCTGGTCTCAAACTCCTGATCTCAGGTGATTCACCTGCTATGGCCTCCCAAAGCGCTGGGATAACAGGCATAAGTCACCACACCCAGCCTCAATAAAACTTTTCTGACAGAACTGTCAATCTCCACCACTTTCTTAGGCAACAGTATGCTGAGTGAGTCAAAAGGTGTAAATATCCACATAACTCTTGATTCAGCAATTCCATTTCCAGGAATTTATCTTATGAAATATGAGATCCTTCAGTGCAAGGGATGATTGTTTCCTTCTCTGCTGTATCCCTAGCATCTACACAGAGCCTGAAACACAATAGGTTAAATATATATACATGTATATTTGTATTCATTTATATGAATGAATAAAAGATAAATGTATAAATGTGTGAATGGAAAATGGTACAAGAATTTGTACACAATAATCTTCATAGCAGTATTTTTTCTGACATAATAGAGCCAATTTTTCAAATAATACTTGATTATGCGAAGTCTCATATATTCATAGAATTAAATGTTTTATATTAAAAATAATGCAAAAGAATATAGATGTGGAAAGATATTTATGATATAATGTTTTACGAAAAAGCCTGCTGCAAAACAGTATTATATGTCATGTATTTTGACTGGGCGTGGTGGCTCATGCCTGTAATCCCAGCACTTCGGGAGGCTGAGGTGGGCAGATTACGAGGTCAGGAGTTCGAGACCAGTCTGACCAACATGATGAAACCCTGTCTTTACTAAAAATTCAAAACTTAGCCAGGCGTGGTGGCACATGCCTGTAGTCCCAGCTACTAGGGAGGCTGAGGGAGGAGAATCACTTGAACCCGAGAGGTGGAAGTTGCAGTGGGCCGAGATAGCACCACTGCACTCCAGCCTGGGTGACAGAGCGAGACTCTATCTCAAAAAAAAAAGAAAAAAAAATCCTAAGGTGTTTAAAGTAGCATTATTATGGTAACTATATTCCTTAGAGTTAAGTCAGTTAATCTGAAGACCATGTAACAGTAGTTAAGAGTACGTATTTCAGAACTAAAATTCCTGGTTGAAATTCTAGCTCTACCATTAACTAGCAATGTGACCTCAGGGAAAAACTCTCTGTTTGCCTCAGTTTTCTCGTCTATAAAATGGTGATATTAATAGCAGCTAATATTGCAAAAGTTATATAAGTCAATATATGTAAAGCATTTGTAACAATGTCTGGTACATACCGCTACATAAGTGTTAGCTATTATCTTATAATTGGATATGTACATTTTATTATAAGAGCTTTTATTTTAAAAATTTTAAGGTTGAGATAATTTTAGACTTAATAGAAGAGTGGCAAAAATAGTATAAAAAGTTCCCACATACTCTTCACCCAGATTTCCTTTATGATAACATCTTACATAACCATAACCTATTTATCACAACTAAGAAGTTAGTACTGATACAATACTACTGATATTAACTAACTGATAAGAGTATAGAACTTATTTAAGTTTCTGCAGGTTTTTTTCACTTTTTTTTTTCTGTTTTAGGATTCAATCTGAGACCCTGCATTTCATTTAGTTGTCATGTCTCCTTTGTCTCTTCCAGTCTCTAACAATTTCTCAATCTTTCATTGTCCTTTATGCCTCTGAAGTTTTTGAATAATAATGGCTGGTTATTTCATGGACTGTCCCACAATTTTGGTCTATCTAATGTTTTCTCATTATTAGATTGTGTTTAGTTATTGTTGGCAAGAATATCAGAGAGGTCCTGTGCCCTTCTCTGTACATCATATGAGAAGGTACGTCATATCAATAGATAGCACTAGTAATTTTAAAATTGGTCACTTGGTTAATGTAGTATCTGCCAAGATCCAACATCGTAAGGTTATTTGTTTCTTTGTTATCACCCATTTTGGGAGGGGGATAGTTGGAGACTATGCAAATATCCTATTTTTATTTAAACTTATACTCACCAATTTGAATATCCATCAGTAGATCTTGGCTAAAGCAACTACTACTTTGGTGTTCAAATGCTGATTTTCTATTTCCCTCATTTTTTCTATATTAATTATTTGCAATTCCTTAGTAATGAAGAGTTGTCACTTGCATTTATACACTTATTTGCCTATATATTTTTGTCAGTATGTATTCATAGATATTTATTTTAGCTTTTGAGTTTAATCCAAAATTTTCTATTTGCTTATTTTATGTTTTTGTTTACGCTATTTATAATGTTGTTTAAGTTGTTCCAACTTTGGCCACTGGGAGCTCTTTCCCATTAGCATCTAAGCTTTTTTAAATGCCCCATTTTTCTCTTTTAGCACATTTTTATTTTCTGGCAACAAAAGATGCCCCAGGCTCATCTTATGTTTTCCCGCCCCAGCTCTGGAATCATAGAATAGCTTTTAAAATCACACTATTTTTAGCAGTGCTCCATATTTTTCGCACAGCAATGTAAACCAACAATTTCCCTTTAAAAATCTATAATTATTGTTGAATTTAGTCTCTTCATTAATTATTCTGAATTGCAAGAAGTATTTCAATTTGATGAATGCAAACAAATCCTGAACATTGTTTTAATTAATTAGAATTAATTAAATCTTGCTAAATTTTTAAAGTAAAATGAAGCATACCCAAATCTTTTAAACTATGATACATAAATATTCGGCAGTTAAGTTACCAAGGGGAAAAAGCATTTTGTAGAAGTTAATTGACCTGTTCTGACTCAACTACCACAAATGCACTGTCAAAATTACCACTTCCACAGCCATCATAACCTACTGTTCACAAATTATACATCTTGTTTCCTTTAAGAACCCCTACCAACTTGACATTTCTTAATATGTTCCTGCCTTCCAGGGGAATCAGTTTGATTTTTCAGCTCTTTATTACTGTTGCTATACTTAGAATCTTATCACGTTCATCAATCATTATCTTCAGTTTTAAAATTTTCTCAGGGATTTTTTTATTTGAGAGGCTTTTAAGGCATGTATTAAGCTTTTAAAACTCTTATCTACTCCAGCCTGACCAGCACTAAACTCTTTGTAATCATCTCCTAAGTTCTTTCTGGGTATTATACTTCATTTACAAAGTCATATCTGAGGTTTTGCTTCCTAATCATACGAAAATAAAAACTGTCATTATATTAGATAAAATGTTCAATTGACGTGCTGAACTGTTGTTAGGACTTCAGAGAGGAAGAAGCTTCTTTATATCTAGGGTCTCTCTCCTGTTGATGTTATAAGCCTAATTGAAAGCATAACTCTGTTAAAAAAGCATGACATTATGAGGATTCTGTTTTATTAATAAAGGCTTAAAATCACAATATTTTCTCATTAAAAAAATGGTACTTTTTTGGTAAAAATTATTTTGAATAAATAAAAAGTCTTGCTACATTAATTTGCAGTTGCTAGTATAATATTCACTATGTTTATTTGAAATCTATTATTGCCTTGCATTTGCATTGCATTTCACCACTTACATTTAATGGCTTTGGCATGTGTTACTACATTTAATGCTTTAAAAAAATATCTTTAGAAAGCAGAAGAGGTATTTTTATTATATCCATTTTATAAATGAATAAAGGTGAAAGATATTCAGTGTCCAGTGTCAGAGTCAGAACTTGAGTACAGATCTTGTGAATTAAGGCTCCAGACACAGATTCTACCTGGCAAGTAAAGTTCGGATGGCAGAGTGTCACCGTCATGTGCAGAAACAATAACTGCCATGGCTTCAGTTTGTATACTGACCCACCAAAACACACATTCAGTGTCAGGAGTGGTCAAACACCCTCTACGCTGTTTTTATCCATGGTATGTCATGAATGGCAAAGTCTGACAGGAAGTGAAGAGGCTTGTGAAATAGTCCTTGCTCTGCTACAGGAGTAACAAAGGGGATGAGATTTATACCCTCAATAGTACCTTGCTTTGAAAACCAAAAGCCTAAAGACTTTCTAAGGTTACTAAACATAAGTAGTTGCATAGCCTGTAGCCCACATCTTGACCTAAGCACTTCAAATATTCACTAGGCATAAATGGCGTCAGTCCTAGGGCTCAGGTTAGGTTTTCTCTAGCTCTAATCTCAGATTACGTCCTTCTTTTCACTTCCTTGAAAATACATCCCACTAGTCACAAAGGGGAATGATCAAGAGATAGAATAGATCTGTGCAAATTTATTATCCAAAATGAGCATTCTACTTAGTGGTCTCTATCCTAAGCTTTTTATGCAGTGGAGATCATGCTGTTATTATCTCTCTAAAACAGGGAAACTTCAGTCTGTGGAATTTGGATGAGGGGGAAATTACATGTTTATCATCACTAACCCCTAACTGAAAGTTTTCATTGTCTTCCATTTTGAATGTTGGAAATAAATCACAGGAGGATAAATAGTACTTGTGACTTTGTCTTTAATAGAAACCATAGATACTTTCATATTATATTATAATTATAGCCTCAAATATTATTAAAATTATATTCACTTGCTAGATGTTATTATTCACTGGCCAATAAGAATGCCCATATAATTTTAAACCTTACATGTAAAAAATATTTTGAAAACTCTATTTCCATAAAATTGGGTCCCTTTGTAAGCTTATGTATTTTATTTTATACATTTAAACATCAGTTAGAGAAGGCATCCATAGGATTCATCGGACTGCCTAACAGGTATGTGGAACAAAAAGCATTCAGAAGCCAGCTAAAGGGGCATAGCTGACAGCCCAGTCATCCTCCAGGATGAGACTAGAAAGTCTCTTGACTGCCCGATATGAAAAGATAGTCACTGTATTAGTCTGATAGTGCTGCCATAACAAAATACCACAGACTGGGTGGCTTACGCAAGTGAAATTTATTTTCTCACAGTTCTGGAAGCTGGGAAGTCCGAGATCAGGTGTCAGCAGGTTAGGTTTCTTCTGAGGCCTTATTCTTTGGCTTACAGGTGGCCATCATTCCACTGTGTCCTCACATGGTTGCCCCTTGGTCTATGTGTTGTCTACATCCTACTCTCATTTTCTTGTAATGGCAACAGTTGTACAGGATTAGAGCCTACACATCTGACCTCATTTTACCTTGATTATCTCTTTAGAGGTCCTAGCTCTAAATAGAGTTACGTTCTAGGGTACTGGATGTTAGGTACTCTTTGGGGAAACAATTCAGCCCATAAAAATCACTGTCCAAGGTCTCTGTTCCAAGAGACAGAATGTGCAACTGAAGGATACCAAGTCTGAAATGAGGTGATGACAATTAAGAGAAACTTTTACAGATGACCAGGCCATTGTAACTTGATTGAAAGACTACTACAAAATGAATGCAAAATGCGTAAACCATCTTCTACTACAAAAAAAAAAAAAAAGAAGAAAGAAAAGAAAATCCACATTGAAATACAATAACATTTTAAAATAATTTCTTGTTTTATGTTAATACCAAAAAATCTAGAATTACATGTGGCTCTGTCTTTTAAATACTTTCTATTTATGACTTCAAATAATTATTTTAGTTTTTCTTATACTGACAGAGAATATTTTTCAAAAATAATCTTCTTAGCTTAAAAGTACAATATTTAAAAATTCCTCAGGCCAGTCATGGTGGCTCACGCTTGTAATCCCAGCACTTTGGGGGGCTGAGGTGGGCAGATCATTTGAAGTCAGGAGTTCGAGACCAGCCTGCCCAACATGGTGAAACCCTGCCTCTACTAAAAATACAAAAATTAGCTGATGTGGTGGCACGCACCTGTAATCCCAGCTACTCAGGAGGCCAAGGCACAAGAATTGCTTGAACCTGGGAAGCAAAGGTTGCAGTGAGCCAAGATCACGTCACTGCACTCCAGACTGTGAGACAGACTGAGAGTCCTTCTCAGAAAAAAAAAAAAAAAATCCGTTATACATGAATCCCTATGTTTAGCAAGTCGTTACCGAGTTCCTTCATGGGCCAGCCCCAGTTGACCTTGGGCACTGGGGACATTTCACAGTAATGACTGTGTGTGTGACATTATATCATCAAACCCTAAGATCATTTCACTTCCTTTTTCATCTGCTTTCCCTGTATCCCTTCTGTGTCTCCTTATGTAATAAAGAACAAAAAACAAAGCTGTCGAAATGGGGGTGCGGAGAGGTTCCAGATAGTATTCAAATGAAAGCCCTTTGTGTTGACAAATAAACTACGGATACTTAGTGAGATTAAAAGCTTTATAACCCACTTCAAAACTCCATTTCGAAAAGCTAGATAGAAACTGAACACTAAAATCCTTGAAGCAAGTCGGCAGGACCTCAGTGGGAAAGAAAAGCTGTCATTCTGATAGCCCTGAAGAAACTTTAACTTACTTTAAACACTAAAAAATCCTATGAAGTGGGGCCTCTGTTTAGCCTGAGGGAACTACATTGCTTCAGGGGCATTTGCATGCAGGCAAGACACACAAACACACACCAAAGTCTTTTCTATAGTAAAAGCAGAAGAATAAATATTCTGTTTTAAAAAAAAAAACCCTTTTTTGTCAAGACATCATTGGAAAAATCCAGTGGTCCTTTTGGCATTTGTCTAGTGCCTGAAGAGAAAAAAGGGAAGATGGGTGAGAAGCTATGCAACTCTAGATTTCTTTGACCCATTTTAGTTCAGACGACACTGCAGTCTAAATCACATTTGTTCAATCACTAGCATAGGCTCACACTGGGAACGTATTAGAAAACCTTTCATTGCCCACATGCTCAATTTAGACTAAATAGCTAGTCAGTCAGTCAGTCAAATCAAATTGTCCTCCTGCCTGTTTAGCTTAGACATGTGCCTGCCACAGACCAAGGAATTTTCTTGGCCACCCCATCCTCTCTCGTATCACAAGAGGGAGGCAACTTCCAATACTCTTTCCCCCAGATGCATGCTCTCCAGTGCATCTCCAGTGACCCACTCACCCTCACTGCTGCTAGCCCTGACTCCCCTCCTCATGGTGGGTCATCCAACCAGTCTTCATTCATTTAAGTTATAAACAAAGATGTCATTCTCATGAACTGCAGCTGTTAAGAATGTTTGAAATTGAAAGGTCCTATGATAATAAATATTTCATATTTTCTTTGAACATCACCCAAATCTTAAAAATTTTTGCATCCTAAACAGTGTCATAAAAACTCCTGGGTCAACACAATGACTGGACAGATCACACATTAACTGAAGTACCCAGGCCAGTTCCTATGGCCTCCGTCTAGACCATTCTACTAGAGGGAAAAGAACCAAAGCAGGAATGTGCAGGCTTCAGCCAGTTGGGAGTGACCCTTCATGTATCAACAAGACTGTGTTCCGGGCCTGGCCTTGTTGTACGGTTTCTGGGTTTCAGGGATTATACATAAATTTAGCCACCAGTAGAGCTATGCTATCTTTCAGAGAATTAAAACCAATGAAATATCTTCAACTTGATTTTAATTTGAGCTTGAAATATTTCCCTTCAAGTAACATTTACTGAGATCATCTTAGGTGCCAGGAATTTTGCCGAGTCCTAGGAAAACAAAGATCAAGATCTGGCTACGTCTGGTGGCTCCTCAATGTAAAATCTTCACTGAGAAAACATTTAATTTCATACTTCCTGTTATCATCGAAGGCTAATTCAAAAAACATAAAGATTGTATTTGTCTCTTTTGAAAAATGATACATTTGCAACTCTATTTCAGCTTAATACACCTTTTTTTCCCCCCACATCTACTAGTTTATTAGAAAGTATATGATAAAGAATACAGATCAACAGCCAGATAAAGAGGCACACAGGGTGAAGTCTGTGGTAAGAGTTGCTTCCAGCCCCTTCAGGGCACATCAGCATCCTCTTCCCTGCATCATCATGTGTTCAGCAGCCCAGCAACTCTCTGAACCCTGTAGTTTAGGGATTTTTAATAGAGCCTTCATCATGTAGACATGACCTATTATTAACTCAAACTCCCCTCCCCTTCCTGGAGAATGGGAGAGTGGGGCTGAAAGTTTTAAGCTCTTAATTATGGCTTGGTCTTTCTTGTCACCAGCCTCCATCCAGGAGTCCACCAAGAACTGCCTCACTAGAACAAAGGACCCTCATATCACCTTGGAGATTCTAAGGTAGTAGCATATCTGTGTCAAGAACTGGGTTCAAAGACCAAATATTAGAATAACAGATGCACTTAGCATCCCCATTGCTCAGGACTTCACAATGGTTTTAGTAGCTCTGTGCCAGGAACTGGATACAGAGACCAAGCAGGTATTTTTCATTATATCACCTGCCTCTCAATTGCCTCAAGTACTTTCTCTGCATGTATTAAGCACCACAATGAATGTTATAATTTTTGCCTCAACCATCAAATCAACCACCAAATATAATTTAAGAAACTCAGAAGGAGAATGATAGTCTATTATATTTACCTCTTTTTTTTTAACCATTCTGTTGATACATTCTTAAATTCAGAACCAGATAAATTTCTCATCCTGGATGCTCCTTTCATTGAACAGTCAAAAACAAAACCAAAACAGTCCCCTTTTTGTTGAAACAGTCAGAAAGCTCTGAGATAAATTTGGTGATAAATTTGTTATCTAAAACCAGCTTCCAGGCCCTGTTTGCTTTTCTAGTTCTTTTTAATTTCCCATGCTGCCTCAAACTGAGTAAGTATTTATTCTTTCAGCACTTAGTCATTAAGCACCATCTAGGGAAGATGTACTTTATTAGGATTTTGTGAACATGTAGCCTTGAATTTCATGGAATTCATAGTTGTCGGATTTGAAAGCAAGAGGAAATACTTGTAAATGAATTTATTTTAAAACTGAGATTTTGAATAACATAAATATAATGGCAAAATATAAATATGCAACTTAAGAGATCAGAAGAGATAATGGTAACGTATATTAATTACATTATTTGATATGAAAATAAGGATCTCTATTAAAGCCTAGGAAGGCGTTCTCTAAATATACTTTCTGATAATCTAGCATACTTCACACACTGAAATGCATTTGCACTGGTCAGCATTTCCTCTCTTCGAGCCTCTAGATCTATTGCTGAACATAACAGCTAGCAACGAAGTCAGCCGTGTCTAGAATAAAAGACTTTCTTTCAAATGTGTGCTCAATTTATCTGAATCAGATGCCTCTGCCTGCTGGAATTCTTGATACAGTCTGAAACTGTAATTTGTCCTCTGTTGAGCATCTGATGCAAACAGCAAAAAAAAATTCCAGTCAAAGAGACAATGAATTAAAGTCTCATTTGTATGATATATATTTTAATTCCAGTAAAAGCCAGTTTAAAAAAACTGGGGAGTAGAAGTTGAAGGAAATTCTCTTTTGTGCTATATGTCTCCGAATACCTTTGACAATTTCTTTTTCTACACCAAGAAGCCCGTGTTTCCACTGATGTACTCAGGTTAGGTTACTGAACACCAGCTTACTACAGACAGATATTTCCACCCATTTGTTACTTAAAATACAGAAAAGATGTCCTCTTAATGGTAGATTTGGGATATGGATTTAAAGAGAACTTCAGTTTTTCTTAAAATGAAGATGACTAGTTTCTGATGTCCAAGGAATAAAACCAAACAACTTTTGCCATAGGCCATTAGTGTGTATGCATATGCAATTCAAAATAGTATCATCTCACAAAGTTAAAGATTATTTACCATTTTTATTAAATTTATGGATTTCTTTACTAATACTTCATATGTAGAACTTGTTTTAAAGGCATATATTAATTTCCATGTTAAGAAAAACAGATGATTTTCATCAAATAGGAACAATTACTAATTGAAAGGCATTATTTTTATTCCTTTCTAGCAGTGCATGATTCTGACATTTAAACTACAAAGTCAGGGTTTAATGGCATTTGCCATTTATCTGTGCTTAAAAACTATGGTATAGTTTAATAATATCTTCTGCAGTTGCAATTAACTTTCTCTGATCTATCGCTATGTTCCTCAAAACTATTGAATATCATTTAGTAAGATATACTCGAAAAACGAAAAATAGCACTTAGGTAGAGAAGAGACAATACCTTATATTTTTTGAGAATTTACTAATAACTTTTGCCTTAGAGTCCAATTCGGATGTTTCCAAGGTTTTTCTTTGGTTTCTCTCTTTGTTCTCTCTCTCTCTCTCTCTCTCTGTCTCTCTCTCTTTCTCTCGCTTTCTCCCTACTTTTTAAATATGTCATAAATATTGTAGGTTTAAGTCCAACTAGAGACATAGAATATTAGCCTTAGGCCACCTGAGATGCTTGTTAAAATTTTAGAGGTTGTGTTCCATGAGATCTAGTGAATCAAACTCTTTGGGAATAGGGCCCCAGTAAAGTCTCCAATTTTACCAAAGATTAATATGCCCAGTGAAGCTTGGGAGCCACTGGTCTAGACTTTCTTTATCTAGAACTTCTAAGCAGTCAGGCTCTGACAGACCTCCAGTTGAATCCCTCCTTTCACTGTAAGTGGAACTATTTTACTCTCACCTGAAGGTGGGGAAACCATGACCAGGAGGAACACAAGATGTCTAAGTGCCTTTTTATTCACCAACGAATGAACAGGAGTCAGTTAACTTTATTCTGAGACTTACTGCACACTAATTTTTCAAAACAATGATCTACTACACAAACTCTGTTGTAATTCCATATTTGCAAGACTCTCTGGTTGGCTAAATCACAATATTTTTCAGACTGAATAATATCAATATTGTCATAATTGTTGATTGAACATATATAGATAAAACAATTAAAATAGTACTGCCTTCAACAGCTTCCCTAACATCTTGGCCATTCAATTCCCATGACTTCTCATATTCACTTTCTCTCATGCTCATACTCACCTACTCACCTTGCTTCTTCCTCCACTAAGTAATCAGCCCACTAAGATTCTGTAAATTCTGGAAAGTTCAGAACTCCCCAGCTGTTGCACTTTTCCTTCCAGTGAATGAAAGCCATAGATATGAATTGGATGGCATTTACTAACGTAACTGGGAAATATTTAAAAGTTACAGGTTTATAATATATTTAAAAATGTTAAGATATATAGAAGATCTAGGCTATTTTCTTAGTGGAGATTAAGATTTTTAAGTAAGCTGTTTTAAAGGCAAAAAGCCACATAAGAACATTCTCCCGTGGGGCTGTAGTTGTTATATCTAAAGCAAATCCAATTTCAATTTAAACAACAACAAAAAAAATCAATAGCCTACCTCACTTTGAAAATATTTATACATTCATTTACTCTCAGTGGATTTGAAACTTCCCAACCTATCACATGATTCTCTTACTTTGCCTCTTCAGGTGATTCTTCTGGGGGTCAAATGTGCCTATATTGTTTTAACTGAAAGAGTAATTGAAATGTACCCTTCACCCCCACTATCACACAATAATGAAAAATCACCTTTTTATTGATTATCAGATATTGTATGATAATATTAATTAAAATTTTTTTTTAATTTACTAACATGCCATGAGAATAGAGAATATACTAACATTATACATTACTTTAAAAACTGATATAGCCATTTGACTTATGAAAAACAGCCTCTCAACATTTAAATTTGAAAAAGAATTATTCATAAAGCAATTACTCTAAAGCTCAATTTACCTATCAAAGATAAAGTTCAGAACTGTATTATAAGTAACACAAATTGCCAGTTCCAGTAACTTTGTATTTTAACTTTGTGCAAATCATTCTAAACTAGGCAATACAGAAAAATGGACATTTATCTTTATTTAATGTAGCCAGTTTATTAAAAAGATTGTCTCTACTTTCTGGATCAATACAGGGAACACATTTGTTGCTCGGTTGAAACTAAATTTCGGGGAAAAAAGTTAACTGATTGCTCTGCTGTAATCTGATAT
This sequence comes from Aotus nancymaae, assembly GCF_030222135.1. Lineage (NCBI taxonomy): Eukaryota > Metazoa > Chordata > Mammalia > Primates > Aotidae > Aotus > Aotus nancymaae. The sequence goes on from NW_026988431.1 coordinate 14,435,457, forward strand.
CATCTCCGCATATTTTGGTCAGGAGGGGGTGACATTTTACATTTTATTTGATAGTTTTCAACTAAATCAGTTTTAAGAATGCTTAGTTGATCAGAAAAATGATCCTTAATGTGTCACTCAAATCTTCCTAGTAGTACAGACAGACTGTGCTGTTGGTAGATAGTATGATGCCATTTATGGCAGTTTTAAGGCATGCGTATTCAAAGATACAGATTCAGACTTACAATTCTGAGTGGTACAATTCTTAAATTTGTACTTTTTTTTTTTTTTGAGACGGAGTCTTGCTCTTGTGGCCCATGCTGGAGTGCAATGGTGTAATCTCGGCTCACTGAAACCTCCGTCTCCCAGGTTCAAGCCATTCTCCTGCCTCAGCCTTCCGCGTAGCTGGGACTACAGGTACCTGCCACCACACCCGGCTAATTTTTTGTATTTTTAGTAGAGATGGGGTTTCACCATGTTGGCCAGACTGGTCTTGAACTCCTAACCTCATGATCCACCTGCCTCGGCCTCCCAAAGCACTGGGATTACAGGCATGAGACACCGCACCTTGCCCCAGATTTGTAACTCTTTTCCATCTATACCCCTACTTACATTAATACCCCATAAATACATTAGAAACATCACATATCTTTATGGAACAATTTCAACCCCATTGCTTCTAATGACAAAAGGATGATCATCCCCAAAAGAGTACTATATAACTAACCTCACAATTAGATAAATCCCCACTGCCAAACTATGAATATATAAATCAGAAAACATGGCTTTATTGAAAAATTTGTCTCTTCAGTTGCTTTGTATTAACACAGGCATGGTATCTTCCATAAGATTCCTTTTTGTTCAAAACCAACAAATCAGTTGGATGCCACTGAGGTTTCAAATTTGATATCAATGTGAACTTAGTTTAGAATATAAAATCAACTGTATATAAGTCAACTGGCAAAAATTCAATTCTAAAATAGTTTTGCTCATAATAGATTATAGCAAAAGCATGCCCAATTTCTCAACAAAATATCACTATTCTCTCTCATTCATTTATTCATTTGTTTTTTTTAACTCATGCATTTACAGAGAAACATACATTAGTTTCTCACAGGTAAATAATAAATAATGCAGGAAAAGAATCACTACTTTTTTTTTTTTTGAGACAGAGTTTTGCTCTTGCCCAGGCTGGAGTGCAATGGCACAATCTCGGCTCACTGCAACCTCCACCTCCGGGGTTCAAGCGAGAACCACTACCTATCTGATTACTGTCATTACTGTTTTCAAATGTCTGCTCAAACCATCAGAAATGTTCAAGGAGCTACCTTAATTATCTGCTTGCAGTTCACAAATATATTCTTTCAACCACATCCTCCCAAACTACAGAAGTACCCTGATGAAAGAATAGGTGTCAGCGTCAAGGGAAAGAAGCAGATGTGGTCACAGGCGTCTGGTTCCTTTAGGGGGCTGTCTCAACTTTGCAGAACTAACCCTGCTGAACTAGAGTCAGTTAAAGAGGAAGCCTGCCTGGTGCTGTCCACTTCTAATAGCAGAATTAGTGTGACTAATAACAGAATAAAGTGACTAATAGCAGAAAAAAGTGTTTATACATTTTTCTAATGAAAATTTTGAAGTAAGGGTCTTATGGTTTATAAGATTCTAGTATCTCAGTTCTTCATCATATTTCCTTCCCAAAGAGCCATCTCTATTACAGTGTCAGGTTTATGCATATCAAAGCCTTCTTTCAGATCATTCATTTTGAAGCACAAGTAATGTCAGATAGCTACATTTAAGGTCACCCTTCCAAGAACCAGCTTTACTTTTAAATATCAAAGCTCTGTGATTAAGATTCGGGGCAATATCTCTTGAATCAACCTACCTAGGTTTAAACCTCAGTTTCTCTACTTCCCAGCTGGGTTATCTTGATCAAATTTCTTTGTTTGTTTGTTTGTTTTTTAAATCTATCAGTGCTGCAAGTTTTTATCTGTAAGGATGTGAATATAACAGTTTTGAAATCATCGGGAGTTATTGAGGAATAAATTACTTAGTACACATAAAACATTTAAAATGGCTTCTGGCACATACTATGTCCAATAAGTGTTAGTTATTATTATGTACATGTAAGAACTAAGCAAACTACTAATGATGGAGCATTTTGGAGATGAGGATGTGCCTTTTCTAATTATATTAAAATGATAGTACATATGCAATCAAATAATATACCATGATTTTAAAGTCTTAGGAGATTTAAGGGTTGAAGTTAAGTTCAAAATTCAGATTTAAAAAAAAAGAAACTCAGTGAAATAAACATAAAAAATACAAAGAAAGGATTAATACAACTGTGGTTACATTTACTTCACACTAAACCTCTAAAATAAAGTTAAAGATGCCACCTAACAGGGAGTAGCATTCACTTTGACAAATATCACACGGACTTCACAATCTTACCTTGGAATTAGTACCAGATAACCTCATCATTAAGTTGACAGTGCAATCAGAACTATTTAAACAAAGTTTAACTAATTAAACATCATCTAAATATACTTTCTGTTATATTCCCAGCAGAAACGATGGCAAGGTGTCTTATTCTAGGTTTTCCATCTCCCTCCTCCACCACTCCAATTCCCAGAGTACCTCTACAAATATCCCTTCTTGCCAGTAGAACTATTTGCTTTAACAATATTTCTATGGGTAAGGAGATGCATATACCAATGTGAAGAAAATGGAGGAGACTCCTGCCTTCAGAGCTGACTAGAAATATTGAAATACAGCCTGCATGTACGTTTCAGTTGCATACAAAAACACAACATAAATTCACTCAAACTTTTCATGTCATGGTTCCAAAATTAATGGCAAAATAATAATATATTTATGGCAAATAGCAAAATTAAGAATGTTTTTGAGCCGGGCACGGTGGCTCACGCCTGCAATCCCAGCACTTTGGGAGGCCGAGGCGGGTGGATCACAAGGTCAAGAGATCGAGACCATCCTGGTCAACATGGTGAAACCCTGTCTCTACTAAAAATACAAAAAATTAGCTGGGCATGGTGGCGCATGCCTGTAATCCCAGCTACTCAGAAGGCTGAGGCATGAGAATTGCCTGAACCCAGGAGGTGGAGGTTGCGGTGAGCCGAGATCGTGCCATTGCACTCCAGCCTGGGTAACAAGAGCGAAATTCCATCTCAAAAAAAAAAAAAAAAAAAAAAAAAAGAATGTTTTTGAGAAAGCAAATGTTCAAATATCAGTCACTTAAAATGTTTTATTATTTTGTTGAAGATTCCAAGTAGTCTGAAAATTCAAAAGCTAAATGATCCCAGTTACAGTTTTTGTCTTCAATGTGTAACAGTTTTAGTAAAAATTGTCTTATGATAAATAAAGATTTTGCTTTAAGGAAAAGAAATTTGTCATCCATGATGTAAATAGATTAAAGACAATGGAAGATCACATTTTAATTAAAAAAAGTGACAGTAAATGATAATCAACTAAGCAAATTGCCAATATGTACATCTATTAACTGTCACATCCTTGAATGAGGACAAATTTATAATATGTTACTTATATCTCATTTCTAAAATGGAGACAAGAGGTTATTTTTCCTGTCATTATGCTTGTGAAACTAAGGGGCATATTTTCATATTTCATGAATACTTCACTAAATTCTTGCATTTAAACAAGCCATTCAGCAGCCTAATATTGGGCTGACAATTTTATTTATAACAAAGCAAAAACGTTTAAATGTTTCCTTTTTGATAATAGCTCTCCCATTTGAGACAGATCATTATTCTTCCAATTTTCCTCTCACCACCATCATCCAAATGTGGAAGGCAGCTCTCTCACGTTGTACTTGGGATCTGAAGGAAGAGTTAACTATGTCTGCTGCAATAGATTGATCACTTCTTCTTCATTAATAGAATATGAAAGCTCAATGACAGCCAATCAAGCTCCCTTCTGCCTGAAGACTTCCAGACCCCACTCTATAGGGTTCTGTCTTATGGTCACCATCATTCTGTGGAATGCTAGTCCTGCCACTAACATAGACTGATTTGCATACAGCCATATCAGAGCAAGAGAGAAACTTAAGCATCCTGAATATTATTCTGCTTTCAGGTTTAGTCCAAACCTTGAAGGGAAATGAAAACTCATCAGAAGCCACAACTATCAAATTAGTTCATTTGCACATCCTCCTTTTTCCTCATTTGATCATGACTGAGGTTTATTGTCTATCAAAGATATTCAGAATGACTTCATTGACACAACTTTTAGTGCATTTACAATGAAATAAATTGAGGAAGTACATGACATTCTATACTCATACTAAAAAAATTGTAGTAACAGGATTTACAGAAAAGAAACATCATTATACATATTAACATTCAGAAACCTAGAGTAAGCAAAGATTTATCCTGCTGCTTTACTGATATGAAAGATGATAATGAAGAAGCTTTAGGAAATGTATATCCATTTTAGAGACCTCTGAATTAAGCATATGAAACACAAAGACAGCAGATATATGTCATGGAGAAAAATTTAAAAGTCACAAATGAGAATGTTCTGGTTAAACAAGAACAATCACATTAAATTTTTATAGCTTTTTAATTTAAAAAAGGAACATATATATACACATAAGTACTTTTTAACATAAAATAGAAGAAAGTTTTTTACTTTTTTAATCAGCCATCTCTCACATTGCTATTGCTGGACAATTTTCAAATTTTATTATTCAAAGCTATTAGTTCTTACTGGTTCACATAGACTATTTAACAAAACGAAAGTTTTAACATATTTTAGCAAACCTATGATATGCCACCTATAATATTAGGATATTTTGTGACATTCATTAACTCATTAGAGAAATATTTGCAGAGATTTTATAATTGTATAGGGATTTACCTGGCCTGGAGGTAGAGATTAGAGAAGTGAGCAAAGCACAGAGAATTCCTGTACCCACATAGCTTCTTACTTGAATATTGGGAGTTCAGAATAAATTAAATTAAGTAAGATATCTTGCCAATCAAATTATCTAGGATCTCAATGAGTTTTACTAATAAAATTTTATTATATTATCATTGCATTGTAGCAGTGAAAAATTTATATAAACAGTACAAAGAAATACAAAATAAAATACTGCCGAAATAGTCACAGTTATTCGTTTGGTGTTTCCCTTTCTGGATATTTTTATGCATTAGCTAATAAAAACATATATGCATACTTACTATTTTTACATATTTGGAATCTATAATAATAATAATTATATGTATTATGTTTTATTTATTAATATATTTTAGTGCTCTTTCCATATCAGTACATGTAGACGTAGTTAGTTATTGATCTGAACAGTATTCCTTTGTCTGCATATAGATTCATTTTACAATTAAGTTATGCTCATGATTTAATATTTTCAACTACCTAGAGTGGTATAAAATGAAAAATAGGCTGGACATGGTGGCTCACACATGTAATCCCAGCACTTGGGGAGGCCTAGATAGGTGGATCACCTGAGGTCAAGAGTTCAAGACCAGCCTGGCCAACATGGTGAAATCCTGTCACTACTAAAAATGTGAAAAAAAAAATAATAATAAAGCTTTAGCTGGGTGTGGTGGTGTGCACCTGCAATCCCAGCTACTCGGGAAGCTGAGGCATGAGAATTGCTTGAACCTAGGAGGTGGAGGCTGCAGTGAGCCAAGATTGTGCCACTGCACTCCAGCCTGGGCAACAGATCAAGACTCTGTCTCAATAAATAAAGAAAATGAAAAATTTAGAAACACACACAAACACAAACACAAACACATACTATCCCCACATCTCCACACTTCAAAAGTTTATATTTAAAATTGTTCTATTGGCAACAATTTTCATTCTTATTATTGGTTAAAAATTACAATTGTTATATATATATATATACACACACACACACACACACACACACACACACACACACACACATATAAGCCAATTACTGGAATTGGCAGTTCTTAACAATATCTATTAATTTACCAGTATGAAAAGTAAGTAATTTGGGAGACTAAACACTGTCTCCCCCTTCTTTCCATCTCCCAGCTCTAGATTCTGTTATTTGTTTTGATTGACCTTTTTTTTTTTAATTTTTAGTGATTTCCATAAGGATTTTAAGGCTTATACTTTCATCCATTTTTCTTGATTTTATTAAGATTACACATTGACTTTACAGTACAAAAGATAAAATTGAAAACTTTTTTAAAATGCTCATCTATTTTCTACCATTTAATTTATTAGCTTTATAATTATTATTATTTTTATGTCATCAAGTTCTAAAGTTCTAAACTTTAAAGTTGCATTTAAATTTTGAAGTATGATAAAGCCTTTTTTGAATTTATAATAGGCTAATTTTTAACAAAGTAAAAACAGATAAACAATTTAGAGTATTAATCACGTACTGTATAGGAAATAGAAACCTATACTATAAAAACTTTGCTCACTAAAAGAAGATTTCTCTTACTCCTTGGTTGTTTTTCCATATTTATGTTGACTAGTATAGGCAATTGGCATGAGTTCCTTGATGGTCTCATACATCTGTCCCCTGCAGGCCCATCCCTTGAATGCTTGCTCTGACTGAGGTGTGCATATTTTCAGGTCACATAAGCAGGTAACCTCCCCTTTATATTTTGATATAGAGGAAGCAGGCAGGCAGTTAGAGGCAGATACTGTGGAAGATTCTTCTTTAAGAATAAGATTATAATGAATTAACATTATTCACATTTAATTCTCCAGAGAGCAGGTCTCAATTCTCTTTATTAGAGAATAGAGTGGTGGATCCAAACGTCCCTGCCTGCTGGATTCCCTAATGACTCAACCTGATCACATTGTTAACAAGGACAGTTTCTTTGCTCTTTAAATGTATTTTAACTAATCTACTGATGATGCTCATTTTTCTTCCTATTATAACATTTACACCTGTATCTTGATTTACTAATCTTAGAAAGTATTTTTGACTTTCTAGAACAAAATAGGTAATTAGTTGATAAATAAAATGGGCCACCAAAGAAAATTTGAGCAAAGATAAAATAATCGACAGTCTACAGTCTACAATTAGAAAAAAATCAATAAAATTAGAAATGTTAAAAGTTGCCAAAAATGTTCAGAAATTTGGAAATCCCAAAACACACTTTTAAGCAATATATGGGTCAAAGAAGACACAATAACTGATATTTCTAAATGCCTAGAACTGAACAACATTGAAATACTACCTATAAAAAATATTTGGGATATATTTAAAACAGTGTTTTGGGAAAGGTATACAATGTTGAATTAATGAAAAAGAGAAACTAGAAATAGTGAGTTAAAGGTTCTTAAAATAATTTTAAAATATAACAAAGTAAACCCCAAACAATACAAAGGGAGAAAAAGAAAGATAAAAATGCAAATAATAATAATAACAAGGGAAACTTGTTATTATTAATAACATCAGAATAAGGAGGATTAATAAGAAGAAAGATTAATAATATCGAAAGTTGACTTCTAGAAAGACTTACAAAATAGATACACATCTGGCAGGATTTGATGAAGAACATAAGAAAGCATACATTTTTTTAAAGTTAGAAATAAAATGAAGTAGGAATACTATAACAGCAAACACAATGGAGATTTTAAAATTTTATAACATTACTTTAAACTTCATACCCAAACTTTTAAACTTTATATGAAATGGATGATGTTTAGTTGTGTACTCTAGAACAAGAAAACGCCTTGAAAAACACAACAATCGTAAATAAGAATTTCAAATTTATAAAACAAATTGTTTAGACCACCGCTAAAAATTATTTGGTTCCACTATCCCAGTATAGATGAGAAAACTGAGACCTAGAAAGAAAAATTCAATTTTTCAGTGAAAAGAAGACACTGTTTTAACTGATTGTACTCACTATAACAATAGTTTCAAAGAACAGTATCAAAATAATTCTTTTGATGTTATTTCTTTAGTTCATATCACACAACAGCATAATTTCCTACAAAGTGAAATAAGGCCTTTACAAATATTTTTCTAGATTTTTAGAGGCATGGGGATTCTCTCTGAATACATTGGGTGCAGCTTGCTAATGATATGAACAAACAGAATAACTAATATACCAAAACAGCTGTGCTAGGTCACATTTATGTATGTCTGAGAGGCAGAAAAAATCATGGTAGCCCAAATGCAAACTCCTTAGAATGGAAAAAAGAAGCCAGTAATAAAAATAAATAAATAAAAAAAATTAAAAAACTAGATTGTAAACTCTTTGAGACCATGATATCATCTTCATAGTTAGTTATTAAAAGATGCTCAAAATACCTCATTCTTTTACCGTCAAACTGCAAGAAAAATACCAAATCCCTTGTGGTGGGAAGACTTCCTTTTTTTTCAATCTTTGTTGGTTTCTTTTTATTTTTTCTTACCCTGAAGCATTTCAGGTTTTATTAAGGTGCAAACTATATTGAAGTAGAGTATTAAACATAGATATTTTAATATGGAGAAAAATATCGTTAATTTACATTATGATTTTCCCTAATAAAAAACCTTAGAAAGTTTTATTTTAGACAAAAGCTGTACAGGCATTTCAAACTAAAACATGATCCATGATTTCAATTAACTGCTAACATTATTAGTGAAGTTTCTATGGTTGTGAAAAGATGAGTAAATGAAGTGAAGATCATTTTCAGACCTAGGAGAAGTATTTTGCAGGAATGTGGTCGTAATGAAAAATCCAGTGCTACTTATATGAACTATCTATGCAATTTAGGTCAAAGATGAATAAAGCATCTTATAAAAATTTCATATAGGCTCAGTACTTAAAGGTTTAAAACTGACATTGCAAATAAAATGAAATCAAACAATGTCTGAATTAGAATTTATCATAGAAACCATCCACACAGACTCCTTTTGATATTAAAGTTGTGAGTTTACAATGGGATAAGCAATGATAGAAATTGTGACCTATTTTAATCAACAACTGTGATGAACAAGAGAATTCAGAAATTGGAAATCTATCCAAATGGCAAGGCTCCCTAAAATAATTCATATCTTAGCATTTTACCCAGAACCTACATAGGCTTGATTACTAGATTATAATTTTAAAACAGAAGGTAACTGCTTTCAGACCTTGAAATACTGTCTGAAATTAAACATCCCAGAAGAGGAAATGACAAATCAGTCTATCCTTCTGTTTTGTCTGGTGTATGGATATAGGGAAAATATATGACTCAGTCCAAGGCAGAGAAATCAGACAGAGCTCGTTTTTCTTCACTTATGCATCTTTTAAAATCAAGCAAAATATTGCCCTCCAAGAATTCAAAATGGAAGAACAGAGGCTGGAAATCTTTCCAGGTTCACTGTGCATGTGAAGATGCTAACAAAGAAGTAATGGCAAAAGGAGGTTCTTCAAACAGTGAAGTTTTTTTTTTAAAAAAAGTCTTCTTACAAAGAGAAATGGTTTTCCATAGGACAATATTGAAATTTAAGCATATTTTTAAACATACTCTTTTTCGTAGTAGCTTTTAGTAGTTGTTGACTTAGTAATTTTTTAAGTGGCCTTGGGATACGGAATAAAGGGATTCTGGAGCTTTTGGACAGTAAAATAAGGAAAGAGTAACTCCCTGAAGATGCTCAATATAGCCCAATAAATATGCATTGATTTTAGAGGCCACCTTCTTCTATCCCTCTTTTCACGATCCACCTTTTGTGCTCAAGAGTGAGTACTGAATAAGAAGATGAGCTACATGAGAAATTTTGTTTCTTAATTTTTTTCCATGCCTCTTCGTTATTTTTTCACTAATGCCCTTTGCAAATGCCAAAGGTACCTTTCCAGCTTCTTAGATCCCTAGTTTTCCAGGTGCCAGGGTACTGTTGGGTTCTGTATGGAAGAATGGTAAAATTACCCACTGCAATTTTGCTTCCCAGTGAACCTGAGCCCTAAAGTTTATCCTGCACTGAGTCTCATAAAACCTATTATGAAATTTTGCCTGTCAACTTCTGGCTTTATGATAATATTTTAAGCTTTGTGCTATTCACTTTTCTCTCTAGTATTTTCGACCTCTGTGTAAAACAACTCTCATTTTCTTTAGAAATCTCTTTTGGAATATTCTTAATGCATATACATTTATGCAAATAGACTCTAGGAAAGATCATCAACCTTTCCGTATTCACAGAGTTGGTTTTGAATTCCAGCTTGGACAACGCTGTTATGCTGCAACATATATTACCCTGTTGCTTTTGCTGGACAATAGCCCCTGGTTAGAAAGGAAGTTCTTAATAAAGAACTTTTCAACCTCTGACAAACAAGTTACTAAATATCAAGCGTATGATCTATAGTCTGTTTTTACCTGGGAGAGACTTCTCTTATATTCTGAATTCGACTGTTTCCAAACTTGTGACTTACAGATTTTTATGTTCCGTTTATGCTCAGTTGCCAAATAGATGTACTATCACCTACAGCATAGGTTGTTTTAAGGATTAAATGAGATAATCTGAGCAAGGTGCTCAGCATAGTAGTTAATATATAGTAAACAAGCTACTACTATTTTATTAGCAATATTTCTATTACCAATACTGCAAAAGCCTGAACATGATGCAACAACACTCCCTAGAGGTGAAATCTCTGTAGCATTCAGAAAGTGGCTTTTGTATTCTATCCACGTTAAAAGAAGAAACTGTACACTTGACAAAGTACCCCAAAAGGAATGCCTCAAGATACTGATACACAGCTGAGTAACTTAAAATGCTGTTGCTAGAGGGTTCAGAAATAGCTCCTTTTCTTCTTGCTTTTAGGAGAGAAATAAGTCCTGAGGATGAAAATCCAGAAAGAGGAAAGATTCTAAACAGTACCATTCTTTCATCACAAAGTAACTAGCGTGATGGGTAAACGTGAAACCAAGCAATTGTTTAAAATTATGGTAGTGGTGTGGTAGTGTATCATCCCCAACCTGCAACCTGACCACCATAATATTATAAATTATAAAAGACTTGAAATATTTATTTATAGAGTTGAATTGTGATATTGCCTTGCCTCTACTGGAGGCAACTGGCAATACTAAGAATTGTTTAGAATCTCATGTCAAAATTAGTTACAGAACTATTTAAAATTCAAATTATGTATGTTGAATAATAGTCGTTTGTTGGAACTGTTAGTATTGGCAACTTTTTGAATCATTGTGGTCATTCTTTATTTTGTTTATGATATGTCTCTCAGTTTGTGACATTTAGCAAAGATTCCAAAGCGTGGAACATCTTGGAAGACTGCAAGAATACATTATGTTGCCATAGAGGCATCTAAAATTAATGTTTCAAATATGTAGGGCTTGGTGAAATAAAACTTTTTTGCCAAGTACATCTCCTCAATTTAAAAAATCAAGATCATTTTGTTATTCGTTGATTTGTAGTTAATTGACCAAAATAGATATGTATAAGAGAATATTTAGAGTTCATTATTTCTAAAAGTTAAAATATTTTCAAGAATATTTTAAAATGTAATTTTATTTTATTTAGGCATACACACTTGAAGGATAACATATAAATATTAGAAAAAAAAAGCATAAGTGCAGAAAATATTTTCACATTAAATTATCCTTTAAAATATTTAACTTCAGTCAGTAACTTGGGATTACCTACAGATATGACTAAACTTTAAAATATAAATTTTTTTTTTTTTTTTTGAGACAGAGTCTTGCTCTGTCACCAGGTGCCAGGCTGGAGTGCAGTGGTACAATCTCGTCTCACTGCAACCTCTGCCTCCCAGTTTGAAGCAGTTCTCCTGCCTCAGCCTCCTGAGTAGCTGGGACTACAGGCACATGCCACCATGCCCAGCTAATTTTTGTATTATCGGTAGAGACGGGGTTTCACCGCGTTGGCCAGGATGGTCTCGATCTCTTGACCTTGTGATCCGCCTGCCTCAGCCTCCCGAAGCACTGGGATTACAGGCATGAGCCACCACGCCCGGCCTAAAATATATACTTAATATCACCACTCTTATGAACACCATAATCAATTGTTAATGTTCTTAAAAGAATTTACCTACATTTTGTCAAACACTGTTAAAGCTTCTAAAGTGACAGAGTATGGGACATTTTCTTTTATTCCTTCCTTCTAACAGTTAAAAATGTGGCATAGTACATTAATATTATAAAAGACCAGGAGAGACACACTACTCTATAAAAAATAATTCTTTGTGATTTTGAACAAAACATTTACTCATTTTTGGTCTAATTTTTTTGTCTTCTAGTATGATTTTTCAAAAACCCTGGCAAGGACTGGCACTTTTTGTTCAAATCTTCTAGTTGTAACTTAAACCTGCTAAACATCATCTTGTACGATGGAAATACTGTTATTCTCCTTGTCTCCCTCTATTTCAATGCTACAAGTTCTATGCACTCCGTTCAGGTATCAATCCCTAATAATGTTTCCCCAACAAATATGACCTTTAATGGTAATGCAACCCTTGAACTTCAATATTTATTAAAGTCAGTCAACAATTTTAAATTTATCATTCAACTTTTCTCTTTGGCTGCTATTGTGAACATAAAAATCAATGCAACTACATTTCTCTTTTTAAAAAAAGAAAGTTAAATAGGGTATTCATTATCTTGTAGATAAGAAGTTAGTCATTCCTCCCCTGATTATGCTGTAAATGTATATTATTGTAGACACAGCTACAGAAAGCTGAGAATAGATTCATACTTACATAACTCACCCCTTTTTCTTGATAATTTTTATATAGGCTTCAAAAAAAATGATTTTTCTGAGCAAAGTAAACAAAATCAGACTTACAGTTGGCATCATTGTACTGTTTTCCTTTTAACATACTGAAATGACAGAGAAGTAATGGGACAACTACTTTAGGTAGCAAATATGATTACTTTAATTAAAATGAGTTCCGAAGTGGCTATCATTTTAAAAAGCTACACTGGAGTACTCTGCAAAGGAAATGGGTATTTGAATTACGGATAAAGTTTTGTTGTTGTTGCCATATTAATAGTGTACTTTGCTTTAAAAACCTAGCATGAAATTCTATAAGCATAAAACTGATAAAATGAGAGACTGCTGTTCGAATTGTAAGAGTTTAGCTACTATTTTTAAGATATCTTAAGTATTTGATCAGACTTTTATAATTAACATTTCAAAATATGTTAAAGGTATAGTATTTTTACATATAATGAGCAAAAATATTGGGGGAATATATCAATTGCATAAAGCAAGATAGATCACCATCAAATGTATATAAATTTTAATAAATAACTTGTAAAATGATTATATTAATTTTAATTTTAACTCAAAAATGATACCATTTTTTATTACTGCTGACCATGAGACCCTCTCATCATTGATTTATCTTGGCATTTAAGTCATGATATTCCTAAGACCACAAGCAAAATCTGAAGAAAATATGAAGCTTATACATGGTCAATATTTTTTAAATAAAGTAAACTCTTATAATTGTGTTAGTTTGTTAAACGACTTATTACAAAGTCAAATACAGTGAGTAAAAATGAACTTAGTAAACACACATGAGAAATAGTACGCTAGTTTAATTCAATCCATTTATGAAGTTCAGCCAACCATAATGCTACAGTATAAATACACAATTTCCTTAGTGTTACCAGATACTTTGTATACTCTGTAATGTATTTGTTACAGTTATTTTTATATTGAGTTTAATGCCTTAAATTTATAAGTTCTTCATCTGAAAAGATGATGGGATTTTGAAGAAAAATAAATCTATTATTATAAAATGGAACATTGAATAAAAATCAGTTTTCTGACTTTTCAGATGCACTGAAGCTAGTTTATGATAAGTTCATACTTAATTCTTCTCTTTAATTAAGCCCCATAAGCATCAGCAATGGCAACATCACAAGTGCATGAAAAATAAAAGTACGTTTTCCATGCGCTACAACTAGTTTGCCACCTGCCAACCTTATAAAAGTAGCATTTGTCATTATCCTGTCTGTGCTGGCACCACTATGCTGTCAAGATATACCTAATACCTGAGAAGTCTAAAGAGGTGACTAATGAAGCAGGTCACAAGTGATTATTTTGATGTCTTAAAGACAGAGTAGTGTGCAAAATGAAGGATACATGGATATAAATGTGTAGAGGATTGGGTCCATTTCTTGTAAATCTGTGATTAGCAATCATATTGAAATAGCAATAACAGGTGGATTTGAAGACCACAAATAAACCCACTTGAGAGTACCTGGAAACATCTTTATCTACGCTCTATCAGTATCAGCCTGATGAGATAAAAGCATGACTTCTTTCAAGGAAAAATGATACTGTATTTGTTTGTGAACATCTCTTATCAGATCTAGCTAGATTGCTATTGATCATTTCAAGAATGTAGAAGATTTTTACAAATTTAAAGAAGGATATTAAAGTTCCACTGGAATATAGAAAATGTAGAGAAAGAAAAGGAAATTTCTCATTCGCTTTTACAAACCCAACATGTCAGTGGTTTTAAAACTTTACAAATATAATTAGTGAAAAATATGTCATAAAACAATTTAACATTAATAGTGATGCAACAAATATAAATTATTACGAACAAATAGGATTAAACAAGATATATAATGAATAGTATGCCATGATCAAATAGGATTTGCCTCTGAAATACAAGATTAGTTAAATATTAGAAATTTTTATAATTCACCACAAGATGTGGACTTATTCTGAAGCAGATGAAGCCTTAGATTCAGAACATTTTACTCCTATTGGGGCCTTCCATGGCAGCTTTTATTTTCCAATCTTAATGACCTCTTACTTTTAGTCTCAACTTTATATTCATAATTTTACATTCTTTTCTCAAAGAAGGTTCTTCAAATTATATGTTTTAAACCTCACATAAAAAGGAAATACTGGATTTTCTGTACTAATAATGAAAAAGAAAAAAAAGCCAAGTGATATCAAGACTACATTTGACAACATTTTAAATATTTTATAACAAGACTCTTAGAATATAAGAAATGAATGTGTAGTTTCTTAAGATTTTAACATGAATACATAATGACTTTGACTCAGACAGACAAAATCTTCAAACCTATGAAAGCAGCGGGAAAAGAAGGGTGCTCCCTCTCTGGTTTAAATCCTAAGCCAGTACTAATAGATCAAAATGTTAACATATTCACAGCATCTTCTAAGCATTTGGCACAAAAAGGTGAAGGGGATAATGTTAGCAAAACAAACCTGGGTCTGGTCCTTATAAGTTAACATAAAGATAGAAAAAAAAAGGGGATAACATTATTAATAGTTTCAAATGTCTTAGTTATTTACCTGGAAAATTTAAGATTTTGGAAAGTATAAGATTACTCTTTAATAAGATCAACTCTTTTGGCTATGAATGACTTCAGAAAAGTAAGCTTTTGTAAAATATAAGTTAAAATTGTGTCAAATGTACCTCAAAAATGTATCAAAATCAAGGAATAAACATAATCATAAATCAATACGACCTAATTATGTCTGTCTACTGAAATATACATCAAAGACTTAAACAATAAGAGAGATGTTATTCATGTAGATGAATGACTTATTATTGAAATAATTGTTTATCTTCATTAATTTCTACTTTCATTACAGAAGAATCCTGTCATGATTCTTAGGAGGTTAGATTTGATTAAATGTTCTAAAATTTGTCAGAAAAATCAACTTGTGCAAATGGCAGGGAAAATGAACAAAAAAAGTAATGGGTATGTGGGGAGTGATCTTGACCAATCAGATCTTAAACCATATTATGAAACTAAATAAAACACGATGGTATAAGACACATAAAAGTTTGAAAGATAAGTAAGTCAGGCATGTGGCTCATTTCTGTAACTCCAGCACTCTGGGAGGCCGAGGCAAGAGGATTGTTTGAGCTCAGGGGTTTGAGATCAGCCTGGAAACATGGCAATACTCCATTTCTACAAAAAAAAAAAAAAAAAGTAGCCAGATATGGTAGCATGTCTGTGATTCCAGCTACACAGGAGGCTGAGGTGGGAGGATAACCTGAGCCTTGGGAGATTGAGGCTGCAATGAATCATGATTGTGCCACTTTGCTCTAGCCTGGGTGACAGAGTGAGAATGTGTCTCAAAATCAAAACCATTAACAAAACAAAAATGAAATATATAGTAGGAAAAAATAAAGTAGAAATACACCCAAGTAAAAATAAAAAATTAGTTTAATATGTGCTTCACAAAAAAATTTAAAATCAGTAAGAAAAATTTTTGTTTCAACAAAAATAGAGGTAATTGACTATTCACTTGGGATGAGTATTTCTAATATAATTAAATACATTAATAAAGAGAAAACATTACCTCAGATATATATATAATTATAGTATATAATACTACTATATTACAGTTGAGCTCACAAACAGTGGCATCAATGAACTATAAATCACACTTATGAGAGAACATATTTATCTATTAAATGGTTAGATTTTTCACAGTCACAGTATCAGAGAATTGCATCTTAGGAGGAACATGAAGGCATCTGCTCTGCCACAATTTTATTTATGAACAGCCTCAGATAGTTTAAATGAGTTATGTAAATTTATACAAGATGCTAAAGCCACAACAGAGTTCCCTGTTCGTCATAACACACTGTGTTCCCACCATTACCCGATAGTCCTTGACTAGGGACAAGTAATTACCATTGGCATAAGCAGTATTTTAAGATAGGATGATACTCATACCTAAATGATGCTGAATTACTAACCCTAAAAGCTCCTTAACATTTTACATACCACAAATTTTGTATTAACAAAATATTCAAACAACTTTCTAGTAACATGTGACCTCTATACTAACGTTTATATTCAGACTAAGGACACACTGTTACTCTGCAGCCTCTTGTTTTGTCTAACTTGTCCTGTGATTTTTAGATGACTGACAGACACACATGTAGGCCTGGTTTCTCAGTGAGTCAACTCGGGATTAAATTGGTCAAACATTTTATTCCAGATGTTTATAAAGTTCAGTAGAGACAGAAAGGTGACAACCAACATGAATTAAAATTAAGTGCAAATCTATCTACTACCACGTATGGAGTAAGACAGTAATTCAAAGAAAACAATGCCTTCATAGATTTAAACAAAAGCCCTAATACTACCCTCCATGCAAAAGAATTTTTTTCTCTTTTCATTATATGGTAGTTATTGCAAAGCTCATACAATGTATAAAAAAATCTATAGTCCAAGGAAAATTGACAGTGGAGCTATACATAAAATCCTTAGCTATATCCTACACATCTGATGCATTTTAGAAGGTTATGGAGTCTTCAATTGGCTTCTCAGCTCATATGCAACCCTTCACCCTACACATACCTTAGGTCTAGAAAATTGTCTTGCAATTCTTTATGAATTTTGTTTTAAAAGAAGTCTATTGCAGGTAATTATAGTTCATTTTTAATGTTGGTATATCCTATTTAATTTTGTAATAGTTAGAAAATAAAATAGTTCACATCTCATTAAAACCCAATAGGAGGCAAATCAGTTCACATAAAGATTGAATAAAATAATCCATCAAAAATAGAAGAAAAGTTATTTAAGAAAATCAACAAGCATTCCAAATTGGAAGGTGATTGATTGTTCATACATCAGTAAATGCAGACCAATATTCCAAAAGGCCTATTACTTACTTCAAATGTTTGCTCTCTTAGCAGTTCAGGGGAAAATCATATTACATTGTTGTTATTTTTTAATGCAAAAAGCAATGGGGAAGTAAGACATTTTACCATTCACAAAGATGACTATGCAATAGAAAGAAAAAATGATACTGCTCTATGCTATTACTCCTTATGAAATAAATGACTTGAAGATGTCTGAATGTTTACATAAATTTGAAATGAGTGGATAGGGGAGTCTGTTGATCTGAATTGGGACTGAATCTTACTTCTGCTTTCTTTAAGGTGCAACTTTGGGAAAGTGATTTGACTTCTCTAAGGTTCCCCGTCTATCAGAGATTATAAGACCTACCATATAGATGTGGAATGACGATTTGAGTCACTAATGACTACTATTGAGTTCATGCTTACTGTGTGCCAAACATTCCTCTAGGGTCTTTACCCTTATGAGTTAACTGAATTGCCATACTATATATACTACATTGAATACTGTAATTATCATTATTTTTCAGGAAAAGGAAGCAGGGGTTAAGTAACATGCTCCAAGTCTCACAGCTAGTAATTGGAGACTATAATCTGAACCCAGGTAATACAGCTCCAGAAATCATGCCCTGTCATTAACAAAATAGGTGGCAAGAGTAAATACTCAAAAGAGGGAAAACTAATATATTTGCTTATTACTGATCTCCATTCATTTGACTGTGAGGAAAAGGTGAAAGTAGATGAATTTCATAATATAGTACATTCTATTTTTATTTTATTGATTGGTTGATTGAAATGGAGTTTCACTCTGTTTCACTGTAGTGCAGTGATATGATCTCAGTTCACTGCAACCTCTGCCTCCCGGCTTCAAGCGAGTCTTCCATCTCAGCTTCCTGAGTGGCTAGGACTACAAGCACATGCCAACACACCTAGCTAATTTTTGTATTTTTAGTAGAGACGAGATTTTGCCATATTGGCCAGGCTTGTCTCAAACTCCTGACCTCAGGTGATCCACCTGCCTTGGCCTTCCAAAGTGATAGTATAATACATTTTAAAATATAGTATATTTTTATCTTTTTATAATGAAAACAACTTTTTAAAAGTGTATAAAATAATACAAGAGTACAGCTTTTTAAAAAGACTTCTTGTTGTAATAAACCAATCTTTAAAGGTACATTTTTAATATAACTGGTAGCCATCATCATTGGAAACATTTATTTGAAGAATTGAGGACTTGATCAAAATGTCTCATTTCCCTTTGTGTCTAATTTGCATTTGGTAAGTAGTATAAAAAACCATACCATCTTTAAGGTGTAAGAAAAATGCATTGAGAGATCTAAGTAATGTATAAACAACCTTTCTGACGAAAAAAGAGCAAAACAAAACAAAGCTATTCATCAATTGTCATCTTAGAATACAATCTGAAGATATATTTTAAGCAAGCTTCTCATTGCAGTATTTTTTAAGGCAAGAATATATTTAACTGTCTGCAAAGTTCATCATTTCAAACGGTGGTTCTTTAATCATTTAATCAGATAAAGGATACATGTAAGAGAAGCATCTTTCATATACTTTTTAAGACAACCACCTTGGACTATTATTAAGCATCATGGGCAATTTAACATTTTATTTTCTTGTGCATGCATAAAACAATGGAACAAACGGTATTAACTAAGAAAAGTCTTTAAAAATGGTTTAACTATTGATACATCAAGGAGATATTTACTACTGAGATTCCTTGATTTATTTAGATATAAGGACAATGCTTGTCCACTATTCACATCATGGCAATCAAAGGAAAACTTCCATTTAATTTAGTAACACATAGAGGGCTGAGTATTACTTTGGTGTGAATTCAGCAATACACAGGAAAGGCAGAGCAGCAGATACATTGGTGTCAATACTGTAAGCATGCATGCATTATTCACTTTGCCCTTGAGTAAATGATTTCATCTTTCAATATCTCGATTTTCTCCTCAGTAGAATAAAATGTCATTATCAGTCTCTTCTTAAAAGAATGACCTACAGTTCAATTCAAGACATTTGTGGAAATGTGGGTGGGAGAGGGGGCAGATGGCACATTCCCCATTTCTCCAAGTCAGAGTCCTAGATGTAGCATAATTAAGAAACGTGCAGTTTATTTTGGTGGGAATTTAATGTAGGCTTAGGTCTATCCCATACTCCACTCATGTTCTCTCACCTCTGCCACTCTGAGTAATCTGAATGTCTACTGTTAACTTCCATTCTACCCCACATGGGAATATGTCCCTCAGAAATGTCCCAGAAATACTAGGGATGCTTTCCTTATACAAAAGCACTGAGTCCTGGGTCATCCATTATCTACTGAGACCTTGTAGTTCTGAGAATCTAACAGAGTAGAAGGAGTCTTTTCTGTCCATTAAGTCTTCATTCAGTAACACTGGATGTATTTAACTGGAGAATTTAGAAAAGATGGCTCATTCATTCATTTATATTAATATTTAAAAATTATCTACCATGTTTTAGGAACTATGCTTGTACTGGGGACACAAAGAAGCAAAGTATAGCTCCTATCTATGAAGAAAATTACCATCCTAGCCAGGAGTGGTGGTGCATGTCTATAATCTCAGCTGCTCAGGAGGCTGAGGCAGGGGGATTGCTTGAGCCCAGGAGCTGACCAGCCTGGGCAACATAGCAGGACCCCATCTCTAAAAACAACAAGAAAGAAAGGAAATTACCATCCTAGATGTGAGTAATACATAAATAAGTAAATACGTGGTTATATGACAAGGTACAGAATACTATGATATCAAAAAACTTTTAATTATATAAACACTTAAAAAAAGTAAGAACTAAGTATTACTGAAAAAAATCTGAGAGTCAAGATAAATGGAATCCAGCCATTTTTTCAACCAATACCTTGCCTCAGTTTTTCACCTATAAAATGAAGAAATTGGACAGACATCTGTTTAAATCCCTACCGGCTCTAACATTTTATGTTTCCTATTGAATTACTCTTGGAACAATCAATCTATCTATCCATCTATCTATTTTATGTAAAAATTATGGAGTCCTAGAGAAATATTTGAAAATATTAAATCATTTCTCTACAATAGAAATTTCTTATTGCATTAAGATACTTCTGAGTGTGTTTTTCTGTTGGTTTATGTTGTGTCTTTGCTTTTGCTTCAACAGATGATCATTCACCCACATGGTTTATAATAGAAAGTAGATGGCGTTTAGCCTATTGTCTCACAGTACATACAAGCCGTATATCGATGGTTCAATAAAACAGGCCCTATTACGTATTAATTGTGTAAAAAAACTCAAGGGTTAGACCCCTGAGTTAGACTCATCTTACACATCATGGGACTACCTCAAATATATTCCACTATCATTAGCTTTATGAGCCTGCTAATGTATTAGAATTCATTTAACAATAACAGCAGGAATGGTGGGACCACGAAACTAACAAGATGAAAAGGGAGATACTATTTTATGAAAACCACTACCTTTTAGGATCATTGATAAAACTTTTCACCTAATACAGTGGTCTTCCTTTAAACCCATCAGACCTATTTTCTCCCTAGAGATACTGTCTTAAATGCATGGCATTTTATGAGTACAAAGAACTTCCACAGATCATAACATGTTTTCATTGTCATGTCAGAATTTTCTCTCTATTATAATGACTGGTTATTTTAAAATAGGAAATTGTGAACTCCTTAAATATAGTGGCAATGTCTTTTCTCTCTAGTACAGTGTGTAACCTACACTAAAGCCTCAATAAAATTTGTCAAAGAAATGAGAAAGTCAATGAATGATTATGCAACAAAAGTCTAAAATTATGCTTACTTTGTTCAAGAAATGTCTACAATGAAACAATCACAAACATTATGCATTGTCTCTTCCTTCCTTACAATATTCGCAGCCAAAATCAAGAAATCTAAATGTAGAGGAGATGAAACCAGCTAATTTTTTTTCTACCTCTGCTGTGACATTTGAGGAAAAGGTCTTCTGATTCCATGCTTAGGTACCTCAGCTTCTTCCTTGTGTTACAGAAACTTGTTCTATTAATTATACATTTCCTTATCAAACTCTCATTCTCAACTGTTTTTGCTTTTATTTCAAAAATTTTCATAAAAATGTGCAAGATCAATCCTACAGATAGACCTGACCACATAAACAAACCCACACATTCTACCAATAAATAAAAACAAAATAAGTAAGGCACTTTTTCTCCCCAAAACTCCCCCTCTGTCTTACTCTGCTACCAAAATTCTTGGGCTGTGATATAGCTTGGCTGTGCCTCCACCCAAATCTCATCTTGAATTGTAACTCCCACAGTCCCCATGTGTTGTGGCAGGAACCCAGTGGGAGGTGATTGAATTATGGGGGTGAGTCTTTCCTGTGCTGTTCTCAGATTGTGAATGAGTCTCAAGCGATCTCATGGTTTTAAAAATGAGAGTTTTCCTGCACAAGCTTATCTTTTTGCCTGCTTTCATCCATATAAGACGTGACTTGCTCCTCCTTGCTTTCCACTATGATTGTGAGGCCTCCTCAGCCACATGGAACTGTGAGTCCAATTAAACCTCTTTCTTTTGGAAATTACCCAGTCTTGGGTACGTCTTTATCAGCAGCATGAAAATGGACTAATACAGTAAATTGTTACTTGTAGAGTGGGGTGTTGCTGAAAATATACCTGAAAATATAGAAGCGACTTTGGATCTGGGTTACAGGCAGTTGTTGGAACAGTTTCGAGGGCTCAGAAAACAGGAAAATGTACAAAGTTTGGAACTTCCTAGAGACTTATCAAATGGCTTTGCCCAAAATGCTGATGGTGATATGGACAATAAAGTCCAGGCTGAGGAATGAGGAACTTGTTGGGAACTGGAGCAAAGGTGACTTTTGTTATGTTTTAGCAAATAGCCTGGTGGCATTTTGCCCCTGCCCTAGAGATTGTGGAACTTTGAACTTGAGAGAGATTATTTAAGGTATCTGGAGAAAGAAATTTCTAAGCAGCAAAGCATTCAAGAGGTGACTTGGATGCTGTTAAAGGCATTCAATTTTATAACAGAAGCAGAGGAAAGTTTGGAAAATTTGCAGCCTGACAATGAAATAGAAAAGAAAATCCCATTTTCTGAGGAGAAATTCTAGCTGGCTGAAGAAATTTGCATAAGTAACGAGAAGCTGAATGCTAATCCCCAAGACAATGGGGAAAATGTCCCCAGGGCATGTCAGAGGTCTTCATGGCAGCCGCTCCCATCATAGGCCCAGAGGCCTAGGAGGAAAAAGTGGTTTCGTGCACTGGGCCCAGAGTCCCTGTGCTGTATGCATCCTAAGGACTTGGTGCTGTCTGTGTCAATCACTCCAGCCATGTCTGAAAGGGGCCAATCTGGAGTAGAGCTTGGGCTGTGGCTTCAGAGACTGCAAGTCTCAAGGTTTGGCAGCTTCAATATGGTGTTGAGCCTGTGAGTTCACAAAAGTCAAGAATTGGGGTTTGGGAACCTCCACCTAGATTTCAGAGGATGTATGGAAACACCTGGATGCCCAGGCAGAAGTTTGCTGCAGAGGCAGGGCTCTCATGAGGAACCTCTGCTAGGGCAGTGTGGAAGGGAAATGTGGGATTGGAGCCCCCACACGGTGTCCCTATTAAGGTACTTCTTAATGGAGCTGTGAGAAGACAGCCACAATCCTCTAGACTCCAGAATGGTAGGTCCACTGACAGCTTGCACTGTGCACCTGGAAAAGTCACAGATGCTCAATGTCAGCCTGTGAAAGCAGCTGGGAGGGAGGCTGTACCCTGTAAAGCCACAGGGTTGGATCTTCCCAAGACCATGGGAACCCACCTCTTGCATCAGCATGACCTGGATATGAGACATGGTGGCAAAGGAGATCATTTTTGGAGCTTTAAGATTTGACTGCCCTGCTGGATTTCAGACTTGCATGGAGCTCGTAGCTCCTTTGTTTTGGCCAATTCCTCCCATTTGGAATGGCTGTATTTATCCAATGCCTGTATTCCCACTGTATCTAGGAAGTAACTAACTTGGTTTTGATTTTACAGGCTTATAGGCAGAAGAGACTTGCCTTGTCGGGGATGAGACTTTGGACTGTGGACTTTTGAGTTAATGGTGAAATGAGTTAAGATCTTGAGAAACTATTGGGATGGTGATTCGTTTTGAAATGGGAGGATGTGAGATTTCAGAGGGGCCAGAGGTGGAATGTTATGGTTTGGCTGTGTCTCCACCCAAATGTCATCTTGAATTGTAACTCCCACAATTCCCATGTGTCATGGGAGGAACCTGGTGGGAGGTGATTGAATTATGGCTTGAGGACGGATCTTTCCTTCACTATTCTTGTGATAGTGAATGAGTCTCATGAGATCTGATAGTTTTAAAAATGAGAGTTCCCCTGCACTAGCTCTTCTTTTTGCCTGCTGCCATCCATGTAAGATGTGACTTGCTCCTCCTTGCTTACCTCCATGATAGTGAGATCTCCCCAGCCATATGGAACTGTGAGTCCAGTTAAACCACTTTCCTTTGTAAATTGCTCATTCTTGGGTTTGTGTTTATCAGCAGTGTGAAAACAAACTAATACAGGCTGCTTTTTTTTCCCCAACTAAGCCTATATTTCTTAAGCTTTTGCCATACTATCCCTACTATTCTATAAAAATGAGGTTCTGAACTGTCACCCATGACTGTCAAAATAGCTAGCATTTTCCCATGGCCTCTCTAAAGAACTAACCACTCCTTTTTATCAAATTTCATCCTTTGGTTCTCCTGCACTTTCTTATCACTCCAGTGCTTCTTATGCTGGTCTATTTTATTTGGTATCATTCCTCTACTTCAACAGTTTTCTCAAAGTTTCTAGCTCTATACATTTTGTTCTCCAGTCTTTCTTTTTAGCAATTTCATTTGCTACTGAGACGTCAGCTATGCCTTCCATGCCTGCCATCCAAATGTACCTCTCCAATCAATGGCTTCCTCCAGAACTTCAGAACTGGGTTTGTTCTTGCTCATGGAGGGAATATTATCACCTCACTATCTCACTGCAGCCTTAAATCATAAAACACATAAATGGCTGAATTCATAGTCTACATGAATTCATAGTCTGAATTCGTAGTCCACATGAACAATTTCCTCCTGTTCCACATACTTTGTGAATGTCAAGACAATCCTCTCAATTTTATCTACTTTAGGTGCAAGATTCAACACTTTTCAAAGATGCCTAATAGAGAAATAAATCTATTCTCATTCAAAAAAAATGGGACAGAGTTTTACCAGATCATCTGTATTTGGACAAAATGTATAAACTAGAAATAACAATCACTTGCAATATTGCTACAAATAATTTTACAGACCATTACGAAATTGTCACATTTGACTAGTATTTGTTTGTAACTATAGATAGAGATATAATGACAATTTATTTGGTAGAGTTTTAAAGTATTTCTAAGAACTTCAGAATTACTTAGACACTGAGAAAAAGTAGGGAATAATCATTATAAAGTTAGGAGCTTCTATGGTCACAGTGTGAAATTATCTATATGTTTGTAATTCTTAAAGTAGGTTGACATCTACAGTATTCACAGTGATTCTGGAAGAAATAAGTTTATACAGGTAAGCTGAAGTTTGTGAGGAGGTTAAAATGTGAGTTAGGGTAGTTCTTATATTTAATTTCACCAGCAAATCAAGATTGGAAATTTTGAGGCAAAAAGTTGTGGCTGGACTGTGGTTATAAAAATAGTGGTAGATAATAACTCGGTACATAATGATGGGAGACTGAAGAGAGGATCCACAGTATCTGCAGAGAAAGGAAGGAGGGCTGCACTAAAAATATGAGTATGAAAAGAAGGGAATGTTTTGTTGTTGTTTGTGACAAAGACATTAAAGCACACCTAATGACTGGATGAAAGAAGGAGTCGTCAAAGACGAAAATATGTTGTTTGAAGCCTTAACCCAGGTTTTAATTCCCTTACAACTTGACTTCCGCTTACCTGTACAACCTCATTTCTTCTAGCATCCCTGTTAATATTATAGTTGTCATCTGACTCTAAGAATTATTAACATACAGACAATTTCATTGTGAGCATAGAAAATACTAACTTCATAAGGATTACTCTCCAATTTTACCTGCTTTTAAGCAATTCTAAAGTTCTTGAAATTACTAGAAAACTCTACCAAATTAATTATCTTTATATTTATATCATTAGCTACATCTATATAACCCAAATCAAATACCAATCAAATGTGATAATTTTATGGTAGTCTGTAGAGCTGCTTGTTGTAAGTTATTATTTCTATTTTATACATTCTCCTCAAGTTCAGATGATTTGGCAAGTCTCTGTCCCTTTTTCTTGAATGATAGTATATTTATTTGTCAATTAAAGTAGCTCTGGAGTCTTGAATCTAGCACCTGAGGTTGATGAAATCAGGATTCTGTTCAATAATATGCAATAATGGTATTTAGAGTCACATATATTGCCCAATGTGTTTCTTGAATATGTTGATGCTGCCATTTGTAAAACAACACAGTGATTAAGCTGGAATCTCTGGCTTAAGTTGTCTCTGGGTTTAAATGTTACCTCCACCACACTAGCTGCATGAATATTTCAAGTTACTTACATATTTCTGTGCCTTGGTTGCTTCATAAGTTAAATTGGGAAAATAATAATAGGGCTGTTAGCTATATCTGTAATACCACGTTTCCAAATGCAACATACTAGTATTTTTTAGATGATTTGAATTTTCTACTCCTTAACTGCTGCTAATGTTTGAGTGCTTTAAGCATTATCTACATAGCCCTTTAATGAAAGTTTAAAGTGCACACTAGCTTTAAAAACAGGATCTTATTTTGCTGAGAACTTGACCTCATTCATCACTGTGTGAAAACTCACTGTTTCAGAATATGACCATTTTGTATGCACATTTAGAACATTCTAAATGTTCTCTAAATTAACTTGAAACTAAAAGAAAAAGTAGGAAAATGATAGAACAATGACTATTAAGATTACTATCTTACACAAATTTAATAATTAAGAAAAGGGTGATGGATTTTGGATTACTATTCGCATTAACCAAAGGTAAAATTGCCTGCTTATTTGAATCTTAATCTGTTAAAAAAAATATGCATCCAATTCAAGATTTAAAAAGAATAGTGTGATGTCTACATTTCTTTTCAAAATTTGGTTCCTGATGATATAAAAGTAAGACAAGAAAAATAGCTTTCTGAATAAAAAATAATTTATACATTCCAGCATCTTGAACTGGATTAATGTATACCAAAAAAACACACTTCTATATCAGTAAGACTTTTCATGTGAAGCATCAGTCAAACGTAGACTGCTTGCTCATCATATTTTTATTCACACATTCTCAAGATCCAAACATAGAGACAATTTCACTCTATGAGTATAGAATTCATTGCCTCAGCAGTCATAAGTCCCATTTTTCTCTTTCTCTAAGCAATTCAGAAGTTCTTGGAAATATTCTGAAAACTACCAAAATCATTACCCACTTTTTCTCACAAGTTTCATACAAAAGCAGCAATGATTCATTCATTCATTCAACATTTTTTTCTTTTTTTGAAAAGCTCTCTTTTGACAGGTGGGGATTTAGAGGCTGGGAGTCCAGCATGGAAGCAGGCAGATAAATCCCAGTTCTTATTAAGTGTATGTTCTAGGAGAATGAATTTAAGACTGGGGTTGGCAAACATTATTGACTGCACTAAAGAAAAACCTTCTATTTTTATGGGGACACAGAATTACTAAACAAAGTTTTCCTTGATAAAATGGTACTCTAAATCAGTAACTAAACAAACTGTTATATAGAGGCTAAATGTTAATTTCTAAGAGAAATATTTCAATGAACCTGCAGTTGGTCAAACAAAAAGCAATACAAATATGATAAATGTAAATTATCCAAAATTTGTTTATCATATCTATTTTTATAAGGCTATCCACTTGGCCAAATCTGATGTTAAAACAAAGATAAGGCCGGGTGCGGCGGCTCATGCCTGTAATCCCAGCACTTTGAGAGGCTGAGGCGGGCAGATCACAAGGTCAAGAGATTGAGACCATCCTGGCCAACATGGTGAAACCCCGTCTCTACTAAAATTACAAAAAAAAATTAGCTGGGCGTGGTGGCGCGTGCCTGTAGTCCCAGCTACTCGGGAGGCTGAGGCAGGAGAATTGCTTGAACCCGGGAGGCAGAGGTTGCAGTGAGCTGAGGTCGCGCCATTGCACTCCAGCCTGGCACCTGGTGATGGAGTGAGACTCTGTCTCAAAAAAAAAAAAAAAAAAAAGATAAAATGTTCTTCTTATACAGTAGATTATCAAACTGTTTTTTTTTTTTTTTTTTTTCCAAATTTACCTGGTCAAAGTAGAAAGTTGACCAGGTTACATAGAATTTAGTGTCTATACTAAACAAATGTTCAAGTTAATCAGACACTGTATAAGGAGCAAGCCTTGAGTTGGGAATCAAAAACGTCATTCTACACTCAGTCTTGGCACCACTTAATATCTCCTACCTGTGAAACACTCTTTCCTATTCTAGAAAATCAAAATTAGACTAATTAAATATGTTTTCCGCTTTAAATGTGCCATTTGTCAAATTTCAAAAGTACAAGTTTATATATCAATTTTTGAAACTACATAAACATTTCAAATCAGTAATATTGATTGCCTAGATTGCATACAGTTGCCATGCGATCCACTTCCCTCCAGCTGCACAGACATTCCCCATGGCCACATGCAAACATTTTGGCTAGTTATTCTTTTATATTTTCAGGATTTGCCACAGTTAAAAAGAAAAATAACAAAAATGTATACGTACGTATGCTAGGGAAAATGCTCTGCAGTAGAAAGAGTTAATTAGAAATTTAATATATGTGTACAAATATAGACCATCCCATACAGTGGAATTAGTGGAATTAGGATTGGAATGCTCAGTCCACTGGTTTTATTTTTCCATGCTAAAATTAAGAAACCAGAGAGTCTACTTCAGGTGACTTCTGTTTCTTCTGCTCAACATATTGTACATTAATGAATATCATTATGGAACAAAAGGCTTTTCAGAGTCTTCAGATACTTTTATAATAGACATTCCATTATAATTCAGATTGCCTCATAAAGAACAAAGCTTTGTCTATGTTTACTGTCCTAAAGCATATTTTCCTTTATTCTGTAATAGTTATTATGCATGCATTTAAATATAGATAAACACTTTTAGATTAATGAAAATGTTACTCTAAAGTAAATGTTTGATTTTACTTAATTTCATATGTATTAAAAACTTTAAAAACATCTTTTGTCTTTATTAAAAAATAAAGTAACTATAGTCTGAGCCAGTAAGGAGATGAATTAAGAATGAAAATTGCATACTCTCAATTTCCTGTTTCTTCTCATTTTCATGTTTAGTTTGGGGAAATAGAAGAAAATTGTTTCTTCAACCTACAATTTTAGTATTATCAGTCCATTGTGTAAATATGTAAAAGGGATCTGAAAGTTCCAAAAGAGGTATTAACATCTATTATGTAAATATACTTAGATGATTTTCATAACACGTATTATAGTGTTTTTCAAAGATGAATATCATGTTACCCAGTAGATCAATATCAGGCCTTTAGATCAATTTAGCAAGCAATTACATGTTCAGCATCCCTTTACCCATGTGAGCATTATCATTTTGTTGACGGCCTTAGAAAAATCCAAACAAGAAATGCTCATTTTAATTTGAAGTTACATGAAATGCTACACTGTTCTAACTTTTGATGCCACTGATAAGATTATACCAGACTGTGTGAATATAGAAAGATTATGCCACCTGGATGGTTATGGGCATCTAAAATTTTTTCTTTCTCAGTAACGGGAGAGATGGAAGTTGAGTTTTATAATCAAGGAAGTTTTCTTGAATCATAGTACCACATTTAAATGTAAAACTAACAACATCAACCAAATTCACGTGGCCTGGAAGAAGCTGTTGAAGAAAATTTGATAAAATCATAATTTATTTTCCATAATTATATTGTTTCATTCGTGAGAGTGTATTATGAGAATTTTACAGATTTTTCTCTTAAAAGTAAACAAAATCCTCTGATTTGCATGTAAGTTAAGGTCCATAAATTAATAAACTATTAGTAGTAGTATGATTATTACTACTATAGTATTAGTTGTAATAATAATTGCAAGAGCAGTTGTGATAATATGATGCTAACCCCAAGGAATAATTGTTTTATGAATAAAACCTTAAAACTCCATTCTGTCTTATAATAATGTTATAAGACACTTAAGTCATTATAGAACTATCATAATCCTTGATATTTGACATACTAGGCCTCATAAAGTTAGGGCTGGATCCAAAATATTCTTATGTCTTCATATTCTCTATAGTCATGGTGGTATTGTTTTATGTTACACATTAATCTTAACCATTTTGAAGTTATATTTTTAGCTGGAGTGAAGATACTTGGTTGCAAGTTCCAGTGCTGGCATGCAATAACTGTGGGTGGAGCTTTCCTTGCTAATATCACTGAGTCTCTGACATATTACATACAAAATGGAATTATTACCATTTGTTTTGTCAACTTTACAGTGCAATGGTGAGGATCAAGGGAACTGGGAATTGTGAAAATAATTCATAAATGCTAATGTATATGTAAATATATTATTTTCCAAATTCCCCAGCCTATTGATTTATGTTTATTCTGACTGTTCTGCATTTCTCATTCTTAAGATCCAACTGATGTTCACTTCTTCCTTCACTATCAAAAGGAAACATTTAGTATTCTTGGAGTAAGGAAACATTTACATCCTTTGATTGCGATTCACAACTTTAATTCAATATTGAAAACTTTGAGTTTTACATACCTGTTGTATCCAAATGTTATTTTAAATCTTCTTGGAGATACACAGGGCACAGAGGAGAGAAAAAGTGTGTGTGTGTGTGTGTGTGTGTGTGTGTGTATTTTTGAACATAATATTGTCCTTATATATTACATAATGTGTATTGTTCAATATATATGCTTTATCTCTATTAAATATGTAATATACTTTTCTTAGATTATTGATAATAAAACATGTATCCAAAGAAAACAATTCAGTTTTATTCTGTTGCAAATTTAAATGATCACACCAGGGAAATGCAAGGTAAGTTTTATCCTCTTATCAAGTGCAGAGTATAATAAAAAGATCTTGTATTTAAAAAGCCTTTCCTCTTGTACTCATCTATGCACTATCAATACATAATTATGGTTTCTTGTATGATACAATACTAAAGCAACTGCGATATATGAAAGTGCAGAAAACATTTTCAAGCAATGTTTAAAGAAAAATCATAAGTTTCTGATAAACTATAATGCTCAGTCAACTGCAAAAATCACTACCAACTTCAAGTGAAATTATGACTGTACAAAGAGACAAAAAAGTAGGGAAAAACTCTATATATTTTTATAAAATGTTTTCTCTTGTGATACATGTAGGGGGATTATTAGTTATTAGAAAATTTGGGTAAGAATTCACTGCCAGAATTAGGCAGCACACATAAGTTTATTGTCAACAAAGCGATGGCCTTTATTCTGGTTTGTTGCTGGCGTGATAAAGAGCATGGAGATTATGCCTCTTCTTATGTGAAGTTCACAGGATTGCTCATCTGTTATATCCCCTGTTCAGTTTCCTAAGTGCCCTTTTTCCCTTGATGAATGAGAGTGATTACATAGAGATAATTATAGGTTAGCATAGTGAGGGAGAGCATGAGACTTAAATCATGTGGACTTGAATTTCATAATCTCCTCCTAACTCTGCGACCATATGTAAGTTGCTAAGTTTTCTGATGTTCAATTTCTTCATGTATTTGATTGCATGATGCAAGAGTTAAATGAGATAATATATATATATAAGTTTCATCCACATATAGAATACTCTGCATCCAGTAATGAAATGGAAAAGCTCTGGGTATGCTGACCAGAAAAGATCTCCAATATACCTTAATTGAGAAAAATTAACAGGACTCATTTGTGTAAGAAACTTCTGGATAGAAATAAGCAAACAATAATCTTTGCCTCTAAAGAAGACCAAACCTAGGTTAAAGAGAGACTTCCTTTTCCTAGTATCTCTTTTCTAGGCTTTACATGTTTATTCATTTCATCATGCACATGCAATATTTTAAAAATAAAAACTTAATATGTTTTTATTTTAGAACATATTTTCTAAATAGAAGTAATTTTCATACTTTCCTAAGTTTACAAAATTTGACCACACAAGGAAATAGCTTTGATGATCTGTAGTCTTCTATATCTTGAATAGTCTTCTTGTTCTTTAGAGGAAGACAAGTATTTCATACATTTTTTTGTTTGTTTTTAATGTTTATATAAACCTTTCTAGCAAATGTCCTCCTCAAATTAAGAGATTTCTCTTTGCAAGGGCAGCAGTATAAGACTTTGGATGGCTACAAATTGGCATGAAATTAAAAAAATAATAATCTCGTATTATCCAAGAAGCAATAAATTCAATAGTCAATATAAGGAAAGTTTTCCAGTGATAATAGAATATTAGATATGCGATGGAAGAAACATGAGAAATTTCAAGAGTCATTGGTCAGGAGAAATAATTTTAAGAATAAAGTAAAGGCCAGGTGCAGTGGCTCACGCCTGTAGTCCCAACACTTTGGGAGGCCAAGGTTGGAGAATTGCTTGGCCCTAGGAGTTCAAGACCAGACTGGGCAACATAGTGAGACCCTGTCTCTACAATTTTTTTTTTTATTTAGTCAGGCATGGGGGCGAGCAACTGTGGCCCAGCTGCTTGAGAGGTTGAGGTGTAAAGATTGCTTAAGCCTGGGAGGTTGAGGCTGCAGTGAGCCGTGATGATGCCACCACACTCCAGCCTGGGGAATAAAGTAAGACTCTGTGTCAAGGGGCTGGGCACGGTGGCTCACGCCTGTAATCCCAGCACTTTGGGAGGCTGAAGCGGGTGGATCACGAGGTCAAGAGATCGAGAACATCCTGGTCAATATGATGAAACCCCGTCTCTACTAAAAAAAAATTCAAAAAATTAGCTGGGCATGGTGGTGCGTGCCTGTAATCCCAGCTACTCAGGAGGCTGAGGCAGGAGAATTGCCTGAACCCAGGAGGCGGAGGTCGCAGAGAGCCGAGATCATGCCATTGCACTCCAGCCTGGGTAACGAGCGAAACTCTGTCTCAAAAAAAAGAAAAAAAAAAAAAAGACTCTGTGTCAAAAAATAAAAAGAAAAATATAGTAGAATATAGACCTAGCTATATGAAAAATAATAATTGTAAAGATCGCCTGTTTATTCAATCTCTAAAGTTAGTAAAGAAAACAACGAAGATAAAGATAATCTAAGCTCTGCAGATTATGTGTGTGTCCCTACTGAATTATAATGAATGGTGTATGACTGTAACATCCAGTCCTAAATCAAAGCATTCTCAATTAAAAAGTTTTAAAAAATTGTGGGTATATATTTAACTGATATACATTGGGCCAAACAGCCATAAAATTCATGTGATTGTCATGAAAAAAAGGTTTTCCTGCTTTCGCATAACAAATTTTTAAAGAAGATTATGTCACTTTGTAGAAGTACAAACATTGTACTTTTTATTTGAAATTGAATCAAGATGTTTGTACTATCTCAGAAAACATCAACATCCAATGGCAATACCACTGTTGGTAACTGAGCCAGCACTACAGTGTACCAGCGTTTGTCGTCTTGCCACCGTAGTTGTTGTATTCACAGTGGTTCTGTGTATATGGGGAGGCATTTGTCTACTTCATTATGCCTTTAGCATAATCCTCATCCAAAACTTGTACTTTGAAACACACATTTCTTCAAAAGTTACTTTCCCTTTATCTTCTCTTTTATTTTACAGGTAAGAAATGTGGTTGATATATACCTTTTTAAAATGTGTGTGCAGATAGGTAATATGACACTAAACAGGAATTTTTTCCAGGATAGTTATGAGGGACTAAATTTGGATGCAATCTAAGTGTCCATCAACAGATGAATGGATAAAGAAAATGTGGTAAATATACACAATGAAGAACCATTCAGCCACAAAAAAGAATGACACCCTGTCATTGGCAACAACATCGATGGAACTGGAGATCATTATGTTAAATGAAAATGTTACTTTTAAAGGGGGATATTTTGCTGACCAAGTTGAGAGCTATCACTGTAGATCAAATCTGAAATGATCTCCCTATTCTTTTTGAAGAAGGAAAAGTCAAGCGTATTCTTTATTAATGTTACTCTGTGTTAGTCTCCTTGAAAATCCTGAGCTTCAATCTCATGTGGAACTAAGAGTAAATAAAAATCTAGATTAGAAATACAAGGTAAACATGGACTAGTTATTCACATGATTCCTCCAGAACGTTTTCTGACTGAATAACCTTTCTAGTTAGTACATATGACAATTAATTCATTATCAGTATTATTTCTAGATGCAATGTACATAATATATGAATAACACTAGTATGGATTATTTTGAATTCTAGAAGATTTCATTTAATTTTTTCCTGATTTGTAAAAATCCAAATGCCACAAGAGATATTTTTTAAAAATACATTTATGTGTTTCATTTATTGTATGGATTGGATTTCCTCAATATTTCCTATCTATAAGGTGCAATACTTTAAAAAATAATAAAGCAACCATGTGTTCCAAATAGATGGATAATGCCAATCTATTTTGTTGGAAAGGACATAGAAATGAGATTCAGATTATAAGAGCTATATATTTTCAAAAGGCTATTTCATAAATAACTTGCCTGTTGTGCACTGCAGTTGATGCTGTAGGCATATCAAGCCACTAACCTATTGTTTATTATAGAACCATTTTGTCATTTTGATGGTACAGATCCAAGTACGGCAATCTTCTTTCCTCTCTCTGCTTCACTGGCTACATGACTTCCCTTGGCTAAGACCATATCGAAACATACACTTGAATGTCATAAGTTATGACAGCCTGCGGGTAGAATGGGAATACTATTAGCTGACCTATGAAATTAGAGAATTATAAATCTCGATGAATACACATGGGACTGTGTGCATAGCTTACTATATTAAACAGGTATCTCTTTAACATGCTCAGGTAAGTTCATCTAAACATAATTTAAATGCATGAAAATGTATTGATAAATTGATTGGCTACAAATACTTCTTTTTCCTCCAGACACACTCCACCCACAATACTTCTAT
Source organism: Aotus nancymaae (assembly GCF_030222135.1). Classification (NCBI taxonomy): domain Eukaryota; kingdom Metazoa; phylum Chordata; class Mammalia; order Primates; family Aotidae; genus Aotus; species Aotus nancymaae. Next base: position 14,470,203 of record NW_026988431.1, read on the forward strand.
AACCTACTCAAAGTCAACAAGCAAATATTATGACCACTCAACAGGGCCTGTTTGGATCGATTAGCTATTTACTGAAGGTAAGAAGGAAACATCACAGATGATTACTTAAAACCTTTTAGACATGGCTAGGCTCAAGGCCACATATTAAGATGGGCTGAATGTCAACAGTTGGAAGACAATAGGGCAGAATAATCAGCAAAAATGTGAATGAATTTGAGAGAACAAATCAGGTAAATCCTACCAGAGCATATATGTTGGTCAAATGGTACAAACTTTCAGTTATAAAATGAATTAAGTTCTGGAGATCTAATGTGTAGTATAGTGACTATAGTTAATAATAATGTATTGTTTACTTGAAATTTGATGAAAGAGTAGTTTCTTTAAGTGATCTTACCAAACACACACACACACACACACACACCCCACACACAAAATTTTAATTATGAAGGGTGATGGATGAGTTAATTAATTTGACTATGATAATCAGTATACAATGTATGTGCATGTCAAATCATCACATTGTACACCTTGTATAGAATTTTTATTTATCAGTTAAATATTTCAAAGGAAAAAAATTCAAACCTGAAAGTCATGCATAGTTGGATTTTGAATTTTTCTCTCTAGCCTGACCTCTCCTCTAAACTCTAAACCTGTGTACATAATTATCAAATAGATACCTCCAGTTTGATACTTAATAGGCATTTCAAATTTAATCTACCCTAACTGGCTGCTGTCTTGCCAAAAAGTTGTTCCTCCTGCCATCTTCTCCCACTCAGAATATGAAAGCTGCCTCTTGCACTGGCTGAGAATGTAAAACTACTTCTCACTGCTTCCACGCTCACCATCCTGGTCCAAGCCCCCATCATATTGTGCCTGGATTATTGCAGTAGCCCCCCATCTGATCTCCTTTCTTGCATTCTTGCTCTTCTCCAATCTGTTCTTAATAGAGAAGGCCAAGGGACTACTGTTAAGAAGTCATTGAGGTCATAGGATTATTGCTTAAAATTCGTCAAGTGTCTTTCCAAATTAATCCCCCCAAAACTGCAACAAATTCCTTCCAATGCCATCTCTACAACATTTGCCACTACCCCACTCTTATGGTCTATCTGACTTCATTTACAGGCCAAGTTTCTGTTTCACAACCAACCTAGTTCCTATCTCTGTTCAATTTCTTTGCTCTTATTTTTCCCTCTGCCTGAAACACTTTCCCTTCAAATATCAACGTGATATATTTTCTCACATCAATCAAGTCTTTTCCTAAAAGCCTCCTCTGGCTACCCTATTATAACTTACCACCACTTTTCTAAATTTCCCAGCCACCTTCCATGATTTATTTTTCTCCTCAGCATCTGTCACTATCAAACATACTTTGTATTTTATTTGCTTATTTATTATCTGTATCTTTTCACTGGAATATGAGGTAAAAAAGGTAAAAGCATTTTTATCTTGTGTTTGCTGCTGTGTCCAATACCTAGATCGGTATCTAGCATGGAAAGATATTCTGTGAATATCTATTGGATGAACACAGAAAAACTCTTATATCCTGGGGCAGCTCCCACTCATCTGCCTTTATCATTTAAAAAGGGATCCTTGTTCTTGGATATATACTTTCCAGTGTTTTAGATCTCCTAGTTTTCAACAATCCGACAAAAATATTTAAGTCATGAAAAAACATTAATGGATTCACAATATAGAAAGAAATCTTCACTGTTAAATTTGATAAATGTTTAAATCAAGTGTCCACATGATGTGGTAGCAACTCAAATTATTCTATTTTATATATATATATAAATATATATATATATACACACACACACACACATATAAAATGAAGTTTGAATCATAGGCATAAAATAAATAATTTTAGCAAACTCAAATTTATGAAAATTATACAACATCCTTTAGTTTTCTTTAAGCAAGCAGAATATTAATATGGAGTAATGGTTAATTTCATGTGTCAATGTGACTGGGCTAAGAGATACCTAGATAGCTGGTCAAATTATTTCCAGATGTTGTCTGTGAGGGTGTTTTTGGAAGAGATGAGCATTGAAAGCAGTATACTGAGTATGAAAGACTTGCCCTCACCAATGTGGGCAGGCATCACTCAGTCCTTTGAGGGCTCAGATAGAGGAAAAAGGCAGAGAAAGGCTATCTGAGTGGGAACATCTATTTTCTACTCTTGGACATCAGCACTCTTAATTCTTGGCCTTAAGATTCACACTGAACTATATTACCAACTTCTTTGTCTGGTTCTCCAGCTTTCAGATGAAAAATGGTGGGACTTCTCAGCCTCCATAATTGCATTAGTCAATTTTGATAATAAATGTTATTCATCTCATTCACACACACACACACACACACACACACACACACACATCATAAATATATATGATCCCGGCTGGGCACAGTGGCTCATGCCTGTAATCCCAGCACTTTGGGAGCCTGAGGCAGGCGGGTCACAAAGTCAGGAGTTCGAGACCAGCCTGGCCAGCATGGTGAAACCCTGTCTCTATTAAAAATACAAAAAAAATTGGCCAGGCGTGGTGGCATGAGCCTGTAGTCCTAGCTACTCGGGAGGCTGAGGCAGGAAAATCACTTGAACCTGGAAGGTGAAGATTGTAGTGAGCTGAGATCACACGACTGCACTCAAGCCTGGGCAATAGAGCAAGACTCTGTCTCAAATATATATGATCCCTCATTAAGATGACGGTCTTAAGGTGCTGTCCCTTTGTTTTCCATGCTTTGAAAATCTTGGCACAGTCAAATATATGCTGATCATTGCTTTCTTATTTTCAGCTCTGATATTAATGTACTGCTAAATGTTTTCTGCATGTAGTGACCCTCAACACTTCTTGGCCAGCTGACTCATCCTCATTTAAAATCCAGCCCAGACATCTTCTTCCTGAAGCAGTTTTCTTCTCTGATTCCTCTGTTCTGCCTTAAGATAACAGAATCAATTTTGTTCCCTTAAATATCTTATGTTTATTTATATCTCTTCACTAGAATCTTTACCTCAATCTACAGACTCTACAGAATCTGAATTTACCTACTTCTTCAAATTCACCCCTTACCACTCTGCTCTTGATATACAATGCTCCAGTGCCACTGGCCTGTCTTCTAAAGTCTAATTCTAAGAGAAGAAACTTGTTTCTTTCTGGCCTTTACTCCTAGAATGCTCTGTCCCCAGATCAGATATTAGAATGCATGGCTGCTCAGGTAGTTGCATAAGTGGTCTAATTTTAGAGCATTCTTTTCTAATCGCCTAATCAGAGGTAGATTTTCCAGCTTCCTTTCTGGAGATCACAATGTTTTATTTTCTTCACAGTACATATTGCTTTATGATGTAATATATTTCCGTTTTGTTTATTTGTTTCCTATATACCTCCCCCATCTAAAATATAATCACTACAAACCAGAGACATTTTTCTGCTTACTATGTCAAGTCCCTATTAAAAGACCTGGCACTTCATAGGTAATGAATAAACACTTGTTCAATAGATGGGAGAATGCATTTACCAGTATAATGTATACGTTTACATGACTTTTTTGAAAACTAATCAGTAAGCTCCTTCAGGTTAGAAGTACTGCATCTCACTCCTCTTTGTATCCCCAATGTCTAGCCTAGGATAAAGTATGTAGTTGTTTCTCAACTGAATGAATGAGTGAATGAATGAATCATCATTAACACTCTCAGCAGAAGCCCTTAGTTTCAGAACACTGCAAACTAGCATTTCAAGAAAATTATTTACAAGAAACGTCAGGATAAATCTCTGAGAAATCAGACATGAAAATTTAAGTATTTTGCTTATGATCAAATGAGTGAGACATCATGGCTGAGGCAGTAATGCTCATGACAAGTTCTAAGTGTTTCCTTCTGTTTCCCAGCCCTGTTGCAGTTAAGTGGAGCTGTATCTCTCATTCTAGGCAATGTTATGGGTTCCTTTGGGTTGAGGTAATGAAAGGGCAATGTGCAACTCTCTGATTGCTCTTTCTCTACCACAGAAAATGAGGAGGCCAGGTATTGAGATGGCAGAAATACAAGATTAAGATCAAGGCAGTCTGAGTTAGAGAAATGTCACATGGAGGATAGTTGATCAAGAGTTTTCTGTATCTCCAGAGGAAACTGAGTGTGCAAGAAATAGTTTTGTCACTTTAAGCCACTAACATTTTGAGTTTATTATTCCTGCAGCAAAATGTCGCCTATCCTGGGTAACAGAGAAACATCCTTCTACACACACAGACACACACGTGCGTGCACGTGCACACACACACACAGAAGTAATGTGCTTTTTGTTGTTAAAATTTAAAAAACTACATTTGTTAGTTTTTTGCATTAATATATCTCATAGGTGTAGGTATAAACCAGGAAATGAGCCACCATTTTAATTGAGTCATGGGGTAACCTTGCCTGTTTCCATCTGAGCCATGACTCAAAATGAACTCTACTTTGCTCGCTACCACAGACTTATTTGAAAAAAACAAAATCACAGTTTAGAATTAGGCTACTTTAGCGACCTAGAAAGGACATATCTTGTAGCAAAAGATGGTCGATTTTTCATCTGAGAAAACTGCAACATTTTAGGATCTGATATAAAAGATAAAAATGAGGAAGGTGGTGATTTTAATTTTGCCATTTCTTAGATCTAATCTTCTCAAACCTACTTTTCATTAGTGGAAAAGAGCATATCAACTACCATGTGAATAAAGATCATGCTCAATAGAGGTAAACATCTAACTAATTTGGTTGAGAACTATGTGAGCTTTGGAGAACATGATGTAAACATCAATTATTTTCTAATAATAATTATACATTATGAGAAAATAGAATAAAATGAAAAGCCTTAACTAACAGAATGCATCTTACTCATATTACTCACTACAAAGGCTGAGCAAAGGATATAAAATCATAAGCAATGTTGAAATAGAACAAAATGGCATATTCTCTTATCATTTTTTCCACTAAGTATTATTAAATATGCAAAAAGATCTTTTCAAATGCTCATTATTGCCATCAACTTTAAATTTACTTTTAAAAATAAATGGAAATTAATCATGCTCTCAACATCTCAAAAATAATTATTGCTAAAAAGCTTTCTCAATCCCTTTCAGCAGAGTATCAGAGTCTAAAATTTAAAAAAGCACAACTTGAATTCTTATAAAGTGAATGGAAATGAGGAATATTTTAAAAATAGAGATCTTAATTTCTTTATTTTTTTACTTGTTCTTTGACTGGCACAGGCTTCTGTGCTTTTCTCTTGGGCACAATTTGCCAAGGTCTAAGTGGCTACTTGGGCCCACTTTAAGGCTGCCAGATTGTTGGACATCATTTTCAGATACTCACAAAACTGAAAGAACCTACATAAAGTTTCTAATCTGCTTTAGGAAAATCATAGTGTTCAATGTTAGTCAATGAAAAATATTTCTAGTTACTTCTATCAGATATACTGAAATGGCTACATATGGTTGATAAGAGGAAAATCTTCAAACCATAATATCAATACACAATGTCACTAAATCATATTCCTATTGATAAGTAGCATTTTAATTTAGATTTGTAATGTTCACAACGGTTAAGTGCTTAGTAAAGGGAGACACAGCATCATCCATATGAATGTGGGAGAAAAACATCAAAACCTGTATTTATATGTATTTTTTATAAAAGAAAAAAGAAATCCAACTTTTAAAATAAACATACCCTTTCCTGGTTATGTAAGTCAAGCATGTCATGTAAGTGCACATGTCAATACACACACGTCATACACAGTACATGAGGTCTCCTGAGGGCAGGGAGATATCTAACAGCCCCTTACACCTTTTTTCACTTTCATTATTTTAAAGCACATTGCTTTATTTAATTTTAGTTTATTTAATTTTTAAAAAACAACAATGAACAAGGGCATAATTGATTACAGGAGCTAGCTTAGTGAATTTAGTGTTTATGTTATCAATTTTAATAAAACTATCATTCACATGGAGCAAGTGGTTCAAAGAATTTTTGCAAATAAACCACAGATTGAAGATTGTACAAGTACCAATGAGCCACATAAAGTGGCAAAGCTGACATTTGTTTCCTTTTTGCTATAAGAATGAGCTAGTAGCCAATCACATTACAAGGTAGAAACCATGACCGTTTAATCCTATTTTATAAGTATTCAGCTCTCAGAATTATCCATAAGACTATTATGTGGATTTAAATATACTGTGATTAACAATGAACTGCTCCTTAAATGTGTTATTGTACTTTTGTGTCTTTGTGAATCGTCTCTTTCAGCTCTAACACCCATTGAAACTAAACATTAAACTGATATTAGAAACACTCTTACAAACCTCTGGATGACAAAATGTAAAATGAATATCTTAAAAATAACCAAGTGTTCTCCTCACACATAGTATTAAAAAAGATTTGTTTTTTAAAAATAAGAAAATAGCATTATTTTAAAATACTCATTAATCACCAAAATTTCTACCTTCTGTTATTTTATAGTATAAATAATATATTCATATCATGTACACGTATATAATACAAATATTTCCATGAATTGAGGGTTCTTGTTTCAAATATTCCTCCCAACGGGTGTATATAATTAGAAAGTTTAGTTACAACAGTGTAGAACTGTGTGTTGTCTGATCTGGTAACCAACAGCCACATGTGACTATTGAGTACTTGAAATGTGGCTTGTGTTACTGTGTTACTGCATTTTTTACTTTATTTAATTTTAGTTGATTTAATTTTTTTTTTTAATGAAGCAGTGCCAAATAGTGTTTTCTGTTAAGCACAACTGTATTGTTTAGCGGAACTACTATAGATGCTGTTGAAAATTTATCATATGAATTGAGATGTTCTGTTAGCAGAATATTAAGTACATAGCATATTTCAAAGTATAAAAGTTTTAAAATATCCCAGTAATAATTTTATGTTGACTCCATTTAGAAATGATAATTTGGGGATACATTAGGTTGAATGAAATAAATATTTAAAACTAATTTTACCTATTTCTTCTTACTTTTCTTTAATATGGTTACTGTAAAATTTCAAATTATATATGTGTATTGCAGTATATTTCTATTGGATAGCACTGGTCCAAAAGTAATAGGTGGTGGATAGAGAGATTTATATAAGAAACATTTAAGAGAACAGACTCATAATTTATGAAAGATTCAAGTTTAGACTAATAGACTAATTTTTAACCTATAGAACTTATACATATATATATATATATATATATATACACACACTTAAAAATTATGTGAGGATATCTTTAATTAGGATTTGCTGATCTTAATGCAACTAGGAATTTTCACTGACATCTACTGTATATCACTCGAGCCACATCGAACAGTCTGATAGAACTAACTGACATGGCATTAAATTGAAGTTACTGAATTTTAATTCTATTTCCAAAAAAATAGCAGATTTTTAAAAACTATTATATAAAGACTATCACAGAAGCATAGAACAAAAAGAAAAAAAAGAACAATATAGCAAGTAGATCTTTTTAAGAGAATAAGAGGAAACAAAAATCTGACTTTCCTAATTATATGATGCCATTTTTAAAAAGAAAAATAAGTAAATTATCTCTTCCTCTTAAAGATAGCTGATGAAGTTGGCAAGCCACAGAGAAGCTCCTTTTTATCCAAATCCATTGATTCAGACTTCCTATATTAAGGGATCAGAAAAATGAAATGCAGGTTGTGTAACAGTTACCCAAAATGCCTGGGCATCAGATTGTTTTAAATATCAGATTTCTTTGGATTTTGAAATATTTGCTTATACATATTAAGGACTTAATGCTAAAGGCAAAATTTATTTATGTTTCATATATACCTTATACACGTAGCCGAAGGTAATTTTAAACATTTCAGGTTTTTGAGCATTTCAGATTTTTGGATTAGAAACGTTCAACCTGGCCGGGCGCGGTGGCTCAAGCCTGTAATCCCAGCACTTTGGGAGGCCGAGGCGGGTGGATCATGAGGTCAAGAGATCGAGACCATCCTGGTCAACATGGTGAAACCCCGTCTCTACTAATACAAAAAAAATTAGCTGGGCACGGTGGCGCGTGCCTGTAATCCCAGCTACTCGGGAGGCTGAGGCAGGAGAATTGCCTGAACCCAGGAGGCGGAGATTGCGGTGAGCCGAGATCGCGCCATTGCGCTCCAGCCTGGGTATCAAGAGTGAAACTCCGTCTCAAAAAAAAAAAAAAAAAAAAAAAAAAGAAACGTTCAACCTGTAATCAGTAGTTTTCTCATGCTAAACAATATTCAATTAGAACATTACCTCTGGAATAGACACATATTAATCACCCCTGCTGGTCTTCTGGCCATTGGAGTCCCTGAGCTGCTCTATTTGGAGGCTGACTCTGAGTAGGTAGAGAAAAGCTAATACATGGAGTAGATGGTTACAGCTAAACAGAGCACATGGAAGTACGGAACACAAATAAAATTAAACTACACAGTTTGGGCTATTTCTATTTAAAAACATTTTTATCATAGAATTCTGTTTTTGTGATTGTCCCCAACAAGTCCCATGCGAGAAATTTCTTTTGCGGAACTTAGTACCTAGAATAACTTTGATTTCTCTGAAGACTTGTCATGTTTCACAACCTTCTCATATTAAAAAATGAACAAAACTTGGACGAGTTTCAATTCATCAACTTGGGAAATATTTTGAGACTTCATTATTTGCCTTTTCGAGTCTTCTGTTTTCTCTAAACCTGATTTGCTATGTATATCTCACCATAATATTATTGTATATGCTCCCACAAATACTTTCTAGCACAAGGAAGGGTAAAAATAGGTAAATGAATTATTTATTTAATTACTTTCCTAAATAACAAGATTGTATGAATCACAGTAAAACATCACTAAGGGACTATGTAGATTTTTCTCATATAGATGCAGATCAACCTGGAATCAGGGAAAAAGTTATATATGTCCGATCTGTGGTCTCTGTAAACATGTTCTTCCAAAAACTAAACCCAAATATGAATTGTAGACTATAAATTGTCTGCTTTAGTAAATAGTACAGATTGATACTAAAACAGAAAAGCCAAATATATACACTAAAATCCAAATTTCTTGTGACTTAAAGCAGATAAAATTGTGGTATATTTTAAGGAAAAACACTATCTACTGAGACAATCATTTTATTTGTATTGAAAAAGCATAATGAGTATTTCTTTTTTTTTTTTTTCTTTTTTTTTTTGAGACGGAGTTTCGCTCTTGTTACCCAGCCTGGAGTGCAATGGCGCAATCTCGGCTCACTGCAACCTCCGCCTCCCGGGTTCAGGCAATTCTCCTGCCTCAGCCTCCTGAGTAGTTGGGATTACAGGCACGTGCCACCATGCCCAGCTAATTTTTTGAATTTTTTTTAGTAGAGACGGGGTTTCACCATGTTGACCAGGATGTTCTTTGATCTCTTGACCTCGTGATCCACCCGCCTCGGCCTCCCAAAGTGCTGGGATTACAGGCGTGAGCCACAGCGCCCAGCATGAGTATTTCTTAAAGCTTATTTTCATACAAGGTCAAAAAACATAAAGAATTATAGCATAATTAAATAGCATAAGAATAAATTCATCTCTTATTCCTGTCAGAAAAATTGCTCCTAATTATGATGATATTACCACAAAGAATCTTTTTTAATAACTTACTTCTGTTTGAGCATGTTGCATATTCTCTGAGAGAACTGACTTTTCCAGAAAAGATGGCTTTTTTCAAAGCTCAGATGCAAGAAGCTAGCAAATACTAGAACAGAAATTAGTATTTCTCTTAGATATGTCTCATCTCAGGGATATGCCTCACCTCTTTAAAAAGGTTTGCAAATGTTGAAATTACCAACAAATAAATCAGTTGAGAAATGTCATTTGTTCCATATCTGAGGAAAAATTTTAAGAATATAAAATTAAATATGGTCTTGACTATACTGTTATAAAAGATTAGTGGGTGTGAAAGTGATCAGGAATTGGTTTGATTTCACCCATATCTTTATATCATGGTTGTGCACCTGTAATGCAATTCAAGATATATGAAGTTTCAAAAGGCAAAGTTAATGAAACTACAATTTCCTTTTATTTCTTATCTTTACAAAAGAACAACTTTAAGCTGAGCCCAAAAAAGCTACAGATTCCAAAGCCTATTGTCTCTATAAAGTGAATAGTTATCCTTTCTGCAATACTGCATATATAGCAGTCCTCCCTCATTTAGTTTTGCTATCCACAGTTACCTATGGTCAACCATGGTCTGAAAATAGGTGAATATCTTACAGTACAGTAAGATATTTTAGACAGAGAAAGACTAGATTTACATAACTTTTATTACAGTATATTGTTTTAATTTCTCTATTTAGTTATTTTTGTTAATATAGTACTATGCCTAATTTGTAAATTAAACTTTATCATAGGTACCTATACATAAAGAAGTAGTTTACTTAAAGTTCTATATTATCCACAGTTATAGACAGTCACTGAGCTTTTTGGAACATACGCCTTGTGGATAAGGGAGGACTATTGCATTTTAATTCAAAAAGTGGCACTTCGACACTATTTTCATGTTTATCTAGTGCTTATGAGCACCAATATTTTCACTTACCACATGCTGAGCAGGAACCAGAACAGTACAAATATTAAATACATGAGAAATGTAGAAATAGCTATTCAATTTAAAATAAATTGCAGCTTTCATGCATTATAATCTCAGTACAAGAAATATTTCTCTAGAAAATTCAGGGGACTTTCTTGCCACTGCTATTGAGGTAAAGGATTGCTACTATTAATAAGGCCTCATCTCATATATTTGGGACTTGAAATGAAGCCTATGCAAGCACATGGTTAATATGCTTTACTACCCACTTTCTATACCACTAGCAACTCTTTCTACCCACTCTGTATTCCTAGAAATGCGTATCCTGGAAAGAGCACACAGTGAATTCGTTTATATGTTTATTGATGACTTTTGATTATGCATGCACAGCAGTCTGTTGTCTTAAGAACTTAGAAAACCAGATAAGATCCAGTGTTTATTTTTTAATTTGGGTGGCGAGTCATCTACCATAGTAAGCAGTTAATATACATAACCATAACAAGTAGGATTGGTATTATGCATACCAAAATAAAGACTAAGCTGTGTATGCCAAGGAAGCACAGAAAAGAGAGTGATCAATTAAGCCCAAATAATTGAAAGGAGAGAGTTAATTAGGCTACAACGATTGAGAAAGATGGGTATTTGTGGCAGGTCAGCTGTTGGAAAGAATCTTCCTAGGCAGTGAGGAATCTAGTATGGCCTGCATGAAAAGGATTTCTCAGAAACCAATAGAAGGTAAAGTTTGTCAAGAAGAGCAAAGTAATTCAGCAGATTTGGAATGGCTGGAAATCTGTGGAATGGATCCCATAGTCAGTGAGAACCATTTAGAGATGCAGAGCAGAGGGAAACTAAAGAAAACTGGTGCTCTTGCACTAAAGTAATTTGCCTGGTTGTGGTGTGGGGTGAAATGGCATGTGAGTTTAAGTCTGGAGGATGAGGGGTCAGCTGAAAATCCACTTGGTAACCCAAGGTGAGCAGGTAGTGGCAATGGGAATAGAAAGAAGAAAACTAACATAAGGTAGTTTTAAAAAATGAACTGTGTGCAAATTTAAACTAAAAAGACAAAGGAAAAGGAGTAGTATCTGTATGTTTACAGAGTAAGTAGTTCAAGGAAAGATTTTAGAAATCCCTTTCTAAAGGATTTTAGAAAAAGAATAAACAAGATGTCTTGGCAGATAAAATTGCACTATATTTTAAAGGCGAATCAGTAAAAGTGGGCAGAACATCAAGGATCGTGACACCAGGTCATGGGACGGTAAGGGAGTACTGCCTTAGTTCCTTATTGAAGAAAGAAAGAACTATTCAAAAGCAGAACAAAATTAAAAAGCAAAATCCAAGCCCTCGTTGTTTTTCTGTTACAGAGAGGAAACACTGACCCTGGCTGAAGAAAAGACCCGTATCTCTGTTTTAAAAAGTCAGTAATGCAGCCAATTTATCACATTTCATGACTCTTCTCAGAGTTATAGGCAGGTGAAGAAGAGAACCTTTCATTTTCTCCACAAAGTTCCAAGGTTACACCTCCATTACACAGATCAAATATCTACCTAAGGGCTAGTCACTCTCTTGGGATATTTTCCTGTGTATTTCACGAACCAGTTTTGCTCATTTAATTCGATAGAGAACGTTGCCTGGTTGTTTGTGGGTGGTCTGTTTGTTTGTCTTGAATTTGCATTTTTCCACAGTTGCTTGTTTAAATGATTTGTTTTGCTTCTAATTATTTTACAGTTTTACAATTATTTCAAAATATTTTATCTGTCATATAATATTTAATTTTGTAAATGCATACAGAAAAAACTCATAGAACTATGCTGAAAACCTCAGTCTACATTTCAAAACAATTCATTTTTGTAGCACATTGTTCTTTTGGGAATACAAGTCATCAAAATTTGTATTAATGTTTTGTTTAGTAGTTTGATGTCATTTTTCCTCACTCATTGTGAGGTCGAGAGAGGAAGAATTGAGGCTTTTCTTTAACATTACAAACACCAAAAATTAGAAGGCTATAGTGGGCTCTTAAGAAATGTTTGTGAGATTAATGAAAGAATAAATGAATGAGTGAGTTAAGAGGACGACTTCTGCTCTGAAAGAAAGCTAAATATATTTCTGTTTATTGTTTGGTTAGTTGTAGTCCTATCAATACCTGGAAATGGTTGTTGAATTCTAGTCCCAGAAGAAAGCTTTAACTAGGAACGAGGGAAATTTTGATACTATGTTCTGTAATCTTATTTCACATCACTGATCTTAACAACTTGAGAAAATCATAAACCACATATTCTCAAATCCTCCCAGAATTTGCCCAAAGACTATTAAGACAATAACTAAAAATAATAAGATATCCTTTTTAGGACAACTCAGAACTTAAATAAAGCCATATTAATAACGTAGAAACATTAAGAAATAAGGAGGCATCATGATACAAATTACTATATTATAATCTCTCATATTTGCCAGTTTTTGAAATATAACTGATATTTATTCTCACTCCTTCAAAGCAGGCATTCAAAAGAACTCTTCACAATGCTGGTTTGATTGACTCCATTTTCAAAATAAAGGAAGAAAAACAGGCAAAATCTGTGTCGCTCTTTGTGTAAAAAATAGATTCTTATACTCACCTGAGCAATCCAGCCTCAGCTGGTTCCTCAATCTTCTATGGGCAAAATATCTGCCTCATCCATTTATGACCAATCGTCTCACTTTAACGAGGTATAAGTTGTGCTTTTTGTATCCCCAACAGAATGTCAACTTTGATCAAGGTCTAGGCCTACCAAAACATTTTTTAAAGGCAGATCTAATCATGTCACTTACCTGTTCAGTGGCCTGTAATTGTTTCTGATTGTTCATAGAAGTCCTAAATCTTTAACAAGGTGCTGCCCAACCAGCTCCCTATGTTTTTAATATGATTTAACACTGCTCAACCTTTACTCAAAGCATCGCAGCTGAGTTTGCTCAGCTCTGTTAGCATGCAAAACTGTTTCCTTCCTCTGGCTTTCACCTAGACTCTCCTTTCTGGCCATAGCTCTGCCTCCTCCACTTCATGGCCACATCAGATCAACATCTATTGACCCTTGAGATCCAGTTTAAATTCATTCACAAATGTTTTTTGAGAAAATGTCCTACGCCAAAAACTACTTCAGGCTTTGCAGGGCTAGACAGTAATAAAATGAACAATCCCAACATAAACAGAAAATAATCAGGGATGATAACTGTAATGCAGACAATTTTAAAAGGGAGATGGCATGATGTGATGGCTTTTCTTAGATTGGATGAACATGGATGATCTGCCTGAGAAGATGACATTTAAACCAAAGTCAGAATGATGAACTGGCGCCACAAAGATCTGGGGTAGAGAAAGCACCAGGTATATAATGACTGAAATGGGAGAAAGTTTGGTGTGTATGAAGAATAAATGATAGCTGGAACAGAGAGGAAGAGTGTTTTGAGATGAACTAAGAAATGCAGGCCAGGACCACTTCGTGTGGGTTTTTGCCAGACAAGGCAAGGATGAAGTTTGAATTTTATGCTAAGTGAATAATGGGAAGCCACTAGAGTAGGTTAAGCAGAGAAGCGAGTTGGTACAATTTATATTTTAAAAGGATAATTTCACTGATTTAAATCTAGAGTTTTAGAAAGCGTACAATAATTAAGAGTTTTTACTTGATCGTCCAGATAGATAAGGCCAATGTCATCAGTGCAGTGTTGCGTTAAGAGAAGTTAGAAACCTGGCTCCACCACTGAATGCTGTTTGGACTGTGTGACTGTAAATACATTAGTTAGCCTCTACACTCATTTGTTTCTGCACTTATGACATCTGGAAACTAATAATCCTACCTCATAGAGTTGTGAGAATTTAATAATACAATCTATGTAAACTGCTTAAAACCACTTTTGGAATATAAGTCTTCAATGAATGTGGCCACTATTACTATCACTGTTGTTGCAATGATTATTAGGTTATTACTGACTTCTTCAACTAGGTTATAATATTATAATAATTATAATTAGGTAAAATTATGATATTTGATAATTATAGTTATATAATTATTACTTAAATTTTAAATATTATAATCAATTATTGATTATATTATATTATGAGATAACATTTATAAATTTGTAAATATATTTAATTAGTTGTTATGATTAATTATTATAATATAATATAAATTAAGGATTTTCACAATATCCTTAATAACTAACAGAATGACATAATAATATCATAGCCTAGTCATGGAAGTCAATAAAAATAGGAGGGCTGAGAAATTCAACATATTTCAGCCATGTTAAATTTGAGATATTCATTAGACATCTACTTGGAGGAGTTGATATGCAGAAGTATATGAAAGGCTGTAGTTCTGAGGAAGGGTTAGTCTTGAAGATACAGTTTTGAAAAGTCACTTCTATAGAGATGATATTTAAAGCAATGCACAGGGTTCCTTAAGGCGTATCACAGAGAGAGAAGGAAAGAGAGCCAAGAATTAGGCTTAATGGCAGAAGATTTGGAGGTCAGAGTAGGAGAGCAGGAGCCAGCAAAGGAGAGAGACGAAGCAGTCAGGGAGGTGAAAGGAAAATCCTGGGTGATACCATGAAACAAGCAGGCCAAAAAGGTAATGGTTAACTGTGTCCTGTGCTAGACAGTGAACATACAAGATAAAACAGAGAGGTGACTAATGAAGTTGGCAATCTAGAGGTCTTTGGAATCTTGACAAGGTCTTTCTCAGTAGAGTATAAGAAATGGAAACTTGAATGTCACCTCCTAAGGGAAACTGTTCTGTGTTTCTAAAATAAAGTAGCTCCCTTCTAATTGCACTATTTCTCTAGAATTTATATAGATAATTGCTAAGAAAATTAACTTTGCATTCAATCATTATCTATGTAAAAGATATAATTTGTTATTCATTTATTTTCTACCTTCCCTAAAGCTAGTAATCTACTGAAAGCAAGGATCACATATATCTTATTTTCCACACTATCCTTAATAGCCAACAGAATAACATACAAACGATTGCTCAATTTATAGAGAATAAGGGAATAAATGGCTGACCAAATAAATGAGTGAGTTACCTAAAACACACCGTTTTTCTTCTTTTAACTAACATCCACAGTAATTGACATGCTTACTTTCAGATTTTGCTAGGTTTTAGGCATAAATAAAGAGTTATTTTTATTGCAGGCCACCTGAAACCATTTTGGAGGGAGTAGGGGAATAAAAATAATGAACAGACAGTCAATTTTGCAAAATATCATTACCTATCTAAAGTTGTCCCCAACACCCATCACCAAAGGACAAATAGTTTCTCTATTCCAGAAGCTCATTTTAGCACTCAATCTAAAATTGATTACCATCTAGCCCTTATTAAGACCCGGTTGACATAATATATTTGAGAGAAGAAATCTATGGGTCAAGTAAACCATCCTTTGCTCTAAATTGGAGTTTAGTTCTATCCTATTATAAGTGAAATCACCAAATACCTTACCCAGATTGCATTTGGTTAGCTCTTTGCTAAAATGACATTATAGAAGTTATGAGCATTTATTATTATGTCTTTGGCTTTTACAGAAGGTTACTATAAATAATCATATACTGAGAATATTTTTGCATCTTATAATGTCGTGAAGACTATCACACAATTCCTATATTGTCCCATATTACAAATATAAGCAATACAACCCATATGATGAATTTCTCTGTAGTACAATGTAAGGAAAACCATTATTTGTGTATTTTTCTGGTTAATATGTTTGTTTTCTTTATATTATTACAATTATGAAATTTAATCCATTATATTTTACTGTGCTTCTGGAAAACTAGGATATGTATCTATGTCCAACTGTCGTACATATTCATCACCTAACTTTCTGTATCCTTTTCACTAAGTATTACTATGCAAATATGATTTACCAATCTATGTGTTTGTGTGCATTGTCACAAGTTACTTCCACGTTTTCAAATTTGTATGAATAAATGAAAATAAAAATAAAAATTGTCATTCTCCCTTTCCTTCAGTTAATACCAAGGATAATCCACTCTTCGTGGCATTCTACAGGTACAACCAATTCCATGAAAACAGTCTGGACTCTATAGAAAAACCGACTCCTCCTTTTATCTCCCGAGAACACATTTGGATGTGTTGTAGAAATTTATCATCATACAAAATTTAACATTTGTTTAAATATTACTCTTAAATATATAATCACGCCTGAAGTTTTTTGTTTGTTTTGGAGTTTGAGGCTTTTGGTTTTGGGGGATTCTTTTAAAGAGCCAGACAGAAACAAAAACTATGTAATACACAGGAGTAACAATGACAAAACATTGCACCACTTGAGGGATGAATATGCTTTTCTGTTTAAATCATGATCAATACAAAGGCTTTAGCAAATTTCCTTGCTCCTAGGCTGATCAGATTCAAATATAAATATCAATTACTATATCCTTATTAATCCATCAGATATCCTACCCTTCTTTCCTTTTCTCTTGTTCTGTTTTCTTTTTATATATCAAGTGAATCTATTTATATAGATCAATTAATAAACCCATATAATATAAATATAAGTAGAATATCAATTGTTATTCTCTACTGTCTCTCTCAACTATATCAAAAGCTCTTTAAAGATAAAAACTATATTATCTTCACTTTTATCCCTCAGAAAAGGTGGATAATGCTGAAAACAAGTATTATTGATTTGATAACTGACCACACCAAAGTTATATGGTGTGTATGTGTATAGAGATGGTATGTGTCTGTGTGTTCAACTGATCCTTCTGCCTCACCCTCTTGTGCAGTCAGAAATATAAGCACGTGCCACCACATCTGGCTAATTTTTTGAAATTTTTTTGTAGAGACATGATCATGCCATTTTGCCCAGACTGGTCTTGAACTCCTAGACTCAAGTGATCCTATTGCCTCAGCCTTCCAAAGTGCTGAGACTATAGGTGTGCACCACCACACCTGGCCTAAAGTTACAGTTATTGTTGCTATTTATCTAACAATACTTGAAGCATTATTATTGCATAGACAGTCTAATTTTAAGAATCAAAAAATTTCATTAACCATATCTAATAGAATAAAAATAAGTTAAGGGGTTCATTAAAATGTATATGGAGTAAAGTTAACAAAAGTTAGTTTTAAATAATTTAGTTCCACATAGAATTATAAAGTAAACTAAATGCAATTGTTTAAATACAAATAGATGAGTTAGCACTTTATATTATTTTTCCATGGATGGGTGGTGTAAACATTCAGTTACTAAGTAAAATATTTAATTAGATGCTTTTCCAAAAATGGGCCAAATTTCCAGATAGATATCAGTACTTCTAAAATATTTAAAACTTTTTTTTCTAAAATAAATTACATGGGCTAGAATTGTGAATTGCATGATTGCCTCCAAGATACTTATGTCAAGATAAAAATAAATGATTAAATTTCCACCAAATTAAAATCTTGTTTGCCCAAGTTAGATCCTCACAGGGGTATTAAAATTTTTCTTTCACTTCAAAAGTAATTTATAGATTTATTCTAAATTTAAATAAGTGGTTGAAACATTTTAATAATTACTTAACATATTTTTTCATTGTTGAGATTTGTCAATATTATCATTTAAATAATTCTATTTTGAAAAATGTTTAGTGCACAACATCTCATCTAATAGTGATTTATTTTTACTCTTTTTCAATTCTTGCTCACAAAAACATGTTTAGTTATAATCAGAGCATTTAATTTTGATTATTTCCCTTCTTTAAGAAAACATCAAGTATTTAAGTATTTCTCCCTACATTTTTTTCTTTCTTTTTTTTTTTTTTTTTGAGATGAATTTTCACTCTTGTCGCCCAGGCTGAAGTGCACTGGCATGATCTTGGTTCACTGCAGTCTCAGCCTCTCAGCTTCAAGTGATGATTCTACTGCCTCAGGCTCCAGAGCAGCTAGGATTATAGGCACCCACCACCACACCCAGCTAATTTTTGTATTTTTTAGTAGGGACAAGGTTTCACTATTTGGCCAAGCTGGTCTTGAACTCCTGACCTCTATCCACCCTCCAAGGAGGCCATCCACCCCCGTCAGTCTCCCAAAGTGCTAGGATTACAGGCATGAGCCACCACGCCTGGCCATTTCTCCCTACATTTCTAAGATGATTATAAGCCATACACTAGAATGTTAAAAAAAAACCCTACTAACAATAATTTTAAACATATTTAAGGAGTACGTAACAATGTATTAAGTAATAGATGCTGAAGAAAGCAAATATGGAAAGCTTATGTCAAAACTGGCTGAGGAAGAAGAATGTATATAGTCAAAAGTGAAAGAAAAGTTAAACAGTGTATAAGAAAGGTAAGACTAAGTGGTAGGAGGTCACCAGGAGCTCTAACACGAAACTGGGGAGTGAGGTTAGCAGGCAGAGTCCTGCGTTCCCTTCCTTCTTTGTCAATCTTACTGGCAATGTTTCCCATCATCTTCAATAGCATTTCCAGGGTGGGGGTAAATCATATACAACACAGTAAGAGTGATATTCTATGTTACCACTCCAAAGGAAACCATAAAAGGGTGTTGGTAGAAGAACTGATTCTGCCCTGTTTGTTAGTAGCTGCTTCTGAGGAATGGTGGAGATTTTTTTTTTCTTTTATTCCATTTCTACTTTGTAATAAACAAATTTTTTAACATGAAATCTTTAAACTGAAAAATTGGCTTCTAGATAGCTGTATGCATTTTCTAACTGAAACATTATCACATCTCTACTCACCACTAAAAACAAAGAGCAAAAAACAAAACTTGTAATACGACTCCCCACCACCTCCGCTTGGTGAGTTCAAATCAACACAAACTGCACTACCTGTTCCAAACATACCGACTGTTTCAGCCAATCATCTCAAAGCAAAGATCTTGTAATTACCCAATTTGTCCATTCGACCCTGAAATCTATTTCTTTCACACCAAAATGTCCGAATGAAAACACAGCTCAGGATTTCCTCTGATGTGGGATCATATCTTATTTCCTACTTAATTTCCAACACTCAAGTGCAAATTAGACAGCAATAGTCTTGGATCCCACACCCAGGAAACCTTGGCTTACCTTGTTACTTGTTAGACAAATTATTCACGACATCAATCTCAAAAGTCTATAGTCTTTATTTTTGCAGCTCTCCTGTCAGATGAGCTGTTGATCTTGCTGTGGTGCACCACTCATGCAAAGTATGCTGAAACAAATGTTCTGATACTTTTTTTCTTATGAATTTATCTAAAAACATTTTTACAATTCCCAACATATATTTTCGGAAAAGTGACCAGAATACATCGGTTCTAGGGCTAATGTCTTAATGTCTACCTAAAAAATGTTTCACAGAGTTTATACTTTGTCATGTTGAGAGAAGGCCTATCAAGGACAGACTTCGGCTTATTATCAGTGTATAATGTGTTTAAGAGAAATAAAGGAGATAACTAAATGTTACATCCTGGGGTACAGTAGAGCCAGAACAAATATTTAACACTGGGAAACCATAATTCAATAACATCAACACTGTCTGCTGTCTGCTACTATCTAAACCAAGTGATTGATTGAGTTCTTTATATTTTAGCCAGTTAATCCATTGCCTTGCAATCCAATCCTTCACAGTGTGGCATTAAAATGGTGTGTGAGCATGAATATAGGTCTAAAATGGGTCAAAGTCAAGTCCTTATCAGTTCTGAATACATAAAAAGAAAAAGAATGAGTAGAGTTTATATTAACATAACAACAAAGTTCATTTTATGAAATCTTGCTTTATATAAATACAACCAATAACAGAAAGAGGCAAAAAAAAAAGTTGTGGCCAAAGCATTTTTAAAATAAAATAAATATATATGACTAACTGGATGTTCAAGTCCTTAAAAACACTGTTACAATAATTTAGCATTTCAACCTAAATTTTGATTCGGCAAACTGGCCACTGCTCAGAATTTTCAACTTGAGAAATTAGAAAAATATAAAAATAAGAATCAACAAAAGCAATTGAGCTCTGAACAACACTACAATTAAAATTCAATGCATTAAAATATTAAAAACCTTCCTTCACATTGTTCCATAGGAAACAAATGACAACATTAAGATTTAAGAATTCAAGATTTAAGATTCAAGAGTTATTATGAGCAATTATTTGTATGTCTTCAAATACACAGAGTTTTCATTGATGGAAAGACACTTAACCCAACCCATAGAAATCATATGAACATTTGAAACAATGGATGATTAGAGGAACTAATGTTTACTTGATCAATGCTACAGAAATATGCCATAGCTACATTGACAAAGTGCATCTATCGTCATCCACCACACTCCAAATTTTCAAAAAAGCAAACTAGAAAATGACTGAAACTTAACCTTCACATTGGTAAAATGCCACCTTCCCTCAGACTACAAGCTTGATTCACAAAAATTATTCTACATTTTAAAATATTTTGTGATAATCATAAACACAGAATTATGATTGCATAGGAATTAGGATAACACTCAAGAGGAAAAATTTCTGATTCTCAGCATGGATAAAATATATGATACTACCAATTATTATAAAAAGGAATATAATTCAAATTCCTTTTTTTCAGAATATTTTAGATGATAAAATGAAAGGGTCAGGTGCTTTGTTGTGTATAAACAAATTTATAATTTATAAGGCTTGGAGAACAATTAAGATTAAAAAGTTAAATATTTTGTGGCTGCATTGTGCTCTTTTAGCAAATTCTGTTAATTAAGTATACTACAGATAAAGAAATTTTATTAAATCATACAGTAACTTTACTCCTTAAAGTGTGGTAATACTATAACAAATAAACGTATACTAGAATGGCAAGTTCATCTCTTTTTTTTGTTTTGTTTTGAGATGGAGTCTTGCTCTGTTGCTCAGGCTGGAGTGCAGTGGCGCAAGCTTGGTTCACTGCAAACTCCGCCTCCTGGGTTCAAGTGATTCTCCTGCCTCAGCCTCCCAAGTAGCTGAGATAACAAGCATGCACCACCGTGCCTGGCTAAGTTTTGTATTTTTAGTAGGACAGGGTTTCACAATGTTGGCCAGGCTGGTTTCAAATGCCTGACCTCATGATCTCCCTGCCTCGGCCTCTCAAAATGTTGGGATTACAGGTGTGAGCCACTGAGCCTGGCCGCAAGTTTATTTCTTAAAAACTGGTTATCACATAAGATAACATGTCTATCTCAGAGTATCTAAGTTATTTTACAAATAATATTTCTCTATACTTTTTATCAAAGCTAGAAATCTCCGCCTTGACTTTATTTTATCATTCTTTTGGCAAGAGTATACATTATTGAACTGAACTCTTTGTTACTTTATGAAATCAATGTTTTTTCAAATTAAATAATTCGATCAGAATACATTCATGAAAATATTACTCATTATTATGGAACCAAAATAATGACAACGAACCAAAGAAACCTCCATCAAAATGCCAAACGATCATTCCCAAAAGCCAGTCCCTATACATACTCTAGAAGAGAATGTAAACTTGTATCTTAGCTCATGGCAAACTTCAGACAATCTTATAGCATTGTAAACAGAAAAGCAGAAGAAGGAAATATTTGTTCAAAGATAAAGTCCTCTTTAATAAGGCCCTTC
Organism: Aotus nancymaae; assembly: GCF_030222135.1. Taxonomy (NCBI): domain Eukaryota; kingdom Metazoa; phylum Chordata; class Mammalia; order Primates; family Aotidae; genus Aotus; species Aotus nancymaae. Next base: position 14,492,365 of record NW_026988431.1, read on the forward strand.
CATTCTGCCTCTCATAGTTTTATAAACCAGGAAGTACATTCCATGACAACATGAATAATTTCATTACCTTTTAGTTTTACATCTTAAAACCAACCTATAGAATTCATTGACACTATAAAAAATTGGGTTCAAAAAAGTCAACAAGCATTTAAAAAAATGAATTAAACAAAGAAAAGCAGAACAAAACGAGTCAAAACAAAACTATCACACACTTTATGGATTCATGGTGAAAATGAAAGAGACTTCTTACCAAGTACCCCAAGTCGATAGTTGACTGTGATGACGATCACATTGCCATAACTTGCCAAGACACTCCCATCATATAAATTTCCAGTACCTTCCATATATGAGCCACCATGGATATACACCATCACGGGTTTGGGACCCCCACTGTCCCGAATATCTGGAAAACAAATGGTTGGCAATCGTTCTTATCTTCAAAAATAACACACAATGAAGCAGAGAATACATTTTCCATTTTAGAGAAAAGAGGGCATAATTTCAATATGGTTCTTAAACTGCTGTTTTTATTAAAGTGTTTCTTAAGCAACTCATATGAAAACTATTGTGGAAATGAGCAATAGGCATCCATTATTTTCTATCAAAATTTTATTTACAAGTTGTAAACTGACTTATGAAACTTAGACAAAATTAGATGTGAATTTTAGTGCATTTTGATTAACTCCTTAAGTGACAGTAAAATAAAGAGAAATAGAGTGGCAATGACTCTCAGGACCACTTATTTAAAATGTTATAGACCTCACATGACATTTATGAACAATAAACTAAAGACAATGGTATTGTTGCTATTGTGAGTAAAACAATCTGTTCATCCTTTCTTACGTACTGTAAAGCTTTGTATCAAATACAACATGATTACATCAAGTCATTTATGCTCCAATTTGTGAATATAATTACAGTCTTGTGTTATGCAAGATGTTTCATTTAACTACCTAAGTAATGTCAGATGAATGTTTAGGCAGTAAAGTTATGTACATCTGTGCTCCTCTTGTTGCATTTAGGGAAATGTCATTTGAGTAATATTATTTTAGAAAATTTAGGACATCCACTATTTACAGCTCCCCTTACCCTTTGGAAGAAGAGAACAGACAAATATTTTTTCACTTCTTTGTGTAGCTAATATACTCTTCTTCTTCCCATTTTGGCTCTATGTTTTATCATGCAGACATGAGATGGGATAGAGCTAAGTTCAAGTGTAAAGTGTCAAAATTTATGATTAAAGTGATTTCTACAGCTCTGAATTTTATTAAATATATTTTCTTTTCTCATACTTTTCCTCAATGATGTACTTTTTTATAAGGATCTAGAAATAATATATAAAGGAAACATAAGGTAAGTTTAATCAGCGTGAAAAATGCACTGATTTCTGTAGATAAGCCAAACTGTGTATCAGCAAACACAGTTTCATCTACATATTACATAGATTGAAATATTTGAAATATTATATGTATGCATATATATATGGCTCTTAATATATACAGAAAGAAAACATTACTATTATATAGTAGCCCATGATCTCTTATACCCACAACTTAAAAAATTATACCAAAGGTATTACCTTTTTTATGCCAAAATTAAAAAGTATAATTTAATAATACGGTTTTGTTCCTTTGCTTTTGACATTTTTATCAAATTTAATTCTCCTACATGCTAATAATTGAGGTGACAGTTTTCAGAATGGACTAGTAGAATACAAATCTATTGAAAGAAGAGGTGATTACTTAGAGATTGCTTTGCACTTTTTGTAAAAAAGAATATGTAATGTAAATGCCTTGATTTCTAATGAAGAATCATTTTAGTATCATTTAGTATCAAGAATTGCAGCTCAGCTTGGTTGACCAGATTTTTGAGTTGGGGAAATGGGTCATTGCAGAACTTACAGACTTTTTTAAAAAAAAGTTTAAATTTGTCTTAATACCAGTGTATAAACTTACTAGTTTCCTTCTAGTCCCCCAAAGGTGTATTTGAGAAGAATGTCTTGTTTTTAAATAGTGAGGGAAGGATACTTTGACATAGGAACCCTTCACTAAACATAGACACATTTAAGAGGAAAAAATCTAAATTTACTGTCTCCTTCAAACCTTGGGAGAAAAAAAATAGTATTTGTTCATTTATAAAGATTTGGGGGCTTGTGGAGATGTTACACTTACACAGAGAAAGTAATCCTTTTGAAATTGTTAAACTATGCACCTTAAATGCCTGTTTGCTACATACAGTTTCAGCTTCTTATTTTTCTAGTGTGGCTGGCACTGAAGAAGCAGTAATAAATTATTAAACTGAAATCATTAACTGACTGTTCACAGCAGACACTGTACTCTGCTAATTGTATGCTTGGAGGTAGCACAGAGGGAGGCTGTTTCAGAATTCTTCTTTAATTAAAATTACATAGAATTACAAAGCACCAACTGTGAACAGTAATGAAATCTTGGTAGAACCATTCTGTTCACCTGGAAAACAATACAGGCACACATTGAGAAGACCCACCACGTTTTATATTTAATAACAGAATTAAGTGGACATTGTCAGAAAACACTGAAAATATGACAATAGATTCTAGAAGCTATTTTGAGTGGTATCTCTTTATTTTTCTTTGAAAATTAGACTTTAAAGGATTACTGATTGTGTGGGTTAATCTTAATTTTTAATTTCCCTTTTCAAAATTTACAAATTTAAGCCTTGTCTAATAACTTAATATATTGATTTCTTTTCCATAAAGTTCTCTAGGATTCTTATACTGTGTTCTGATAAAATACTTTACACTTGAAGTAACCCTGAGATTTAGGTTATAAAAAGGATTATTAGGTTAGTGCAGAAGTAATTTCGGTACTTACTGAAACAGGTAAAATTCTTGGACATAACAAACCTTAATATTGCTAACAAAATTTGAGAAACCATAGAAACTTTAGGCAATTTTTGTTACAGAAAAAATTGGAAGTCTTTAACAGTGAATTGTCAGAGTGGTTCATCTTAGGCTTTATTTTAGTTTTATTTTTATTTTTGAGACAGAGTTTTGCTCTTGTAACCCAGGCTGTAGTGCAGTGGCATAATCTCGGTTCACTGCAACCTCCACCTCCTGTGTTCAAACGACTCTCTTTTCTCAGCCTCCCTAGTAGCTGGATTACAGGCACATACCACCATGCTGGGCTAATTTTGTATTTTTAGTAGAGATGGGGTGTCACCATATTTGCCAGGCTGGTCTTGAACTCCTGACCTCAAGTGATCTGCCCTCCTTGGCCTTCCAAAGTGTTGAGATTACAGAATTAAGCCAGCCTTCCAAAGTGTTGAGATTACAGGAGTGAGCCACCACACCTGGCCAAACTTTACTTTTTGTAATGTTTAATTATAAATTTTTATCTTACGCTTAACATTTATGCTTAGTTTATAGGGTGTTTAAAAATGTAAATAGCAAATATAAAGAGTTTCAATTATAGCTATTTCTTTGTTTTTAGAAAGAACCAGACTCTTTATAAATAAAACTAATATATCAGATAGCCTACCATTGAATACCATCTGCTAAATTCCATCATTTTAATAATAATGTTGAGGGAGGCATTTATCTTCTGTGAAAATATATCAAATTCAGCTTAAATTTATAATTAATTTTTTAGAGCCAAGTTGTCTCTTTAAACCTTGTTACATATTTAACTACCTATAAATATGGTGGAATTTGTGAACTATGGATTTTCACTTAAGATTTTTACTTTGCCTAAACAGCATCTACTGACTTTGCCAAAATCATAAGAACCCTCTCAGATATTTTTAAATACTAACTCAGTTCCAGTAAAAGTACAAATGCTTGTCAGGCATGTTTACATTTTCTGTTATTTGCAATGGTTTTAAGCCTTTGTAAACACAAATATTTAAATCAAGTTCTTCAAGTTTAAAAAAAAATATTTGGAATCTGGGTAAACACCTTGATTTAAAAGTTTAGTACCTATTTTGTTTTTCTTATAAACCAAAATCTTAAGCCAAGATAGCAAGTTTCAATAGATTCCAAGCAGTTAATGGGGATTTATTTGTGTCTGACAACCAGGATTTGAAATCAGTTTCCATTAATGATCCTAGTGAATAATTATTAATGATATAATCATGAAATATGTTTACTGTTTTTTCTTCTTCTTAAAGGACTCATGAAGTATTTAAATGGCCGTATTTTAGAGTTTTTAGGATTAACAGTTTTAAAATTGTGAAGTATTGCCTCAATTAAATCTTTCTGTTATAAAAAATACATTTCAAGGCAGACTTTTGTGCCTCCCACTCATTTTTATGACCTCAAGTTATCATTTAGTATAATTGAATTAATATATAGAAATGTTGGCTGAATTTCTGCTCGTTAAACTGGACATAACAGAATTAAAGATGTATTTTTAGTTTAAAAATATTCAAAATCTACAAAAAAATTTCTTAAAAGAAAATATATAGGATATAAAATTGCATTGAAATATATATATATATATTTGAGACAGAATCTCACTCTGTTGCCCAGGCTGGAGTGCAGTGGAGCAATCTCAGCCCACTGCAACCTCTGCCTCCCAGGTTGAAGTGATTCTCGTGCCTCAGCCTCCCAAGTAGCTGGGATTATAGGTGCTCACCACCATGCAGAGTAATTTTTTTTTTCTATTTTTAGTAGAGATGGGGTTTCACCATGTTGGACAGGCTGGTCTCAAACTCCTGACCTCAAGTGATCTGCCCGCCTTGACCTCCCAAAGTGCTGGGATTACAGGTGTGAGCCACTACACCCTGCCTAAATATTATAAAGTTAATATGAAGGTATTCTCAGCACCATTAAAATTTTTAAAAATGCTTCTTAACTTTCTTAAATAAGTTGGTAGAAATCTGGGATGTTACTTCGAACCATTTTTGGCACTTCAGATTAGTTTTGTTTTTAACTATGAAATTGTCTTAAACATAGACAATTCTGCTGGGCATGGTGTCTTAGGCCTGTAATTCCAGCACTTTGGAAGGCTGAGGCCAGTGGATCACCTGAAGTCAGGAGTTCAAGATTAGCCTGGCCAACATGGTGAAACACCGTCTGTACTAAAAATACAAAAATTAGCCAGGCTTGGTGGCAGGTGCCTATAATTTCAACTACTCAGGTGGCTGAGGCAGGAAAATCACTTGTACCCGGGGATGGAGGCTGCAGTGATCCGAGATTGCATCACTGCCCTCCAGCCTGGGAGACAGAGCAAGACTCAAAATTAACTAATTAATTAGTTACTTAAATAAAAATTAAAAACATACAATTCTTTTGGTTGTTATAAAACTTAAATGAAAAAATGATATAATTGTGTTTGACCAAATATGGCAAAAGAGGGACAGCAGGGATACAAACAAGCATTAGAAGTAAAGAATAGTGCTCCATAAAGAAGGCTTCCATCAGAATAAGTGAATGGAGGGCAAGCCCCAGCAATATGACGGGTGGCCTCACAATTCAGTGACTGAGACTGGGACCTGAAATCAAGCATAGGTGGAGGGGAACTGGGAAGTAAGGGGGAATTTCACATAAGTGATCTGATGACCTGACTTCTGACCGATGTAAATGAAGTTACTTATCAAGTCGTTCATATTTGTTGCTTTATGTCCAGTGATGTTGAGTCAACATTTGGAATAAATTCAATGTAAATATTGAGCAGTTTTTATTCACAGCCACATCTACAAAATAATAATTAGAAAATTGAGTTAAAAATGCTCAAACATTTCTATAAAAGGTTTCTTTTCCCCTGTAGGATATCTGAATTCATCTTTCTCATCTTCAAAACAATTATCTAAAACAACACAGAGGAAGAGACCAAACTGGAATTGACTGCTTTGACATTCTATGCTTTTGAGTATTTAAAAATATTTATTGATTCGATAACTCTTGTGGCTGAATGGTTTAGTACTTAACCTGAATACTACCTGACATTTTAATAGGGCTTTAAGATATTTTAAATGACTATCTTAAAATGTTAAATGTGCTTCAAAACATCGCTATAAAATAGATTCAGGTTTACATGTCCTAGCTGTGGTCACTCAGACTTATCTACTCTCAATAGGTAAATGCCTTACTTGATGCCTTTTAACAAAAGGCAGCATATCACATTAAATCAGCAATCAAAATATTTTCAAAATAGGAAAGAAATGTATTTTAACCGTTTGCCTAAGTTGGGAAAATTTGACGTTTACAAAGATACACACAAAGTCTTGTAGGTGTTCAGTATTATTTAGATAACAAATTCTAGGAGTTAAGGATTTTCAAGGGGTTCAACAAGTCCCAAAGCCTGAAAGTGGAAGTAGTCTTCTTTACAGCTTTTGGAAACAGTAATTCATGTTCTACAACGTTAAAAAAAAAAAAAATGTCCTGAATGTTTGAATGCATCAAATTTTGAATAGCATTTTTAAAAATCAGAATTTGTATCTTGATACTGTAAGTTTATTTTTAGCTATTTAACATTCAGAATAATAACTCTTGGACAGCAATAATGATTTATTTCAAATATTAATGACTGCTTTGTGTTTAATCTTTAATCCACTGCTGAGATTCGTGGTAAATGAATATTTAATCAAATGTCATATGCTTCATTTAATCAAAATAATTCTTAAATATTTCAAAAATATTGACACCAAATATAATATTTAAGTTCTCAATATTCCACCTCTGTAATTTAATTCTATGTTGTTAAGGAGTTTATTAAATGTACATATGTCAATGAAAACAATGCAAATTTTTTAGTAAAAATTTATTTACCTGTAGTTCCCTTGTAACTCATGGACCAAACACTTGTGCTGGAGTAGTTGTAGATTATTTTATTTTGTAAAGCTTGTCTTACCACATTATTATTTTCATTATGATATTTAATTTCTAGGTTTCTGGCAATTATTTGAAACCTGGGATTACAAAATATAATAAAATAAACAAAAAAACCCATAAGCTTTAATCCTGATTGGAACCAAAAAAGATGAGCTCACTTTAATACCATGTAAAGGTACAGTGAAATCAGAAATGTCAAGTCAGTCTAGCTAGTGAGTTCATAGTTTTACAGACTAAATCAGAATTGTATGTCAAATGAAAGTTGTAAGGAGGCAATTTTGATATTAATGAAGTAGAAAATATTCTATTGCTTATAGTTGCAATGCTTTGAAAATCAGAATATTTTATTTGACAATGAGGAAATTATGTCTCTTTGAAATTAAAGAATATTCATTTAATCTTGTCTAAGAAAATAGCTACAAAGTCTATCAAAAATACTATATGAGTCCAGAGTACTTATGTGCCTGTATAATGTTTAATACAGTTTTCTAAATATTTGTAATGCCTTTTCTTATGTATATAATTTAATTGCATTTATGTGACATTTAAGTAAATCAACAGAAAACAGTGTTTTTTTAATCTAAAATGTGTTGCTCAAGAAACACTTTATATTAGCTTTCAGCTTGTCCTTCATTTTATTGGGTATGTTTTTTAAAAAACAAATATCAAATGTAAAAATGAAACATTTTAATATTGGGGAAAATATTTACATAGATTAGAAAACATGCAAAATGGGCACAGACCACAAGGGAGAGATTGTTAGTTCAAAGAAGGTGGACAAAATTCAGTCAAAATGTGGGATGAAACAGATCAAAAGTCAGTTCAAGAAAACAAAAAAAAATGCCCCTCTTTTTAAAACATTTTAATGGTTGGCATCAAAATGTAAAACTTAACATTCATTAAAAAAATTAATACTCTATATTTATATGTAACAACAAGCAAGAAGACAAAACACATCAAAAACGGGAATTAAAAACAACTCTTCAAAAAAAGACAAGAAGTGAAAAAATAGAAGGGTGGAAAAAGTGATTGAGGCCCTTGTCATGCAAATAGATTTGGTGAAAAAAATACCTTCATCTTCAGCACCGTCATTATCACCTAAATCATCTGTCTGTTTCTTTGTAAGGGGACCTAGGATTGAGAACGGAGAAATGGAGGAAAAAAAAAAAGACAATTCAAGAATAAACAAGACTGAGGGGAAAAAAATAAATATAAATACTAAAATTCTCAAGGATATTTCCAAAAAGCATGGGAAAGTGGTAATATCATAATTGATTACCTATTTTTTTTTAAGAAAAAAACACCCCTTTCCCCAAAATATAGAAGATTTGGTTTGTGAATATATCCAGCATAAGAAAAAACATTATGGCTTAAAACTCAAGTCATGAGCAAAGAAAATGACTTTTCTTAATACCCATTGCAAACAAAAAAGTAAACAGTTTTATTAGCCAAAAGAACTTAATTTATTCAGTGTCTTTTCTAATTTAAATTGGTGGCAACAACGAAAGAGTAGGTTAAAATCATTCTTTAATTTGAGACAATAAAATAATCTTAGAGAAGGCTGAGATATGAATATTTTAAGCAGTTCATTTTCTATTTTCTTCTGTTTTTTTTTGTAAGAACATTAACATTTGGTTTTTACATTTTTTAATCCATATATTTTTCAAAACTGTGACTTTTTAAAATTACTTGTCATTACACAAATACTTCCCCATGTGTTTTCATTTAAATATTACTTGTGAATTTAAGACATTTGCAGGCTGCACAAATGTATCACTAGATTGTCTCATCACTCGGCAGAGCAAAGGTTTGATCAGTAGAAGTCAGTGTTTAGCTATTAAGGTAGTTACCGAGTCAGGGCTTATATTTCATAATCAATTTCGTAATATAATGGAATTATGCTTTAGTGCAGTTTCATGCTCAGTATAGTTATTTATAATAGGATCATGTTTGAGGAGAATAATTGTATTAAAACACTGTGAATGTTTAATAAGTGTTTTATTATATTTAACAATGCTAATTTGCAAGAATAAAGGAGCATACCAAAGGGGACATCAAAGGCCATATGAAAGTAATTTTAAGTGTCACATAATTGACATACCCAGCACACAAAAAAGTAAGTGAAGTCCCGCATTCTTTTTTCATTTCCACAACCATTTAATTTGTATGACATTTCATAATCCTCATGCAAAAAGCAATCACTACAAACACAGGACACTCAAGTTAAAAGACAGCCAATCACATAGCAGTAAGCAAGAGAATTTTGTCATGCATAAAATAACAGTCATAGAAAAAGGGGGGAAAAACAGACTGAAAGCCATGTACTGATTTCAATAACATATAGTAAAGAAGCAGGCATTAAGTCTAAGCACACTTCACAGGCAAGGATTGTTAAACATTTTGAGAAAAATGTCTAAGTCTTTTCGGAAATTACTATTTATTAGATTTGTAATTCTAAACTAAATTTACTATCATAACCCCCAAAGAATGAAAAACACAATCCCAGAAAACAGAAAGGAAAAAATAAGATATAATACAGTTATGTTTCATCAGCTCAGGTAGACAGCCTTGAAAAATAGTAATAACTGGGCAAAGATCAAAAGGTTGGAAAGGCAGAAATGGATGATGTAATTGAAGGGATCCATTGACTACCTCAATTGAAAGGTCATTATTTCATGGTCATTGCAAATACAGACAGGGAAACTGTAAGCAACAAATTAAGTGATATACTTTTATAGTCACACCTGCAAGGAATTATTCCATTAAGAGAAAATCTAGATAAAGCAATAATTTCCATTAATTAACACTCAGTTGCAAGTTCACAGAAATCTACATTTCTTTGACATGACCCTGTTTAAACGCAAAAGGCACCCTTAGCATTATTTGACATTCATGCAACAACATAGCTACTTTTCTGAAAATAATACATATTTTTAAATTTAAACTTTAAAAATGCGAATCAGAATATTATATTTAAAATATTTCCAATTTCAAAGCACCCCTCAAAATATTAGAGTTCAAAAATTATATTTTCAGGCTTTTAATTTTTCTGTAATTTCCTAAAGACTACAACAAATATGTATTTTTCACATTTCTATTTTCTAGGCTGCTATGTAGAAATTATGGTTTTATTTACTGGTTAGCAACACGATTTAAATGCAGTGGCATTTATTGCTGCCAAAACTACTATCTACTTTCCAATTTTAGTTAAATTACTTAATTTGCTTAATTCTTGGCTATAATAAGAAATCATTAATGTGAGCTCAAAATTTTTTTCCTGAATCATTAGTTTGCTAATATTTGGAGGCACGTGTAAAACCTATCACAATTACATCTCTGTCTTCATTTCGCTCAAAGCTTTATAACATCTGTCTCTTCAATGAGTCAGATGGAATTGCCTTTCTTTCCCCTCCTAGTGTACCCAAGTCACTTTACATGATTTCTATGGGGAACCATTCGGCTTATATAGCCATTGAGCCAGTGCTTTCTACGTACTTAACATGTATTTAGAACTGCTAGCTCTTGGACCTACATGAGTTGCAACAGAAGAGAACTCTTATCAAAACATCATCTCTCACTTCTTTGCATGTGGAACATGGTTGTCAGTTGCTGGTTGAGGGCATACGTAGAGAAGTCATGGACAGTGTATACAAAGATAGTTTTCCCATGGATGCATGGTTGATGGACCAGCTTGTTTGTTTGTTTGTTTGTTTGTTTTGCTACATTTGTTGTTTTTACCTTCCTTAAGTGTCACACAATTGACATACTCAGCACACAAAAAAGTAAGTGAAGTCCCACATTCCTTTTTCATTGTGGAAACGAAAACAGAATGTGGGACTTCACTTCATTTTTCGTTGTGGAAAACTGTGTGTCTCTGATGTAAGATAATAATTGCATGCAAACATTGTATAGGACATCTTTCATTGTCATAAATCTGAAGAATTGGAAACAAATATAAATATTGCTTCAACATCATGGGGATATGATTACCCTGGAGGAGGATTAAGTCAAGTTCTCCCAATATACTTCGTTTATTGATACTAAATAAAACCTTATTATTAGATGATAGTAAGTTTTTCCTATGGTATGTATTACAGCAATATTTTAGTGAATTAGCATATCTTCGTATTCTTAACATCAAGAATTTTTTACATGTCTGACTTTTAAAGTTTCCCTGGGAAGAAGAGGGTTGGTAACAGTTTTTGGCAAAACTGATTATAAGAAGAAAGAAAACAGATTTCCTTTATCTCTACACCTAAAGGCACTGAGAATAAATTATCTATAGAGTTCAGGGCTGCAAACTGAGAAACTCCACATTGATTTCTCTGAGGAAGCCTCAGTGGAGTAAATATATATACTTGTGGATTACCGCAACAGATTCCTACATGATCTCAAGATTCCCTCTTCCTGTGCTGGACACAAAACACCACCACTACCTTGAGCTCCCTTCTTTACTAGGGCATCTGTCTCCCCGGCTCACCTTCTCTTTATTCTGAACTGTTACAACTGATGTCATCACTGATATTAAAACATTTTAAATAGAAAGAAAATATTTAAAAGGTAATTGGCATTAATTTTTCATGAAAAGTACATAGTCACATTTTAGAAACTGAGTATTCCTGTCAATTGAGCGACATCATTGCCCCAAAGGGTAACACATTTATCCTTCAAACAGAAATAACAGTTATTAGCAACATTCCAACCACAGCTTATGCTTCTTTTAAACAACAAATACTGCATTTTCAATAGAAGCAGTTTAAATGGATATCTCAAAGCACCAAAATATAAAGCAAATGAGACCACTAAAGCCAGTGTGTAGAAGTGATTTATTCTACCTTGAAACTCTATTGGGTCTGTCCTCCCTGAGGAACACACACATAACTCTCATTAGAGTTAATAGGAAAGTAGACCTCCTGTCATTCTGAAAGGGAGTGAGAGTAATTACTATACTTTATATCTCCTATGGGCAATAAATAAATTCAGTGGTGAGACAACAGGACTAAGCAAGGTAAAGGGAACTCTTAACCATGAACTTTGAACTCATTTAATTCCAAAATAGTTCCTTTTTGATTAACATGAGCACAATTCAAAGTATGGGTCCTTATAAAGAACGTGCAATGCATTCTTACATTTCAGAATCTGACCACAGAGCCTTTTACTTTTTAAAAAAGGAGCAAAAATATCAGCATTTCTCTGTAGTTAACAGGAGAATAATTATGAGCTCCGAAATAATTACTATCCACCCATATTAATGCTGCTTTTTATCATTCCCTTTGATGAAGGGCTAATATACTTTGGGTTTCAAATACATTAGAACTGATTATAAATTCCTTCATTATGGGTTCAATTCAGCAGAAATTATCCATACTGTGTCACACATATCTGTAAAAGGCAAGTAGGTTGAGGGTATTATTAGCTCCTGAGTTAGAAAAGCTGGCCATAAGAAATGTGTCCTTCTCAAGGGAACAAGCCTTTGAATTTTTTAGGATTATTTAGAGCTTCTGACTCCAGTGGTCCCACCATGACAGATGGAAAGCCCTGGCTAGTGACCTTCCTTTTTTTCCCTGTCCTCTTGACCCAGCAGTCTTTGAAGTAAACTGATTGTAAAGCATCCCTAAGGCCATTTCTACAAAATGAGAGAATTTAAGATATTGTCATTGTTGTTCTGGAGCAATTGGAAGCAGGCTAAATATTCTCAAGGATGTATTCTCTTGGAGCAAAATAGAGTTTATAAAACTTAGATCAAGGATATGAAAAAATAGGTGTATTCCATATGGACAACAATGCCAGAATTCAATGCATTTTAAGTAACAACAGGATTATATTATTATATATGATTTTTTTCAAACTGACAAATTTTAAAATACGGTGGTTTTAAGAAATTAGATATTATGACAGTTGTTGTCATTGGAAAGTTATTGAATTTTACCCATTGAAATGTAGTTAATTTTATATAACTGAAATGAATACATACCTTTTGAGAATACAGAAATGATTAAAATTGACTGATTTGGAATCATTCTTACCAATTTTATATTACTATATGTATTCAACAAAAAGTTATCACACTTTTAAGCTATTGATTCTATTACCAGATATAAAGAAATCATAGTTGAAAAATAATTTTCTTTATGGAAAATGTTTCAGTTAAAGGGAAATTACATTTTTGAGAATGTCATAAATTTGTATTATGCTAAAATAAAAAGACAATGCAAACCACTCCAATGAGATATTGGAAGTGAATTTTGGAACATTTGATTATTTAAAAAAGAATCCCTATCAGTGCAAATCTTGGTGGTGGTGCTCTGTCATTCATGACGATGGTTGTCATTTAGGTGAGCTGCCTGTTTAGGCTAGTGGCTCCTATGTACAGATGTTTTGGAAGGAAACAATTTCCAAGGGTCTGAAAGCAACAGACATGAGCTATGTTTATTTTTGTGTTGGAAGAAAGCATGTAAACACAAAATGTATTCCCTCTGACAGTTTTTCAGAGGCAAGAGCACAACTTAAAATGTGACTTTTGAGAAAAAGGAGAATCTTATGTTAAAGTCAGAAAAGGGGGAAAGAATTTTTCTCAGATCTAGTACATTGAGAAGAGCTCATTTGTATTTATTTAAAAAATAGTTTTCTCTATAAATTACCTTGATTACATAACACTTTGATGTCAAAAGCAATTCCATCTAGAATAAAAATGATAGCATCTGGGGAAGAAAGAATTTAAGTAGATAAAAAGTAAACAAAATACGCTAACCCCTAACCTAAGCATCAGCAAATTTGCAAAGCTCATTATTTTTTTACACTATATTTGTTTGATTTATTTTTTAATGCAGATGCAGTATTTCTACAGCCTGAAGAATCTCAGACTGATGTTCCTTTTATTCTGGAGAAATGCTTCTGTGTACTATATAAACTCTTTCACACTTTGTGAAGACACACTCTCCTTTGTCCTGACTTTCCAAGTATTATCCAGAGTTGCACCCAGAGCAGGAGTCTGGTGAAGACACAAGTGCCTCTAGACATCCAGAGCCATTTCAATGAAGATGGGATTGTGATGGCATCAATGATCCAACTTCTCTGCCATGGCTTCTTCAGTATTCAGTCATACAGTCACTTAACAAACACATGGCACATTAGGTACCAAGGATACATGGGGGAGCAAAACAGGCAAGACCACTGCACTCGTGAAAATTAAATCTGAGCAAAGAAAGACACATGAAGCAAATAATCATACACATATGCTATGAGATGTTATACAAGGTGACCTGGGTGAGTCTGGGAAGTCTTCAGTGACTAGGTGCAACATGGCCTGTGGGCTGAAAGCTGAGTAGACACCAGGCAGGCAGAGGGCTGGGTATGAGGAGTTAGGGTGGAAAAAAGATTTCAGGCCAAGAAAATAGCACATAGAAAGGCTCCAAAATGAGAGGAAGCCTGGAGGTCAGTGTGGGTGGCATATAAGGTGTAGAAAAGCGAGTTGTGGGTGATGAGGACAAACAGCCAGACAAGCATCAACTGGAGCCTGCAGCCCCTTCAGCTGGAGGATTTCTGTCTTAATCTTAAAAGCAATGGAAATCATTTACAGGGTTTAAGCACACACTGATAAGCCCTGCCCTATCTGAGTCTTAAACAGAAGAATCAAAAAGAGGCAAAATCATTCTCAGAAATATGACAAGGAATATTTTATACAGAAGCCTGCATTATGTTCTCATCAGACAAGAACAGCTTTATGGAAGTGAAATTAGAGGATGAAAAAGCAGCCTCTAAGGTCCTATTCCATTTGTGTTTGCAAGTAAAATGAATGTCACCAAAAAGTAAAATTCAAGACTCTGGAACTTCTGAAATTTTATAAATATTTCTAAAGTTTTGATTAAATATGTATTTAAAGTTAAATTCACTTTGCCTGAGAATTAACATATTTTAGTTAATCTTATATTCATACAAAGATAGAATATTCTGCAACAATTTCTACTTGGATGTCTCACCAACATCTCAGTACAACAGGAATGACCATCATCTCCACCTTCAAAGCCAGTTTTCCCTCCAGCAGAGGTCTTGCTTCCAGAGGTGTAAGCCTTCCCTCTGTTTCTAAACTCTAAATCTAGAGATAATATTTAACTATTCCCTCTTTCTTCCTTCGGTCTCATCATATTTCATCAGATTTCCCAGTGAAATCTCATTCTTGTCATTAAACACTCTCTGCTCTTAGCCTAGTCGGTGGCCAGCATCACCACATGATTGAATTATTGTAGAAAGCTCTTGGTTGCTTCCACCATCATGCAGACTCCGGACTCTCTCCCAATCCCTTTGTATTCCATGGGTTTTTTGAAGTTGTAGTTAATAATAGTGGCAACCCCAAAGAGAAAAAGGATATAATCATTGTAAATTAACATCAGCTAAAATGTGCACACATTCAACTCTTTCTGAGACTAAAATTGCAAGCACTCTAAGGGAACTAACAGGAACTTGAAAACCTAAAGTCTTACTTAGACATAGTGAATCTTGTACTGTGAGTTTTAAAATAGCTAAAACAAGACAGATGAAAACTAAATATGGTTTAACACTAGTTTTGATGTTTTCGAAATTCATGAGCAAAAATAAGAGATTTTCTATTCCAAATGGAAGCTAGTCATTTAAAATACAGTTTTAAAAATGCAGTGCAGATTAATGTAATTTAAACATGACTTTCATTGTTTCACTACTTTCCTTAAAAGTCTTTACTATTTCCTTATTCCTACTGTCAAATACTAAATGTTCCAACTCAGCCCGTAAGACCCTCTTACTATTTTCACTTTTTCTCTCTAAGTTCCACTGCTTTCCAAAATGTCCTTTTTTAAAAAATGTCCTTTTTTAAAAAAAAATTGTGAGTCTTGTGCTATTGTACAAAAATGTGACTTCATCCTTAGACCTTGTGTGCTTCATCCCATATGTTTGATTCCTTAAAGTTCTTATTATAATCAACTCACCTCAGAGAGGAGGAAAGGTGTTAGTGTAGACATGGAGAGGCTCCTCTAGAATAATGTGTAAGAACATTTCACATTGAAAAGAAAAGAGTATTTTTTTTTTTTTTGTATTTTGGCCCAAAATGCTGTCTTCAGGATATAAATGAGAGAGATAGTTCTATACAGACCAGCAAGACCTGACTATGAAAATATCTTAATTCTTCAGCCTTACTAAATTTTAACTTCATAAGTGAGATGAAAAGATTAAAGCAGTAATTATGAAGATCCTATTTTCTGAGTGGGTCTCACGGGAAATAAGCCAGTGAAGTATGAGCTCTCTGAGAGTGAGTGTCTATTCCCCTGGGATGACTTCTTAACAGCTTCTGGTCTCACACATGCCTCTCCTTGCTAAACATCTTTGATCCTCAATGAAGCGCAGTTTCACTCTTTTCATACTTTCTGTGCTATTCCACATTAGTTGATCCTCCTTTACCTGCCAGGCTGGAGTATTTCGGGGACACAACTCTCTGCCCCTTTCTCTCTCTCCATCTCTATCTTGCATGATGCAATCAATACATGTTAAGGATACACTACATACTACAGAAACACTTGGCATCCAGGGGTCATATGTCCAGATTCATAGGACACCAGAGCTAGAAATGACCCTACTGAGTGACTATTGAACTCCTCATTTCACAGGTGAAGGAACGAAAATAGAGTGTTTAACAGATTTTACCCCGGACTCACAGCTAGTCAGAAGCAGTTAGGTCTGGAGTTTTCCTCTCACCCAGTCTAATCAGCTCCCATACAATAAGCACATGGCAATAAAGACAAGCAGAGAAAAGGAAAAATTGGGTATGGGTGTCCCACAAACTTGTTTTAAGCAAACCAGACATCAATTGATGTATTATAATCTTATTAAAACTGGAAGGCCTTTAGCACTACTCTTAGCAACACTTTATCTAGATGCAATTGAAATTAAAATTAAAGAGAAATATTTATTGAAGTGCCTTTAAAAGAAAAAACAAAGAAGAAACTTAAAAACAAGCCAATGGATTTGGAAGGACAAAAGATCCTAGAGTTCAAACTAAATAAGTATTATCAGTTAAAAGGGGTAATTTCTCAGTAATGGATATTATTAAATTGGGTGGTGTGTGGAATAAATAATTAAAACTTAGAAAAATTAAATATTAACCAGATGTAAAATAAGGACGAGAGTAGCTAGGGCTAATGGATAGTCTTACAGGCCAATGAAGGAGTGAAATGCTTGTACAGATTGGTGAATAATGACTGCCCAGAACCACCGGAGTCCTATTCAAGCACCCAACTTAGGCTGGGCTCATTTCCCAGGATGCCCTTACTGTAGCATGATTAATAAACTAAAGAGTTCATGTTTAGCATAGCAGGGGCTACCACACTCAGTCACAGTGCTCTATGCAGATATCCTTTTAAACTACTGTAGACAACTTATATTTTTGTTATCACCTCTGAATTTTTCTCAAAACATTGCCAAATCTAGAACTAATACTCTAAAAGGTATTTCCTGAATTATACATTAATACTACTTGATAATTTGTCTGTGTTGTAAAGGGTTTAGAGACAGACATATATAGGTTTGGACTTGGGGGCTCTTTTGTATGCTAGTTGTGTAACTTTTGACATGTTTTCTAATCTCACAGCATCTCAGGAGACAATGCCACTCTCTTCTAAAAATATGGTGATCATAATTAAAAGTGCCTCCTTCAGGGGTTAGCATAGAGAAGTTGAGTTAAATATTTGTTTTACCCCTCACCTCTCTTCTATCCATTACCTCAGACTAAATCCTTAATACACACACGCACACACAACCACACTCACACTTGTACCTTCTAGGATGATACACACTTAAAAAAGAAGAACGTTAGAATAAGATTGTCCCCATTCAGCTACCTGCCAGCTATATGACCTTGGTAGTGTTCTTACCCTCTCTATTATTAGTTTCTTTAAAAGTAAATCAGAATAACACTTGCATAATAAAACTTTCATAACAATTCAATATTCTGAATGTGAAATACTCAGTCTAATGCCTGATCTATAAAGAGTATACAATGAGAGTAATGATAATTATCACTGAATTGTGAGTGGTTAAGAAGGAATCCAGGGCTTAGAAAGATGACAAATTTGTCCAAAATCCTCTGTCTAATAAGTGGGAAACCAGGACATGGACTCAGCTCTGTATTATTTTGGAAATCACACCATTCACACTATTCTGTGCAATCACTTTAGGGAGAATAGTAGAATAGCAGTTAAAATCCAAGATGAGTGCTTCACTAGGATACACACATACATACATACACACACTACATACATATATTTATACACATATATGTGTGTGTGTGTATATATTTGAGGCTCCCTAATCACTCAGGGTAAATCTGTTGCTCATTTATTACATGGCATAAGGTACACTGAAATGATGAAGAAAAAAATAAAGGAAACAATTGTAAATGTGAGTGGAAGACAGAGAGCAAGGTGTGCCACCTATGGTACGAGGAAAGAAAGGCATGGTTACGACAACAAAGGATTAAAAAAAGACATGGGTAGGGACTGTACTCTGCAGAAGGAACAAGTTTCACAGGTGCCTCGTCCCCAACAGAGATGCGAAGAAAGCAGAACTAGATTAGCTTCACGGGGGTGAGGCAGTTGGGAAAGACAGGAAATGTGTTCTATTCAAATACAAAAGTTTGAATTTGAACTTTAGTTTATTGCTTAATCCCAGGAAGGATGAGTGGATGTGGACTTCACTGATATACCACCGTACACTATGCCCAGACTGTGAAGCTGTGAGTCAGTTGCTCCCACAGTACCCAGAGGCCTCAGCAGCATGAGAGTGATCATCCTTAAATTACAGTTGCTAAATTCTGTAGTCAAAGACCTCAAGTTATTAACAGAAGCCTTGGGTTCTGGTTTAAACTCTGTCTCTTACATCTTAGGTGATAATCTATATGACATTGTTCAGGTCGTTTCCTATATGTGAGCCTTCATTTATTTGGCTGTGAAAAGAAAGAGATAGTGTGTTCTCTCTACCTTGGGAGATTGTTGTAGAATGAAATATGATGGTGTTTGTGAAAGCTCTGCAAAAGCTTTTCACATGTAATATGGAAGTTTAATGTAACTGGCATTAAGTGAGCTAGAAATAGTGGGGACTACTAAAGAAAGAAGCATGGTTATGACACAAAGGACTGGCTGTATTTGTATTATTTTTGTAAAAAGTGCATAAACACTTCTTTTTAATTAAAACATCCTCTTTTCTTTTTCTTCTTTTTCTTCTTCTTCTTTCTTCCTTCTTCTTTTCTTCCTTCTTCTTCTCTTTCTTCTTCTCCTTCTCCTTCTTCCTTCTTCTTCTTCGTGATGGAGTCTTGCTCTGTCACCTAGGCTGGAGTGCAGTGGTGTGATCTCCGTTTACTGCAACCTCCACCTCCTGGGGTTAAAGTGATTCTCCTGCCTCAGCCTCCTGAGTAGCTAGGACTGAGGTACTCACCACCATGGCTGGCTAATTTTTTGTATTTTTCAGTAGAGATGACGGTTCACCATGTTTGCCAGGATGGTTTTGAACTCCTGATCTGCCCTCCTCAGCCTCCCAAAGTGCTGGGATTACAGGTATGAGCCACCACACCCAGCCAACATTCTTTCTTTCTTATTGGCTATGAAGAACACAGGTTCTGGAATCAGGATAATCTTTTATTTATTTATTTATTTTAGAATGTGGTCTTGCGGTGTTACCCATGCTGGATTATGGTAGTGGCTATTCATGTGTGTGATCATGGCACACTATAGCCTCCAACTTCTGGGTTCAAACGATCCTCCTGCTTCAGCCTCTCCAGAAGCTGGATCTACAAGCTCAAGCCACTGCATCCAGCTGGAATAAGATTTCTTGGTTTCACTTCCTGACTCCACCACTCTACCTGCTGTTAGACTTTTGGCAAGTTCTTTAACAACTCTAGCCCTTGATTTTTTTCATTAGTTAATTGGAAATAGAAATACACCAATTTTATAGGATCATTTATGAGATTAAAAGCAGTAAAATATGTATAGCTCTCAGAATAGAGTCTGGTATATGTTGAGGACACAATAAGTATTAAAAATTTTACTGCTACGCAGTAAATTAAAAACTAAAAAAAAAAATAGGTTAATTGACAGTGGAACAGTTTACAGTAGAAAAACAATTCACATTTTGTGTTGCCTTTTAAAAAATTAAGGTTCTAAATGTATCTAATAATTTTTTATCCCCATTTACTATTTAATATTTAGTCATTACAAATGACTAAATATTAGCAGCAAATGAAGATAAAAATAAACTTTTTGTGTGTGTGTGTGCAAAACCCAAGTCTGGGTTTATAGCATTAGAAAAAAAATACAGAAAATTTAAAGGTAAACTGTCACAGCAATTCTGTATTTCCATTGTAGTACTACTCATTAAGGAGAAAATGGGCAGGTTTGGGACAAAGCTATATTTCTAAAATTTTATCCAATTAAGCCAATACGTTTCATTGAAAATAAAAATGAGATTCTGGATGAAGTTATATTTTTAAATTATTTAACTAATAAAATATTTTTGTTCCTTTTATTACTCACCAGCTTCAATGTTCTAGCTCTATTTTCACAATCTATGATAATGTTTAAAATGTATTTATGTTTACCAGCACTGCAAGAAGCAATTGCTTGAGTATAATTTCATTTACAATGCACCTTTGCTGTGGTCAGCTCAGAAACATCGGAAACGTGGTCACTGAGAGCTTACCTTCTATCTTGTGTATGAATTGTATTTGGGAAACCCATGAGCAAAATTAAAGTATTTGATCTTCGAAATATAAACATGCCATCTTAAAAGAGGCTTATTTAAGTATTTAATGGTTGCTGGATTACAAGAATCAATATGAGATCAGAGGCCCCATGCTTTATTGATTTCTCCTTCCTTACATTTTCATTATTCCCTTTAAGCTATTAAAATGCCTCAAATCAAGCTACTTTTTGTGAGAGCACAGAATAATAACATTTATCTGTAATAGATACCATATTTAATACTAGTATTAACTATTGGCAGCCAAGATTGCCTTTGAAGAAAAATATCTTTATCGATATAAATGCTTTTCCATTTAGTCTCCAGTATTTCTACAAAGAAACTATATGTTTTAAAATATGTGGAAATCGCAGTTGATATTGTGAAATATTAGCCATGTGCTTAATATCACAGACTTTTTATTTTAGTATAGAAAGATAGAAACAGCTGTATTAAAATTTAAAGCATAAAAATATGCAATTGACTTTAGGCAAGAGATGTGTTTTAAAAATTTGCACATGAATTAATATTTGTAAATTTTAAATACACTAAGAGAAGCTGCAATTTTGAGTACTCAATGGTGAATTATTTGGGTAAATAAGTCTCTCTTATAAGGGAATAATCGCTCCAATATCTGTTTTCTAAGTTACCATTCCTATATATTTTTCCTTTCAATATGAATGTATCTGTATTTACTTAGTATTAAAATTCACTTTTTCTGATACAGGTTAAGAAATAGTATCTGTTTTATGTACACATAATTAGGCCAGAAGGATTCATATAATATTAAGCATATTTGCCATTATAGTGTTTGATTTATAAATATGAATACTATATATATGCATGTATATGTTGCGTGTGTGTGTTACACACACATGATACATGGGTTCACTTCTCCTTTGCAAGTCACCAAAGATAACTTTTCACTGAGAAAGAATGATTTTCAATATTATTTTGTTGAAATGAAGTAGAAATTTGCTTCTGTTGGCAGCTTAATTATTCTGAACATTTCTTGTTAATCAGAAGGGTAGTGAGAAACCATAAGAGAAGAATATCATAGAAAGATCAGAATGGTTTGGAACTTGAAAAAAAGAAGGAAAGAAAACTGAATACATAGGGATATTCAGGGCAATTTCAATGTACAAAATTCACAGCTATAATACTTTCCCACATGGCCCTCCCTCTGCATTAGAACATATCTTTCAGATTTAATCCCTGTACAAAAATCAGTAAAAATCCGTTCTCTAGACAGTAATTCTCCAACATGAATGTGTATTAAAAATACCTAGGGAGCTTATTAAAAATGACATTTCCTAACCCTCTTATCCCCTGAGGTTAGTCAGGGTATAGCCTAGAATTCAGCAATTTGATGATGAATGAGGTCTATGTACCATGTTTTGAGAAAAACTTCAAGTCCAGACCCTTTTCCTATTTGTAGGATTTTGACCCTTTCCTATTTTACCTCTCACTGGGAAGTAAAATGAAAAGCTGTACATAAATATATAAAATTGATCACATTGTGTACATGCTTAGCTATGAGGCACATCAGCTGGAAATGTTTAAGACTATAAGTTCAACTCGAATGGTAACTTCTCTTTGAAAAGACAATGCCCAGAAGAAACAGTATAGCCTAGTCCCAAACAAAGCTTTATTTTGTAAGAATACAGTAAATAGATGATAGATTATACATACACTTATAGATGCACACATATATATTTTACCTCTGTATAAAAACACAAATATGTATACATATATACCTCAGTATGCCATTAAAATATCTATGTATTTAGAAATCTAGTCAAGAAATAATCTCTATCTCAAAATATTTTGCACCATATTGGTTTAAAATGTATTTAATATTGATAATATTCTACATTCTTTTGGATCCACTTATTACCAAATAATACCCACCTTACTATCTTGTATAATATTATATCAGACTTTAGTAAAACTAAGACTGGGAGAAGAAAATCATTTTTAGATAAAACAATAAACCCAACCGGCAGCGATTTAGAACATATTTTTAGGAAAATTAAGGAATGTATTGCAAGGAAGATGTGAAAATCATCAAGATATATTGATGGGGAATACATGCCAAAGAGTGAGAGAAATGTGCTCACTAGAGCATAATGAAATAAACAGAAGTGGAAAAATACAATAAGATGAGGCACCATGATCCAAGGGTGATGGCACCATCTGTGGCCTGGGAAACAAGGAACTTTTAGCCCCCTGCCGAGTGCAGAAGACAGGGAAGCAGGGCAGCTTTTGAACTATTTTTGTAGCCAGAAATAAAGTTTGATTCTTCTTGTTGTCGGACTACGGGTATCTGCATCTGTCTTGTTGTGCATGTGCACGTCTATGTTTGTGTGCATAAATGTCGTATCTGCCTCATCTATATATTTCTTCGTGTGTTAATGTGTGTGTTTTTTGTCTAGTTTAACATATGTTTCATTCTTCCCATGTGGAGGTTCATATCATTCACTTTGTTTTCTGTGTACAGGTCTCTGAATGTATGAGACTCTGCCTAATCATGTCTTGCTGATGCTTATTTGCATGCCTTGCTCTGCCTTGTGTATCTCTCTGGCCAGATGTGTGCTTCTAAAATGTTTTCTATCTGTTGTGTGTGTGTATATATGTATGTGTGTGTGTGTGTGTGTGTGTATATATATATATATGTATATATACGAATCTTCGTTTATAAGTCTCTCTTCTTCTGCAGAATGTCTTGCTTGACACCCTGTGATCCCTCTGTGTTCCTGTGCTCCTTTCTGATCATATCACAATGTCAAAGTCTCTATAGTGTCTGTCTGACTTTGGGTTTCTGAAGGTGTGTTTCTCTCTCTCTTTCCTCTCTCTGTCGCTCACTCTCTCTCTGCCTTTCTGTCTCTATCTCCATCTCTGTCTCTCTCTCTGCCTCTAGGTATGGTCTCTGTGTGTGCGTCTTTCTTTCTCCTATTTATATAAGAATCACGGGGTGGGTGTCTCAGTGTGGCCACTTCCCTCTGTATGTCCCTGTTGAGCATGCCTACAGGAGGGGAGGGAGATAAAAGAAGCTCCCACGATCTATATCCTCTCTCAGATTCAGTCTGTCAATGAAAATACTCCAGAAAATTACCTAGTCCTTTGTTGTTTCCAGACAGGAATACAGCTACCATTTTCCATGGAGAGATGTTAATGTTCATCCTCTTTACTTTTCAACATATTCTGTTGAAACTCAAGTTTTACACTTAGAATATTCTATAATCTAAATGTCTCTAAGGTTTATTTATTCAAGTGGAAATGTAGACAAAAACAACTTATTGTCAATTGGTGTGAAAAGTATAGATGTCAAGTTCCAAGTCCATTACCTAGCACATAACCAGTGCTCCATACATTTTATTACTCCTATCGGCGCATATTTATTAGCGCTAAAATTTTATTGAAAATTAAATTCCTCTAGGGAAATTTGCTACATAATCAAACATTTTAGAGAGATTATTTTAAGCAAAGTTTCTGCCTTTAAGAAACATTACCAGAAAAACATTATAAAACAGATCTCTTCAGAAAACATTATAACATGCCTGTAATCCAAGCACTTTGGGAAGCTGAGGCGGGCAGATCACTTGAGGTCAAGGGTTTGAGACCAGCCTGGCCAACATGGTGAAACCCTGTCGCTACTAAAAATACAAAACTTAGCCCAGCATGGTGGCAGATGCCTGTAATCCCAGGTACTCAGAAGGCTGAGGCTGGAGAATCGCTGGAACCCATGTGAGGCAGAGGTTACAGTGAGCCAAGATCATGCCACTGCACTCCAGCCTGGGTGACAAAGTAAGATTCCATCTCAAAAAATAAACAAACGAATAAACAAATGAAAAACATTATGACAACTTTTTTGGATGTAAAATACACCAGAACATGTTTCCATGCTTTCAGTGAGTGGCCTATGGCACAAATCCAATAACTCTGGATTATGCACAATCTTAGATCAGTTAAAATATAGCTCAGAATGACAGCTAGGGCATGAGATAATCAGTTGCAACCTCTTCATCTGGAGCAGGTGAGGACACTGAGGCAGGGAGAGTGAAAGTCTCAGTAACTTGTTCTAAGTGACAGGAACCAGTAGCAAATCTGCTACAAAAACTCCATGCTCTTCAG
Source organism: Aotus nancymaae (assembly GCF_030222135.1). Lineage (NCBI taxonomy): Eukaryota > Metazoa > Chordata > Mammalia > Primates > Aotidae > Aotus > Aotus nancymaae. The sequence continues at coordinate 14,517,065 of NW_026988431.1, forward strand.
GCTTATAGCCTATGTTTTCACTGCATTTTGCTGCCTCAACTACGGATTTTTCAGTTTTTTTAATGTAATGGTATCTTTTTAATATGTAATTTATTCACAAAGTTGAAAAATCCAAACAATAAAAAACAAAGTACAGTAAAAATCATGCTTCTCACCTCTCATCCCCAATTCTATAGGTAACCACTCTACTTTGTGTGTGTCCTTTCCACGTTCTCTATACAAAATGAAGAAATTATTTCTGTAGACATTAGCAATTATAAACTATACGTGTGTATATATGTACACACACGTGTAATTTATAATATTTTATATAATTTAGAAATATATATATATATTCCCTCTCTTTTTTCATAAAAGACAGCTTTCTATATTCACTGTTTTGCACGTTGCTTTTTTTTTTTTAACTCAACAATATATTCAGGAGATCTCTTTGTATAAGTATCAGTATACATATATTTTTATACCTGCTGAATGATTTCAGATTTCATTCAAAGAAACTTAATTAGTTCTAAATACTTAAAGTGTAGGGGGGATGAAGTGCATTATAAGCAAGGTGATGAGATATGAGGACATAGTTTGAAAAATTCTCATACCATTTTTAAATCATGAGTGGTAAGAACAATGCCAAGAATAAGGTAAGCTTTGAGTACACAATAAAAGCTGCCTGGCCACTAAAGTTCTCTTTCCTGTTCTCCCGGGTGCTGCCTGTGGCATGGAGTGACTAGATAAAACACCTACAGTTATTTTACTATTTTCTCCCAAGACCAAAAGTCCATAAACTACAAACATTCATAAAATGGATCTTTTATTGAGGAATTGAACTTTTTGAAAATAAGCAATGCTCTAAACTAGCATATTAAGTTATCAGTTTACCGAAACACACACACACACACACACACACACACACACGTGCATACTTGGTTTTCTTCTTAGGACAACATTTTTATATTTTTATGGTAAAAGTATCTTAAGGAGGGATTTTTTTTTTCTTTTTCACTATAATTACATTACCCACTGCCTTTACTGCATTCCAATTAATTCTCTGATCTATGTTGTTTCCAGGAATTAGCATCTGAGTGCCTGTGTGCCTGTCAGGAATGTGGCGAGGTGTTGTGTGCACTTCTCCTGCTTAGCTCTTTCAACACCCTAACCTTCCCAAATTGCCCATAGCAACAAGGTCAGTTTCATGTCTAAATTGCCTTATTCCTCTCTATCCTCACTGTACCTTAGACAAAGAAAACTAAAAGAAGACACTTCCAACGCTCTTCCAACAGTAGAATTCCTTTGGTGAGACCCATAGAGACACTTTCAATAAAAGTAACTAAAAAAACAAGGAGAAACAAATTTATCTACTCTACCTTGCCTGTTCTTAAGTGGGATCTCAATCTTCCCTTAAATCTTAAATCAAATAAAGCTTAATAAATACAATTACTTTAAGATTTTCCATGACTGAGGCATGTAACATTGCCCAGCTTTGAGCTAACAGTTTATGATTCTATCAAGAGTACCGATGCCTAATACACTTTTAGTTTAAAAAAGGTTTTGTTCTTTTCAAAACACATCAACATATATTGTTTCAGTGGATTCTCCTGACCACTTCGTATGTCAAGGGCTAATGTGCCTTTTTAAAAAATGTATTTGTTTTACAAATCCAATTACTGAGACATGGGGAGTCAACCCCACCTGTCCAAAGTGACATCACTAACTAGTGGGGGTGATTCTAGTGCCCATGTCTCATTCAATACACTTCATGGAGATCAATCAAACCTATCCTCAGATCTTAAATTGAACAACTGGCTTTGACAACGATGTATCCATTAAGTCAAAATGGGTATGATAAAAGCCAAAATGCTAACGAAACCCCATCAAAGTTAATCCATAACTGAACCAATTGAATTTGTGATATGTATTAAAATGAATTGGGTAGATGCATATGATCTGATATAAAGTTGTAGAAGATGTATGATTAAGAGAAAAAGGCCAATTTCAGAACAATCTGAAAAGTATCATCCTATTTGCATAGAAAAATGTATTAGCCATATTATATTTAAAAATACATAGATATTTCCTGGAAGGATATCCAATAAACTATTTTAAATGCTTTTTCTCTAAGGTATGAGTACAGATATGGAGAAATGGGTTGGATTTTTACTTTTTCACTTACATGCTCTTCAATGTTTACATTTTTAAAAACCATGAACACATATTATTTAAATACCTAATGTAGATGACAGGTTAATGGGTGCAGCAAACCACCATGATGTGTATACCTATGTAACAAATCTGCACGTTCTGCACATGTATCCCAGAACTTAAATTATTATTAAAAAAAAAGAGCTACCATTTAACCCAGCAATCCCATTGTTAGGTATATATTCAAAAGAAAATTAAAAGAAAGACAAACAGAAAAAGAATTTTTCACTTGATGTTTAACATGGAACAAACCAAGTAAATGCTCTGGGCACACCTTAAAATGTCTGCTTCTCCTGGATTACTGCTTGCTCTGCAGTAAAGTAAATTACTTTATTTGTGACCAAGTCTCTACTGACTTTTGGAATAAATATTTAATTTCTCTAACTAATTATAATACTCTACTGGAATAAATGCATTGGAATTTTACCTCATCAATAAAATAACTGCTCAGAATGACATTACAGTTGGGTTAGCATAATGCATGCTATTGTCTTGATTGCTAGTACATGTGGCATTGAAGGTGCAAATGGTCAATTTAAGCGTGTGCATTACATGAAACATTATTTGAAACTTTAAAGTCTTCCAGTTATTTGCACTTGTCATAGCAATTATTTCAGCTGATAAACTATTGAGTCTTATTTGAGATTCACGTTTTGACCATAATTAACATTTTTAACATTTATGACCCCACTAAGCATGTACATGTATACACTGACCATATGCAGATACCTGTATGCATGAATTTATATATCATACAGAGAGAAACATATGCATCATCATGAAATATATGCACCAAGTGACAGCAGCAGCAACTGTAGATTAATACAATCTTTAATTTACATTGTTATGTATAGAAGTGAGAAGCATTGCAGCGTGAATTAAGGACAAAGTGTCAACTTTAAGTTTAAATATGGACTTTTCAGATAACAAATTATATATTCCATGGGCAGCTGTCTAGAAAATGTATACCTTTTTATGCATGCAATTTAGAAATTTTATTCATGTATTTTAATTCTCTGACTCACAGACCTTGTAGGTAAATGGATAACACTTTCTGGCAAAAAACAACTGACAGAATTGAAAAAAGGGATAAAGGAAGTTGTAAAATGAAGAGTCAATTTATGAACATTTTACATAATCTTGCAAAAATATCAGTTGATGAGGGGAAACTAGTAAAACATTTTTTTATTATTTTACATCATATTCTGCCACTCATCTTTAAGGCCTGGTACCCAGTGCATAGGACTTATACTGTCTGATTTGTAACTGACAACTCTCCTCAAAATCCACTTATCTAAAATACGGTTTGATTTTCTCATTTTTTGGTAGTATCTAGGTTTATCCTATGTTTCACAGTAGCTAGTTCAAACCATATTAATATTAGGTTTCTGTCCCACTGCTTTCAGTTGGTTTGATGCTTGTTCAATTTCTCCAACAGATTTTAAGTATCCTATGGAAAAAGACCATGCCAACTTTATCTTTATAAGTTGACCCTGGATTTGACATATTATAGAATACACCATGTTTACTATTGTAAAATAATAAACGTTTTTACAGATTAACTATAAACTCAAAATGTTAATAAGGGGAGAGTAAAAACTATGAAGCAAAGTGACGTGAATAAAAAAGTAATCCTCCACTTAATCTCCATGTTTTCTAATGATCCAGCCAAATATATTCCACCCACATATTCACAAGTATCATCTGATATAAAAATAATAGGTATTCAGAATGTAGGTCCTGAGGGATTTAAGACATCTAATATAAGAGGAAAATAAACATAAAACAAAAAATGCAGTCGATGGCCAGGCATGGTAGCTCATGCCTGTAAGCCCAGCACTTTGGGAGGCCTAGGCGGGTGGATCACTTGAGGTCAGGAGTTCGAAACCAGCCTGTCCAACATGGCAAAACCCCATCTCTACTAAAAAAAAATACAAAATTACCCATGCATGGTGGTGCATGCCTGTAATCCCAGCTACTCGGGAGGCTGAGGCAGGAGAATCACTTGAACCTGGGAGGTAGAGGCTGTAATGAGCTACGATTGTGCCACTGCACTCCAGCCTAGGCAACAAGAGCAAACATCCATCTCAAAAAAAAAATGCAGTCTATGTTCAATACTGTATGCTGACTAAGAAAAATTAAATATTACTTCCTAAAAATATTATTTAAAAGTGTTAAAATAAAAAATTTTTGAGCTAATATCTAGTTAATCGGAAATTCAATCTCAAGGTTGTTTAGTTTATCAAAATACCACCATTTCTGCAGTTTTGTATATAAAATACATTAAGCATAATGAACTCTAATTTAAGGAATGTCCTTATTCTTTAAAGTATTTCATATTTTAATGAATAAAACATTAAATATGATTCTGTATCACTCATCTTAATTGTTTATTAGACCAAGGATATATTAGATATCCCAACTAAATTGAAAACTTTGTATTTACATTTACTCTGTAAGAAAAATTTTACCACTGTAAATTAGTTAAATGATATCACAATCTTTTATCATATCAATTAATTACTCATATTATTATTATTATTTTATTGCATTTTAGGTTTTGGGGTACATGTGAAGAACATGCAAGATTGTTGCATAGGTGCATACGTGGCAGTGTGATTTGCTGCCTTCCTCCCCTTCACCTATATGTGGCATTTCTCCCCATGCTATCTCTCCCCAACTCCCCACCCCCACTGTCCCTCCCCTATTTTCCCCTAACAGACCCCAGTGTATAGTGCTCCCCTCCCTGTGTTCATGTGTTCTCATTGTTCAACACCCATCTATGAGTGAGAATATGTGGTGTTTCATTTTGTGTTCTTGTGTCAGTTTGCTGAGAATGATGGTTTCCAGGTTCATCCATGTCCCTACAAAGGACGCCAACTCATCGTTTTTGATGGCTGCATAATATTCCATGGTGTATATGTGCCATATTTTCCCTGTCCAGTCTATCATCAATGGGCATTTGGGTTGATTCCAGGTCTTTGCTATTGTAAACTGTGCTGCAATGAACATTTGTGTGCATGTGTCCTTATAGTAGAACGATTTATAATCCTTTGGATATATACCCAGTAATGGGATTGCTGGGTCAAATGGAATTTCTATTTCTAGATCCTTGAGGAATCGCCACACTGTCTTCCACAATGGTTGAACTAATTTACACTCCCACCAACAGTGTAAAAGTGTTTCTATTTCTCCACATCCTCTCCAGCATCTGTTGTCTCCAGATTTTTTAATGATAGCCGTTCTAACTGGCATGAGATGGTATCTTAATGTAGTTTTGATTTGCATTTCTCTAATGACCAGTGATGATGAGCATTTTTTCATGTTTGTTGGCCTCATGTATGTCTTCTTTTGTAAAGTATCTGTTCATATCCTTCACCCAATTTCGAATGGGCTTGTTTGTTTTTTTCTTGTAAATCTGTTTTAATTCGTTGTAAATTCTGGATATCAGCCCTTTGTCAGATGGGTAAGCTGCAAAAATTTTTTCCCATTCTGTTGGTTGCCGATTCACTCTAATGACTATTTCTTTTGCCATGCAGAAGCTGTGGAGTTTGATTAGGTCCATTTGTCTAGTTGGCTTTTGTCGCCAATGCTTTTGGTGTTTTGGTCATGAAGTCCTTGCCTACGCCTATGTCCTGAATGGTTTTGCCTAGGTTTTCTTCTAGGGTTTTTATGGTGTTAGGTCTTATGTTTAAGTCTTTAATCCATCTGGAGTTAATTTTAGTGTAAGGTGTCAGGAAGGAGTCCAGTTTCTGCTTTCTGCATATGGCTAGCCAGTTTTCCCAACACCACTTATTAAACAGGGAATCCTTTCCCCATTGCTTGTTTTTGTCAGGTTTGTCAAAGATCAGAAGGTTGTAGATGTGTTGTGTTGCCTCCGAGGCCTCTGTTCTGTTCCATTGGTCTATATCTCTGTTTTGGTACCAGTACCATTCTGTTTTGATTACTGTAGCATTGTAGTATAGTTTGATGTCTGGTAGTGTGATGCCTCCCGCTTTGTTCTTTTTGCTTAGAATTGACTTGGCTATGCGGGCTCTCTTTTGGTTCCATATGAAGTTTAAGGTGTTTTTTTCGAGTTCTGTGAAGAAGGTCATTGGTAGCTTGATGGGGATAGTGTTGAATCTGTAAATTACTTTGGGCAGTATGGCCATTTTCACAATATTGATCCTTCCTAACCATGAACATGGAATGTTTCTCCATCTGTTTGTGTCCTCTCTTATCTCATTGAGCAGTGGTTTGTAGTTCTTGAAGAAGTCCTTTACGTTCCTTGTTAGTTGTATTCCTAGGTATTTTATTCTCTTTGTAGCAATTGTGAATGGCAGTTCCTTCTTGATTTGGCTCTCTTTAAGTCTGGTATTGGTGTATAGGAATGCTTGTGATTTTTGCACATTGATTTTGTATCCTGAGACTTTGCTGAAGTTGCTTATCAGTTTCAGGAGATTTTGGGCTGAGACGATGGGGTCTTCTAGATATACAATCATGTCATCTGCAAATAGAGACAATTTGATTTCCTCCTTTCCTAATTGAATACACTTTATTTCTTTTTCTTGCCTGATTGCTCTGGCTAGAACTTCCAGTACTATATTGAATAGGAGTGGTGAGAGAGGGCATCCTTGTCTAGTGCCAGATTTCAAAGGGAATGCTTCCAGTTTTTGCCCATTCAGTATGATATTGGCTGTTGGTTTGTTGTAAATAGCTTTTATTATTTTGAGATACGTTCTGTCAATACCTAGTTTATTGAGGGTTTTTAGCATAAAGGGCTGTTGAATTTTGTCGAAGGCCTTCTCTGCATCAGTTGAGATAATCATGTGGTTTTTGTCTTTGGTTCTGTTTATGTGGTGAATTACATTTATAGACTTGTGTATGTTGAACCAGCCTTGCATCCCCAGGATGAATCCTACTTAATCATAGTGGATAAGCTTTTTGATGTGCTGTTGCAATCGGCTTGCCAGTATTTTATTGAAGATTTTTGCATCTATGTTCATCATGGATATTGGACTGTAGTTGTCTTTTGTTGTTGAGTCTCTGCCGGGTTTTGGTATCAGGATGATGTTGGTCTCATAAAATGATTTGGGAAGGATTCCCTTTTTTTGGATTATTTGGAATAGTGTAAGAAGGAATGGTACCAGTTCCTCTTTGTATGTCTGGTAGAATTCAGCTGTGAACCCATCTGGACCTGGGCTTTTTTTGGGTGGTAGGCTCTTAATTGCTGCCTTGACTTCAGACCTTGTTTTCAGTCTATTCAGGGTTTCGACTTCTTCCTGGTTTAGGCTTGGGAGGAGGCAACTGTCCAGGAATTTATCCATTTCTTCCAGGTTTTCTAGTTTATGTGCATAGAGTTGTTTGTCATAATCTCTGATGATGGTTTGAATTTCTGTGGAATCTGTGGTGATATCCCCTTTATCATTTTTTATTGCATCTATTTGGCTATTCTCTCTTTTCTTTTTTATTAATCTGGCTAGTGGTCTATTTTGTTGATCTTTTCAAAAAACCAGCTCCTGGATTTATTGATTTTTTGAAGGGTTTTTCATGTCTCTATCTCCTTCATTTCTGCTCTGATCTTAGTTATTTCTTGTCTTCTGCTAGGTTTTGAGTTTTTTTGATCTTGTTCCTCTAGCTCTTTCAATTTTGATGATAGGGTGTCAATTTTAGATCTCTCCTTGCTTCTCATGTGGGCACTTATTGCTATATATTTTCCTCTAGAGACTGCTTTAAATGTGTCCCAGAGATTCTGGTATGTGGTGTCTTCATTCTCGTTGGTTTTGAAGAACATCTTTATTTCTGCCTTCATTTCATTGTTTATCCAGTTAACATTCAAGAGAAAGTTGTTCAGTTTTCATGAAGCTGTGAGGTTCTGGGTTGGTTTCTGAATTCTGAATTCTAACTTGATTGCACTGTGGTCTGAGAGACTGTTTGTTATGGTTTCCATTCTTTTGCATTTGCTGAGGAATGATTTACTTCCAATTATGTGGTCAATTTTAGAGTAGGTGTGATGTGGTGCTGAGAAGAATGTATATTCTGTGGATTTGGGGTGGTGAGTTCTGTAAATGTCTATAAGGTTTTCTTGGTCCAGGTCTGAGTTCAAGTCCTGGATATCCTTGTTAATTTTCTGTCTCTTTGATCTGTCTAATATTGACAATGGTGTGTTAAAGTCTCCCACTATTATTGTGTGGGAGTCTAAGTCTCTTTGTAAGTCACTAAGAACTTGCCTTATATATCTGGGTGCTCCTGTATTAGGTGCATATATATTTAGGATCGTTAGTTCTTCTTGTGGCATTGATCCTTTTACCATTATGTAATGTCCTTCTTTGTCTCTTTTGATCTTTGTTGCTTTAAAGTCTATTTTATCAGAGATGAGAATTGCAACTCCTGCTTTTTTTCACTCTCCATTTGCTTGGTAAATCTTCCTCCATCCCTTTATTTTGAGCCTTTGTGCATCCTTGCATGTGAGATGGGTTTCCTGGATAGAGCATACTGATGGGTTTTGGCCTTTTATCCAATTTGCCAGTCTGTGTCTTTTGATTGGGGCATTCAGTCCATTTACGTTTAGGGTTAATATTGTTATGTGTGAATTTGTTACTGCCATTTTGATGCTAGGCAGCTGTTTTGCCCGTTGGTTGATGCAGATTCTTCATTGTGTTGATGCTCTTTACCATTTCGTGTGTTTTTGGAGTGGCTGGTACTGGTTGTTCTTTTCTATGTGTAGTGCCTCTTTCAGGAGCGCTTGTAAAGCCGGTCTGGTGGTGATGAAATCTGTGAGTACTTGCTTGTTCACAAAGGATTTTATTTTTCCTTCACTTATGAAGCTTAGTTTGGCTGGATATGAAATTATGGGTTGAAAGTTCTTTTCTTTAAGGATGTTGAATATCGGCCCCCACTCTCTTCTGGCTTGTAGGGTTTCTGCTGAGAGATCTGCTGTGAGTCTGATGGGTTTCCCTTTGTGGGTAACCTGACCTTTCTCTCTGGCTGCCCTTAGCATTTTCTCCTTCATTTCAACCCTGGTGAATCTGATGATTATGTGCCTTGGGGTTGCTCTTCTTGAGGAATATCTTTGTGGTGTTCTCTGTATTTCCTGGACTTGAATACTGGCCTGCCTTGATAGGTTGGGGAAGTTTTCCTGGATAATATCCTGAAGAGTATTTTCTAGCTTGGATTCATTCTCGTCGTCACATTCAGGTACACCTATCAAACGTAGATTAGGTCTTTTCACATAGTCCCATATTTCTTGTTGACTTTGTTCATTCCTTTTTACCCTGTTTTCTCTAATCTTGCCTTCTCATTTTATTTCATTGAGTTGATCTTCTGCCTCTGATATCCTTCCTTTTGCTTGGTCAATTTGGCTGTTGAAACTTGTGCATGCCTCGCAAAGTTCTCATGTTGTGTTTTTTAGCTCCATCAATTCACTTATATTCCTCTCTAAGTTGTCCATTCTCGTTAGCATTTCGTCAAATCTTTTTTCAAAGTTCTTAGTTTCTTTGCATTTGGTTAGAACATGTTCTTTTAGCTCACAGAAGTATCTTATTACACACTTTCTGAAGGCTGATTCTGTCATTTCATCACACTCATTCTCCATCCAGTCTTGTTCCCTTGCTGGTGAGGAGTCGTGATCCCTTGTAGGAGGAGAGGTGTTCTGGTTTTGGGTGTTTTCATCCTTTTTGTGCTGGTTTCTTCCCATCTTTTTGGATTTATCCACCTGTCGACTTTGTAGTTGTTGTCTTTCTGATTGGGTCTCGAGTGGCCATCTTGTTTGTTGATGATGAAGTTATTTCTGTTTCTTAGTTTTCCTTTTAACTGTCTGGCCTCTCTGCTGTAGGACTGCTGAGGTCCACTCCAGGCCCTGCTTGTCTGGGGATCACTTGCAGCAGCTGCCGAACAGTAAAGGTCGCTACCAGTTTCTTCTTCTGCTTTGTCCCTGAAGGATACCTGCCAAATGTCGGTCTGAGCTCTCCTTTATGAGGTGACTCTTTGGATATACGGGGGTCAGGGAGCTGCTTGAGGAAACAGTCTGTCCTTTATAGTAGCTCAAGTGCTGAGCTGTGAGTCCCGTTGTTCATTCAGAGCTGCTCAGCAGGTAAGTTTAAGTCTGCAGCAGCAGAACTAATAAACCCCTTTTTTTCCCCAGGTGTTCTGTCCCAGGGAGTTAGGGCTTTATGAGTTTCCGCTGTGCTGCTGCCTTTTTTTTTTCTTCAGGGCTGCCCTGCCCACAAGGAGGCAGCCTAGTTACTCTCAGCCTGCTTGCTGAGCTGCTGTGGGCTCCGCCCAGCTGCCGTGCGAACTTCCCTGCAGTCCTGTTTATATGGGTGTAGTTAGAACTGCCTCAGCAATGGTGGCCCGTCTCTGTAATGACGGACTCTCTCTGTAATGGCGGGTTGCCTTGGCAACTGCAGGCTGCCTCAAGAATGGCAGACTGCTTCCGTAGTGGTGGAGTGCCTCGGTAATGGCGGACGCCCCTCCCCAACAGAGCTGGACCGTCCCAGGTTCAGCTGTGCTTGCTGTGAAAGTCTCAACCCAGATCATTTCCAATTGCTGTTTTTTTGTTTTTGTTTTTGTTTTTGTTTTTGTGGGGGTGGGACCAGCCGAGCCTGATCACCTGGCTCCCTGCTTCAGAGCCTTTTGTTTTTTATTTGAATGGTCAGCTCTCTACCAGGTGTCCTGGTTGCCTGTTGAATAGGCACCGGGATCTGTGTGATTTCCCATGCGGCGACCCACTGCACCGGCTGAAACTGCGGCTCTGAGATTCATGGCACTTTTTTGCCCGGGAATCTCCTGGCCTGGCTCCCTGTTTCAGCTCCCCTTGCTGGCTAAATGGGGACACAGTTCTGTTTACTCCACACTGGGAATTGCTGCACCATGGCACAGGCAAAACAGCTGCGCCGGCCAAAACAGCTGCCCTGGTGACCCATGGGGGCTCCTCTGCCTGGGAATCTCCTGGTCTGTGGGCAATAAAAACCCGTCTGGAAATGCGGCGTCCACTCACCCTCTGCACTTTCACTCGGATCTGCAATCCTGAGCTGCTCCTAACTGGCTATCTTGGATCTTCTCCTGCTCATATTATTTTTTTGATATGTAATCCAGAATTCTACATTTGTTTCTATATTCAACGAATAGGAAGTGATTTAACTTAATTACTGAAAAAAATCAACTGTCAGTTAAAAATAAATTTTCACCATGCATTTTTGTAGCATTAAGTTCATTGTTAAGAAAGAAGAGACAGAGCCAAAATCCACTAATAGCTAAGTTTTGTTTTCATGAAAATTATGAAGCTTTAATATCATCTTTGTGTAGCAATTTTAAAGCAGAAAAACAAAGAGAAGCGATATTAGTAGATAATAAAGGCAAAAATTCATTTTTAAGAGCAATATACTATATTCTTCATTTATTTTTAGGGAAAATCTGGCAAGTATATTGGCTTTCCTCTGCCCTTATCTTCTGCCAGCAAGAGCCATCTGTAACAAGATGGAAACATTGGCACATGCAAAAAATTCACTTCTATTCCCTAAAACCATTGCCTAATAAATTCTGCTGTAAAATTTTCAAGGCTCTAGTCTTTTCTTTTTTTAAAAAAATTAACAATGATAGAAATACTGAGGTACTTCTTTTGGTTAATTTATAGATTTCAACTAAAAAAAAAGGTCTCCAAAGCCAGAAAAGATACAGTAGCTGCCATGAACAAGACATTCATATTTGTCGATGAAAGTATATAATTACACAAAGCAAAAAAATGTTATTTTTTAAAACAGACACTAAAGAAATTGTGTGTTATCTTAAAATGTACCTTAACAACCCCAGTCTATTTGTCAGGAATAACCTTGCAGGTGCAAGGATGAACTTTAAGACTTCAAGTGAAAAGTGAATTTGATGAATGCTTTATTAAGTTACAGTGTTTAAGGAATACACTGTAACGAAAGTGAATCACATTTATATACAAAAGCACTGATTGTTTAATACAATGAATGTTATCATTATCAGTCATAAATGTGCTAGATTTTTTATGAGTGGAATAGATACTTGGGAAATTTGCATGAGCCTTTTCAGGCCATCATGGAGTTTGGAAAAGAATAGAAAGCTTTTCAAAAGCAATCATTTCCTGAAATTGGTATGTCAAGGAGATATCTACACTCCCATGTTTGTTCTAGCACTATTCACAACAGGCAAGATATGAAATCAACCTAAGTGACCTTCAAGGGATTATTGGATTTCTAAAAATGGTAGGCAGATAGATAGATAGATAGATAGATAGATAGATAGATAGATTGATAGATAGAGAGAAGAAATACATTCTGGTCTTCTATTGCACTACTGACTATTGTTAATAATAAGGTATTGCATATTTCAAAATATCTAAAAGAGAGGTTTTTGAATGTTCTCACTACAAAGAAATGAAAAATATTTGAGGTGATGAATATGCTAATTTTTCTTATTTGATAATTACATAACGTATAAATGTATTGAAATATCACCCTGCAACCCATAAAGGTGTGTACTACTATGCCTCAATTAAAAATAAGATAAAACAAACAAAAAAGTAGTCATTTCAATGTTCACTTATAGCACCTGCCACTTACTCACAAAGAGACACTTACCAAATCCACATGATTGATACTTTGGGCATTCGAAATACTGTTTCATGATTGTAATAAAAACTAGTAAAGCTAACAGTTATCTATTATGTTCCAGGCACTGAGAGAACAACCTTACATAAATGGCCTAATTTACTCTATTCGAAAGTCTGTGAGATAGGTACTATTATCCTCATTTTATAGATGAGGTGCCCAAAATTTCTAGAAAGATGAAATAAAGAATTTGTCTAAGCCAAAGAGTAAAGAATTTGAATTTAAAGCATTGCTATAGAGCTTGAGTTTTTAATCACTCTTATTGCTTTCGCAAGCTATACAGTTATTCTATTTCGTCTGCATGGTATACACAGTCTGATTGTTGTCTTGTATAGTAAGATTATGATGGTAATGAGGTCAGGGTCACAGGTTTGATTTGTGTGTTCACCTGACTTTTTCCTATGAAAGACCATTCCACTGCTACTCTAACATGTTTTTCTAATTTTACAAAGAGAATTATTTTTTAGTCAGTCATAACTGAGGATCAGAGAGGTATCTCCATCTAGTTTAATCAAGTATGTCACCCTTGTTGAATTGGTCAATCACATTACTTTTATGTACAGAGGAAAATAAACATGTAATAGCCAAGTCATTCATTTCTCTTCCATACCTGCCCAATTTATATCAGAAAGTAGTCAGGTATGAGGAAATTCCTTTTAACCTCAGTGTTGTGCAGTTGTATCACATAATTGTCTCTTTTTCTGTATCCTTCACTTTATTCTGTAACAATGCAATGGCGTTATATTTTTATAATGACCTAAGTTAACAAAAAGTGTCACTCTAGTTCTGTTTTTCCCACTTTATATTTATTAATGCTTTATTGTTTTTTAAACTACTTCCATGTCCATTCTCACTTTAATTAACCTAAAAGTCTATGCATTCGAAAAGTTAAAGTTGCTTATCTGTGATTACGCAACTAAGAAATGATAATACCAAAATGGAAAGTCAATGCAGAATCAGTAATGAGACAATGGTAACTAATGCTTATTGAGAATCAGGCAGTGTGAAAGGAGCTTTACATATGGTATATAACAAATTTGAAAAATCCCATGCAGTAGGCATGATCCTAGCTGTATGATGGGGATAAAAAAAACATCAGAGAAGTTAGTACTTTACCCCAGATAACAGAGTAACAAGTCTAGGGTTCAAATCCATGTCTGTACAACTCTAAAGACCAAAGCCTTAAGGGAGAATGGCTTTGGTCTTTGATTAAGAGATCAAAGAGCACACAGAAAGATGCATACATTTTAAAACACGTAAGAGTAACAAAGAACATAAAATTATAAAATAATTTAAATTTTATAATCTGAATATACAAAAATGAATTGCATTTTAAGGATTTAAGTTCTCACAATTTTATCTTTTAATTATTGTATATTTAGCACAGATTTAGTAAATCCAGTATTTCTTATAAATACTTAGAAAACAAAAGCATATTTGATTATACTAATTTGCATTTTGATGAGAAATAAACTAGAAGTTTGAGAAACAGAAAACTATTTTATTGACTATCATTGCATAAACTTGGTGCACTTATAAAGGCTTTAAAGAATATTTTCAACACTTGAAGAAGATTCAACTATAATGTATCAAATCTGAAACCTTTTCAAAACTAATAGACACTACATTAAAACTATAGTTAAAAGATTTGAATAGGGTTAAATGTGTTGTAATAAGAAAAAGCACTCTATGTTAAACTGACAAAATACAAGCCATATCTACAATCTAGGATGTGTGTCTGTAGGGGGATGAGGGAGGCTGTATTAGAGGTGCAAATTCTCTTACTCCCCAAATACCTTGAAATTTCAAGTAAAAAGTAAATGAGAGTACCAATGTACTCAGAAACAACAAAGAATCCTGGGAAGACAGAGAGCAAACGACCTTAAATTGAAGAAAGAAGCGTTTATCAAAGTGCTCACAGAAAATTAACACAAAAGGTAGATTCAACACCAAGAAAAGACCAGGCCCATAGCAGCCCATTCTAGAAGTAGAAGTGAGTTCAGGGAGCCCACAGCACAGCTATTTGGAGTATCATAGCAGGGAGTGGTTGTGGAATCCTCTACATATACTGCAATTCAGTTCTTGGCCAGATCAATAACAGCAGTCACTGTCTCTCAAAAATACATTGAATATAGGAGTCTGTGTGGAAAAGACAGGATGACTGAGTAGCCAAAAACTGAGAGAAATATTAGTGAGTGTCCAGAGGCAGAAAATCAACTACTGAAGCATTTTATCTGGCAGCATTCCCTTCTCTTCTCCCACTTACATTTTATGTAAGTTCTTTCCATCTCTACTACTTAGAACCTGCATGAGCCACTAACATTTCTTGCCTTGGCTCTCTCAGGAGCCTTATAATTGGTGGGGACTATATATATCAAAGGCTTGCCTGTGACCCCTTCAGTTTACACATAGAAAGTCATAAGGATTTCTGCTTAAAACCCTTCGATTTCTTCCAATTGCTTTAAAAATAAAAATACAGACTCTTTACAATGGCCCACATGCCCTGCTATCTGAATACATCTGCCACTCTCTGCCTTTCTCTCTGTCTTCTGGCAACACTGTCCTTTCTGTTTCTTAGACATGCACACATTATCCCACCTTATGACTTTGCGTGCACTACTTTGACTGAG